>NC_056703.1:17700929-18017596 GCF_018831695.1 Puntigrus tetrazona | reverse complement strand
CATGAATGAACGTTTCAAGTGTGTATTTCCTTCCAATCTTCTTCAAAGCCGTGATTTTCAAAGAGCGGGGAAAAATGTAAACAATATTATAAAAAATTGAGTTTGCAAATTAAATGAACAAGTTCATTGGTGGGCATATTTGTATGTGCACATTTTACGTGACTCACCACAAGCATGTCGCAGATGCGCAGATGCATGTCGCAGAAAAAAAACAGCACACTGGTTAGGTATGTTTTGAAGCTGGGTTGCTCTTTTAAGCTGGTTGTCAGCCCGTGACCAGCACAAACCAGCAATAGACCATCATAAACCAGCTTAAACCAACATCCCAGCTTCAAAACACCTAACCAGCTTATGTTTCAACAGGGATTAAATAGCATGTTTTTTCTCAAGCTGTTTCTCTTCTTTATAAACAAATTAGTTGTTTTTTGTTTTTTTAATGAACCATTTAAAAGACTCATCATTCGGCCAAATGAATCACTTACTGAATGCCAAAAAATCATTCATTCAATACCCTGCTCTTGCAGTGCCACTATAGGAAAGCAAAGCTATTCTCTTTGTAACTTTATATAATTCTACACTTATTTACAGTTCATTTGGTTTCAAGACTCTATGGCAAATTTGCGAACCCATGGCGGGGTGATCTGATACAGTCTCTTTTAAG
This sequence comes from Puntigrus tetrazona, assembly GCF_018831695.1. Taxonomy (NCBI): domain Eukaryota; kingdom Metazoa; phylum Chordata; class Actinopteri; order Cypriniformes; family Cyprinidae; genus Puntigrus; species Puntigrus tetrazona. The sequence continues at coordinate 18,016,935 of NC_056703.1, read as the reverse complement.
CTGGACTTTTCGGTAGCATATAATGAGTTCTCAAAAAGGATTCTGACTTTCACAAGATTTGGGTTGTGTCAGGAGGGTTGGCAATATTGACAGTATTTACCATTTCTTAGCCTACTTAACTGCTTTTGCAGCCTGTTGTTGCACTGCAGATTTAGCAATATCAATGTGCCAACTGTGCAAAAAGTGGTTTGAGATTTATAGCGCTTTGTACCAGCTACGCTAAATATAGTGGAGATTCCATAGAGTGCAGAACAGAATGCCACAGCAGATTTAGTCTCAATGACTGACTGACTTTCACTAATTGAGGTCAATATCTGGAACAAAATAGAAAGACTGACTCCAAACCTTGTTCTTTGAAGAGGTGTTAAAAGTATAAACAGAACACCAAAGTTCTTGACCCCAGTGCACAACACATCAGCTATTCAGACCATCTGACATGAAGTTTCAGATCTGTGCAGTGTTAACAAGACCAAGTGTTAAGACCAGAGACCCAACGATCCAGACCATGGCTAGACAGCTCAGGGTTAAGGTCTGCCTGTTCACTATAATGAACTTAAGTGGGAAAATGCTGAATTTATTACAAATTTATACAGTGGTATATACAGAGTCATGGGATGCTGTTATAGAATTTCAGAGATTTCCATATAATGATGAGCATACAATATTGTGGTTGAGGTAAATATCATATTTAGTGCAATAAAGCTAGACTGTGGTCCACTAAGTTTTCGGACTTAGACTAAGGCCACATTTCTCAAGGCCAAGACCACATATATGCCCACCACTATGACGTCTGTTGTTGTTGGAAACACTCTTACCTTGGTCCAAGTGCCAAAGGTCTGGAAATCCAGGGCAGAGCAAGCGTCTGGACATCTTGGCAAACCCCATCTGAAAGTAGTATCAGTTTCTTTCTTGATATCAAAACGATCACCAGATCTGAAAGGTTAAGGTTCTTGACTGAGGCATAATGCAGCATTACAGAGACATGGGTACATACCAGACTGGCCAATGATGGCCCTTGTTGCCCCGTGATTCCTCTATATAATAGTAAATGTCTATTTGAAGACACTCTATTATTACCTGTGACGCCACTTTAAATTTAAAGGAACTAATTCATACAAATTAAAATTCACTGAAAATATACTACCCTTCGGACATGCAAGATGTCCCATCTCATTAAATTCTAGATAACTGAATATAAAAGGTTCCTCTTTTATTTATAAGAGAGGTTTGTTTCCCAAAAGACACACACAAATGTTACTATAAGCCTTATTGTTTACACTAATTAATACAGAATGTACTTGGTGTTCACTTTTTGTTATGATAAGAGCACTTGTTAGTGCACAGAAGAATAGAACGCACAAATGCTCTTAAGGCTCTGGAGACAGTTTATTTAGACAGCCTTTAAATGCAAACTCAACGAGAATATCAAACATTGCTGAAGTCGTAGTGAGAACATCCTACACAAACACACTGCAAAAGTAATCACATGTGGAGCATTTTTGACCAGATAGTGAAAGCAATTAAGAGTCCAATAACAACTATGTTTTTTTTTTTGCCTTTTAATAAGTCTTTTATAATCACCAAGGCTGCATTTCATTTGATCAAAATACAGTAAAAAAAAATATAGATATATATTTTAGGTTTTATGTTATTATTTGAATATATTTTAAAATGCAATTCATTCCTGTGATGGCAAAGCTGAATTATCAGCAGCTCTTACTTTTATTTTGGGTCGACATGAAAGTTAATTGATTCTCTCTACTACCATTTCTCTACCATTCCAAACCCGATATAGGATTTTGTTATTAAATCTTGAAAACAGCATCTAAAGTCTCATGTGCTACTTTTGGCCCGTAGCTCCCTCAAGTGCACTCCACATTCCAGTAGTGCACACTAACACTTGCGCCGAGCTACTCACACTGTGTCACAGCAGATGTAAATCAGATGGTAAGACAGGCCATATGGTGAAGTTTATCCGTCTCCCTGCTGACTGGAGTACACTCATCTGGAACTGATCCGACTCCAACTGCGCATAATCTAAGAGGTTACAGCCCTCTGACCTCAAAGATGATCTGTTTGTTTTGGGGGTGTTGCAGCAAGCCTGGGCCATGGGAATGTGTTTTCTTTAGCTGGGGGAGATGGAGGGACGGTATGGGTCTGTGAAGGGGTTGCAAAATTTACAGAGGGCAGACATCTTAGAGAGGAAGAAACAGGAAGAGCTGCTTATTTGCTCTGTGTGCTTCCTGCGTAGGCCGCATTTTTAAAAACATCACAGACAAACTCCTACACATTCTGCTCCAGAAAAAAAACCCAGCATAATTACACTGCTTTCTAAGATCCCTTTTTTGGACAAATATGGCAGCATCGCATATATTTATGCGGAGAATGCACTGTAACAAACTCAAGAGAAAAAAATTAACCCTAAGATGGAGGGTGAGGTAAGAGAAACGTTGATAATAAAAGCATCAGTGAAATAGTTTTCCGTCTTTTTAAAAGGTATAAAGTGCAGCAGTACTCATTTTTCTGCAGCAAGTATTTTTTTACAATACATTACGTTACATTATTTTTTTTTTTATTACATTACATTATTTTACATCACTTTTTACAATAGGGTGGTTTGAAAAGTCTGTTAAATCATTAAAAGCAATATATGTTTTGATGCAAAAAGTAAAAAAAAATTAAACATCTGACACAAAGACAATTTCACAAGCAATACTCTTATGAAGAAATTTAAACGGGAATCATTTTTAGTCCTGAGTATAGCTGGTGCACTTGATTGTTATGTGGTCCACAAAACACATCTGAAAACTCAGATTTGCCTCGAGACGTTCCAGGTACGGACTATGACTTTATTTGGATAGGAAACAACAAGTACTGACGAGATACCATTAGCTATTCTTATTAAGCACACAATGTAAAATTAATTGTATAGTAAGCTATTAAAGAAAGTGATAAAAGGCAAAATAAATTAAATGGTGCAAAGAAAGGACGATAATAAGCTGTGCATTATGTCTGCTTTTAAAGATGCAAAATCGTTTTCCAAAAAAACAGTGTAGTGGCTGTTTTAGCTCTTACAGAGCTGTGGGTTCATATAGCTGATGGCAGCTCTTTAGTTTTGGGTGTGCCACATTTGTATCATCCAAGAAGGCCAGACCGCAAACTTCTTTGGTCCACAGCGACTTCCCTCACTGACCATTTCAGTCCAACACATACTCACACACACACACACACACACACTTTAAAGTCTTCGACATGTCTGAACTTTCTCCAGAAATGTAAGAGCAATATATTCAGTAGGTCATCTATTCAGTTTTTCTTCCTGTCCCCTCAGGGCAGAGGGAAACTAGCTGAAGGAAATGAAACTGAGCAGTAAGAATGACTTTTTTTCTTCTTCAGTATACCACACTGTGACTGAATATAAAACATGTGCAGCTGATGTGCTTCCATTCACCATCGAAACAGGTTGTTTTTCACACACACACACAGACACACACACACGTGCACGCGCGCACACACGCACACAAAAGGTGTCAGCCCCCATGAACGTGTGATACTGGAGTGTTAATTAAATTGTGAAGAAAAACACACACACAAACAAAAGGAGAACGGAAGATAGTAAAAGAATCTCAATCAACCTTAAAAATGTTCAATCATTTTACATATTTGGTCCGTCTGTTCAAATAAGCAGATGAGTCACATGTCTGCTGTTTTTGTGTTGTTTGTATGGAAACAAAAACAAACCTTTAAAAATAGCATAGAAATCAAAAGTGAAATTTGCGTTGTGAAAAAATTGGAACAAAAGAATAGAAAGAAAGCATGGAATGTTGTTTTTTGTTAAGAGAAGAAGAAGTATTTAAATATTACCATTTTCATTATTCACTTTCAGTTAGTTTAAACAAATACATTTGTTCATGATATTTACTACGACAGGAGGTTAAACAGATTATCATTTTCATCAGATCATTCATCAGATCAAAAGTTTTGTTTCACCTGACAAAGTGTGTAGAACTGGTTTCTTAAGCTCCATACTTACAAGCCTTAATCACTTTTTAAAATGTACTATTAGTTTTATGCCGGAATATATTTTCATTGTTCATTATGAAGTATATCTGTAGTATAAAGATCCAGTCATACACATGCATTACGGTTGAATATTTATTATTGTTGTTACACAAACCAAGCAGCAGAATTTATGGTGCTCTCTGGCCAGACTGCCACTCAACCTACATGACATTTCCATTCAAAACAATACTAAAACCTTCACAAATTAATTTAGTGATAATTATATTCACATATGTATATATTTTAAAAAAAAATCACATATAAAAAGGCAACTTAAAAACTAACAAGATTTAGTGCAAAGGCAGAAACAGTAAAAAACAAAAACAACTATTGTTTTTATTTTACAATTTTCAGTACAAAAAATAGTGAGGTTAGAGATGTGTGTCTGCGATGGGAATCCGTCGCAGCTCTACGATTTGAGAGTTAGCCACGCTGCCTCCATCGTGACTGCCGTGGACTGACTCGCTGTCGCTCACATTAAGGCCGGAACCTGTTAGTAGGTGAAATATTATTCCAAACATAACTGGTATTCATCAATAAAGTTCACATGACTTATAATTGCTAAAGATCCATAGGGATTTTGATTCATTTCTGAAAGAAAGGGACTTACCAGTTTTTAAGGCAAATATGAGATCATCAAACTCCTGTGACTCCTCGTCCTGCACCAGATTCGTGTTGATGAACCCTCCTTCTGTGATATAGGTCTCGTCCTGAGGACTCTGTTTGAAACCACTTCCAGGCTGACTGCTGGGCCGCAGTGAAGCTCTCTCCCAGTCTGCAGAGATCTGAAAAAAACACGACGAAAAAAAGATCTCTGGATTCAAAGCTTCACCACATTAAAATGCCTTTTGTAGTTGATTTAGTTAGTCAATCAGTCTGAGCTGAAAGGAGCCACACAAATGAGCCATTCGGCGGTGCGTCTGGGGCAGGGGTCATTCGGAGGTTACGAGGACTTGGATGTCTACAGAGTTCTGCCAGGCTGGGTTTGAGGCGTGAGTAAGCATTCACAAGCATTCAGATGTTTCGTAATGAATTCCAGTATAGCTGGAGATATATAGGCGAGGAAATAGTGTAATGTTACAAAATAATTATTTTTCAAAGTTTCCACAAAAATATGAATCAGAACAACTGCCTTTAACATTGCTAATAATAAGAAAATCAGCATATTAGAATAAATCTAAATAAATTACAAAATAATAATAATAAAAAAATAATAATAAAATAATAATATATAAAGAGATTTTTCTAAACTTGTCATAAAAACCTAACCAAACAATAATTATTACATCATCACCTCAACAACACACTAAACTTACAGTAAAGCATTTAAAATACTCATTCAGATTAGTTTAAACCAGCAAACTGATGACGAAGTCTTGTGATATAAATGGTATAACAAACTGGTATATCACTTATGTCTAGCGTTCACACAAACAAAACTGTAGAAACTGCTGACTTTTGGCATGAAGAGGCAGCGGTACTCATCACAATGACCTTCTGAATCCATCCTGTGACATAAATCTATTGTTTCAATCATTTCAGTCACCAAAGTAAAGCCCCATTAAACACAACTTTGTGAAACAGTACATCTGACTTCCCCTTGATGTGCTTCCTAATGGCTGGGTGCGTTTTCCCAGGAGGATGGAGGGAGAGGCCACTCCAGTCCTCCACGTAACAGGCACCTCATTTTGGTACAATAGCCTATCGACAGTCCTGTAATCAGAACAGAATGTACGCCGGGTGAACTAAGCACCGCCAGGCACCTAGTCATGTCTGTTTGAAGAGCCTGAGGAGACGGCCACCCCTCCAGAGCGCTGTTTCCTTTCCTCTCTCCACCAGTCACCTCCTCCCAATCCAACTGCCTCTTGTCTCGAGGCCACATGTGACACTAAGAGCTGCTTTAAACTAGGAGTCAGTGCTCTCATGAACAAAACAGGATTATTTCAGTTCTCTCAAGTCGGTTTTTAGAAGTCTATGTCCCTAAATTTATAGTCCTACCGCAATCGTATCGATTTGTCCTCATAAATTGGCTTTAGCTAAACAAATAAACGTATTCCAAGCCGTTTTGGATGTTTTTTTTCTCCTTTTGCTCCAGTTTCAGGAGCTTAAAGCATTTTATTTATATAATTATAAGCACACAAATGCCATAATTTGGAAAAGAAACATAACTGATTCATTGATTTGATCGTTTAAAAAATGTAATTCACTGGAGGATTGAAATTTAATATAATGGCAATTATAGACCTATTAACAGATTTAGGCACAGTTTTTTTTTTTTTTTTTTTAAATAAAGGGGCAGCGGTTTTAATTCAATAAATATTTTAGCTGTATTTAAATTGTTTTCCTATAACTATCTGTAAAGGATACATGTTACATCTGCTTAAGTTGTTCAAATTGTGTATGTGTGTTTTTCAGCCTGGTGATACCTAATAAGTTTTTTAAAATGTTCAAAATCATGATAATTATGATAATTATTTTATCATATATATATATATATATATATATATATATATATATATATATATATATATATATATATATATAGTCAAGACTCACTAATAAATTGTAGAGAACTGCTCAGCGTTAAAGTTGCAAAGATATTTTCTTTTTAAACATCTCCTCTAAAAGCCTTTCTTGATCTCTGTCCATCCTTCCCAGGCAGCCCATGCTCTCTTTACAGGCTTTCGTCTCCCCTCTAACCTCCCTACACCCTCATTCCCGGATCTGTGAATAGTTTACATTGAGGGCTCAGAGGAATGTGAGCTTCTACAGCAGGCCTCTTTATTACATAACACTCTCTTACAGTCTGTGTGTGCGTGAGCTGACTCGGTGGACAAACACAGGTCTGAGAGTCCTCTACCTCGGCTTGAGGATGATAAATAGGTGGTTATGCAAACGCACATAAATCTAAAGGCTACCAATGTAATCTTACAAGTACATGTGTAGTACGAAAGGCCGTCAGATGCCACTGCCAAATAAAGCGAATGCGACAACTATTCATTAGAAATGTTTATCATGACCCTCAGAGACAGACGCACCTCTTCCATGGCACTGATGAGGTTCTGTGTGGACTTGCTGATTTCTCCTCCACCCACGGTAGCAGCACCAGTGCTCTGGTATATGGAATCTGGGCTGCCGTGTCCATTCATTTCCACGGTGTAGGTTGCCTTAGCTGGCCAGAAGAGCTGATTATGCATGATGAAGTAGACGGAAAACACATACAGACCCTGGAAAAGACAAAATCACCAGTTAGATGATCAGATGAAGTAGTTCATGCGATATTATGAATATAAGCAAATGTAAAAATATGTATTCATAATATAGTACACCTTTTAGCCCTATGTTTTTTTTTGTTTTTTGTTTTGTGCATTTTAGCATGGTTGGGACTATTTAACTATGTATTATGCATCAGTATTTTGGAACACGATATATATATATATATATATATATATATATATATATATATATATATATATATATATATATATATATATATATATATATATATTCATTGTGCAAGCTAAACAAAAAGAACACACATCTCCAATTAGTTATTTGGTCTTTTTCAGATTTTGCATGTGTGCATGACATCATTTCCATGACATCATTTCCTTCCCTCCAACATCACTGTCAATGGGGTCTGTCCAAGCACAATTTTTACTGGGTAGTAGCACCAAACCAAACATCGCTGTACTCACACTTGTGCCAAATATCTCACAAACACCAGAAAATGTCATAACAAATGGGACATGTGGGTGACAGACTGCAGGTGGAACTAAAACAAGAGGGGAAAAGTGCTGAGCTTTCGGAAATACGGAGAAATATACAGAAAGTTTCTGAGGAATAGAGACAGTGAATAATGTGATATGAGTTCATGCATTCTATTAATGATTTATATAGTGTGAAAGATGTAAGTGAGGAGAGAAGAGAATAGCCAATAACACGCACACACATATTTTACACATACACGATTTACTTTCTTTGAACTTAAAATCTCTTTGAAAAATAACCATAATCCAGCCCTCACTGAAACCACTGTGGCTCAGCATCATTGACAGGTAAAGTAAACCGTTGATGTAAGCGCACACACATATACCACTCGCAAAAATAGAGTATCGATTTCAGGCCTCATTTATAGACTATAAGTGGGCAGCCTGTGCTTCACTGGGCAGCTTTATCGCTGCTACCTCAAAGACAGAGGCCAGAGCAGCATGCTCAATTAATTCTGCTAGTTACATAACTGTTCTCAGTTCGGAACAGACAGGTGTGGTTTTTACCTGCGATAAGGGAAATGAGTCTACACAATGCACCTTGTGAGAAATGGCGCGGAAGAAACAGACAAGAGACCACTGGCTAAATGAATAGTTCATCTAAACGTACTCATCTGCATCCACATTCATTCAAGCTTAAAAAATAGAAATAGAATCATTAAAGTTATGCAAAAGTATAACAAAAGTCATTTATGTGACTTGACAAGTTTCGTGTAAAGAACATACTGAAATGCTAGCAAAAATGCAAATACCGAATACTGAAATGCAAATAAAAAAGGAAGTCATAAATGTTTAAACAAATATAAGGTGGGTTTTTTTTTTGCATTTTTTTTGTTTTTTTTTTTCAGCATTTTCTATAGGATAAGAATTAAAGGTGTTGATTTTTCTCCTCATATTTTCTTTAAAATATATTTTAGAAAGTAGTAATAGAAATAAAAAGTAAGTTGGTAAGTTAGTAAGCAAGTAAGTCAGATTGGGGATGAGAAACCTGCTAACTTCCAAATGCTAGTGTAGCAATATAAATAATAACAATGCTGCTGACTGAACACATGTAGTGATTAAATGTTTAATCTGATCTGGTATGATTAATCTGACACAGTGCACTACTGGTGATCAACAAAATCTCCATTCCTTAGCAGGATTTTTTTTTGCATATGCCTTGATACCCTTTTCACCTTTTTTACCATACATCCTAACATCCTGAAATCCTGAAAGTTAATATAAAGCTGTTTGCAGGGTTCCCAATCAGACAGGAACTAACACCATTTAAATAATATTACTGCAGTGTAATTACATTTATGGCAACAGCCACTGAGAAAATAAGAGGACGAGCATGGAAAATTAGCATCATGGAAAAAACAGCACCCATAAAAACAGATGCTCAGGGCTTGATTATTGAAAACAGACTGAAACATTTGCAGGAAATAAAAGGAATGTGCAGTTAAAACTAAAATATCACAAACACATATAAATGATTGCTGAAGAATACCTTTGCAAAAAGTTCTATCAACCAACATCTCCATGGATGTCTTTACTGGGGCCTCCCACATGTTTGTGAAGATTTTCCACAGAGAGAGGTCATGTTTTGTTGTAGGCACTGCTGACATTTTTATGTGGGCATTTAGAGTTTGACTCAAAGGGAGTCAAAACAAAATTTTGGTGCTATTTATGCTCTTTCTAGGTGAAGGGCATCTTGTCCAACCCAGTCATGTTTTGGCTGTGTCAGAAACAATAACAGTTTTTCTGGCCTGCTATTAGTCAGTCTGTAATATAGGACAAGCAGAACAAATATGCTCAACTGTATCGACTGTGTGTTTAGTTGATGTTTACACTAACTGCAACAGTGAGGAAATATTGAAGATGAAATACTGGAAGAAGCAGTGATATGGAAGTTTTTTTAATCTTTTCTGCTGATGGGAAGGATTTTTGGACTTGTCTGTTAAAATGTTACTTGTTACTCAAACGTGCTAGAGGGAAGGCCATCTAACACGGCATGTAAAATTTGATGTTGCAAGCCATATTTTACTTGCTACGTTTTACTAAGTCAACTATCTACATACACCGCACTTCTAAATGATGCTGTTTTCTTTATAAAAAATAAAGATAACTATAACCAAGAGAAAGCTGCCTGGTTTGAAAGTGGCTTCTTTATGTGCAGTGCTTTAAACATCGCTGCCGGTCTTTAGCTGTAAAATATTGCTTATGTGACTGTATCTTAACAGTTATGTAACATTTTAACTTATAACATTGGAGTTCAAACTTTCTTCCTCCTTGCAACACAACTATGATGTTAAAGAGTTATTAAACCTTCCTTTCCAGTTGGTAAAGTGATAACTCTATCCAGCTTTATCGACCGTGGTGGACTTCACTCATCTAGTGATAAACAGACTCTCATCATCATACAATGACTCTATAGTCCACCCCCATGTAACAGCCCAGCCAGTATCTATTTTATCTATCTAGAGCTGAAAAAAAACAACTATACGACGCATCAGCAGACTGGCCAGCTGTGCAGTCATAGTGAGGTGAGAGTAATTCATCTGTATTCAGAGATAAGATAGCTGTTTTTGAAGATGAAGAGCCTCAAATGTGACAATTACCTGCATCGATCTATCTTCAGGATTGGGGCTTATCTAATGCTTTTAAGCTGTGAACCATAAAGTCTAAAAACTGAATGTGATTATGAGGGTCAGAACTGACCAATGGTCACAACTTTTTCACTTTCACATCGAGTTCAATGACAAAACATTTAGAGATAAGATTAGATTGCAGACATTGATGATCTAAGCAGCTTCACAGCTTGGTCTGTTTTGTAAAACGAAAGATAAACGCAAACACAAAAGTGACCTTGACATCACAGTTCATTGATGTTTATTAGTGTCATTATGTATTGTCTGAAAACATATAACTAGTATAAACCATTTACATGCTCTTCAATAAAATCAAGTTACATGTTGTATGGATGTTCTTACCAGAAAGATGTTGAAGATAACAAGGAGGATCAGCATCCACAGGTATCTGTAGGCCATGTGCAATCCAGCCCAAAGACAGACCAGAGTCACCAGAGCAAACAGATACAACATCATGGGTACCTCTGAAGAACAAAACAGAACGAAACTTCAATTGGGTTTGTATGACCAGACAGGCTCATTTGGAAAAAATAGAAATGTTTCCTAAAGTGCAAGATGGCAACATTTGAAAGTTAATATATTTCTAGAAATATCACAAGAGCTTTGCTCATCAGTTTTCAGATGCATGGATGCTGACTGTGCTGTTTTTATCTGTGCTGCATGCACGGATGCCAGCAGCCATGGGTGCTGTTTTCAGTTACAGAGCGAGCTGGCCAGGCATGCTTCACTTTTTCCATAGTTCAGACAAGCTTTTCACATGCAAGCTTTTCAGAGCGAACTGAGTTCACTCTGGCATGGGAGCAGTGTGGGCACGTTTATTGACCTGGGGCAGGAGTCCAAGATGGCTGCCAGTGAAAACAAACAAACCAGAACAACAAAGGAAGGAGAATAAAATGAGTTGTCTCATTAAGCAGGTCACAGCCCAGAGACTGTTCTGGGGTAAATGAGGGCAACCATGGGTACAAAGTACTTGGCCCATGAGTGTTCTTCATGTGAGCAAACAATGCCACTCAGTGCCAAGACTCACTCAAGCATATTGGCACAAGGACTTTAACCAGACTGAGTGTTTTACTTTAACAACGATTATGAGTTTAATTACTGAAACATTCACTCAGAGGGAGGGAAGAAAAATATGTGGTGCAAACACGCTAGTTCAAAACCTGACATTCTAGCATCAACATAAAATAATCATTTACTCAAAGTCATGCCATTATGAACGTTTGAATTTTAACGATTTTGTGGATTTGAATACAGATAAAGTACTCATAAACCCATGTATGCAAATAAGCAATGACACAATACAGCAACTAGCAGTAGAAATTATGTAACCAGAATAATAACAAAATATTAAATATGGCTTGCGACCATTCCCAAACTCATCCCAAATTCAGTAACACTATAGGGACCAGTTCTCTTATTGGCAAGCCTATTAACATGTTGACTGTTTATTAGTGCCATATTCGTCATGACCATATTCAACATTTCTAATCTAATAGCTAAGCTTGACAACTACCTTACTAACTACTAATTAGTAGGGATGCACTTGAATTGAAATTTTTTTGCATTTTCCCCATATATTTTGCCAGTTGTTTTCACAACTGCATAAATTAAGTAGCCAAACTGTGATTTTTACTGTTTTGTCTAGCTTTTCAAATGCATCTGTGATTTCTTTATTGGCCAAAGTACACAACCAGGGAAAGCTGTGACTGATAATCAGCGAAGGAGAGGCAGTCTGTGTCATTGTTTCTTTCAGCGGGCCTTATTTGCATCCACTCACCTCTTCGACCTAGTGAGAACCCAGTTTTTAATTCGCACATTTAATGAGGGAACAAACAAGTGCGGCTCCAGAATGGAGAACAGGCTGACTCATCCATCATGCTCTCCTCTCATTACATAAACATAGACGTGAGCTCAGCCCAGCACTTTGAGGACTCCAAACAATGGCAGAAAACCTGCATTCACTTTTTTTAATAAAATGCATTTGGCGGTTATTTGATTTACAACCCGTGCATCTGTTGAGTGAACAAATGGGATATTCAAATATTGACATCTTTCTTTGATGGCAACAATTGGACAATTAGAGGATGAAATTAGACAACATATTAGCTCTATTTGTTCTAGCGTATTAGATGCAACAGCAGATGTGCAGAACCCACATCTAGGGAAAAAAGAATATTCATTTGTTTAACCTCCACAACCTGGTGCTTCCCTGGGCTCGCTTAACGCATCCCTGATGATGGAAAACAATCATGCATGCACCTGCAGCCTTGTTTGTGCATGCCGGCGTCTAATCAAATTAAGACAAGCAAACACTCTGCAAGTTCAAGAGAGATTTCAAAATAATCCTCAAATTCTCCAAGCGCCATTGCTGAAATGCATGCATGCATGACAAAAACAGCAAATGAGATTATAATTGGCTTTCATTAGAGTGAATGAGGATGATGAGAATCAGTACAATCCAAAATGAAGCTTCCTTTAGGGACGCGGCTTTCTGTTTGAGAACACGGCGTCCTGTACCGTCCCAGAGCGCTTCACCAGCAGAACTAATGTATATGGCATTAACATCTGTTCTGCTGCTGCTTTGATGTTAATATGGCTCTGATGACACCAGAAGTGCAAAGACAAGCAGAGTCATAGGCCATGCATGACTGACACATCTCTGGGGTGATTCGGTGGAAGACCTGCCAGCAGAAGTAGGCAAACATTATGAAAGACTTGGCAATGAAAAGTAGGCCACACATTCCTCATCTGACAGTCAACAGTTTGACACCAGGTTAGCACAAAAATACCTTGGTCAATGCTTCCACCTGTCTAACTATACCCGTTGTTTGGTTTTGTCTCAATTATCTTACATTTACTTTCATAATATTTTTGTTGCTATTTACTTTTAACGATGCTGCTGCCGTAGAACCTTTGGTAACACTTTTCAGTGTTCATGTTACAATGTAACAATATATATATATATATATATATATATATATATATATATATATATATATATATATATATATATATATATATATATATACATATATGTTTTTGTTTTTCTCTCTTTTCTTTTTCTTTTTAAAGGGACAATGCTGTTTTAAAATGGTTATAGCGTGTCACATCTCTGGACTTTATTATTGTTTTTTGTCTTGAGCCACGTGTTATCTGTGCCCTGCCTTCCCATTGTGTTTAATTGTATTATTGTCTGCAGCCGTGTCTCGTTAATTTAGTTAATTTCCTGGTGTATTTAAGCCCTGTGTTTTGTGTTCACGTTTGTCCGATTGTTGAAGTCTCTGATGTCCGTGAAGTCCCTACGTGTGGTTTTTGTCCTGCCTTTTGTATATTTGTTTTTCCAGTTTTAAGATTAAATCTGTTTAAGTTCATTTTTCGAGTCTCGAGCCCTTCTCTCTCCCGAGAAACCACGGAATACGTGACATAGCGTCCCTTACCAAAGGACATGTCAATCTTAACACTAATGTTAATAATCAAAATATATTATTATTATTATTAGTGCAATTAATGATATTTACATGTACATAACACTAATACACTTTTTTATTTTTATAAACATTACTTCCATTTCCAAGTTCTTCCACAAATTAAAAACATCCGATTTGATTATATTTCTCTGTTCTTCACCTCGTCTATTTTTCTGCATATCAGTCTTCACTTTGTACGTGCTGTTCTCTCTCCAAGTCTTTCCCTCCCTCCTCTCCCTGACTGCCTTTGCTTTCCATCTCTGTAAGCACATTCCAGGCTGTGGTCTGGGCCTGGCTGCCTCTGAAGCAGCAGGTTCCTAAACCCCGAGGAACCATCTCTGAATGGAACTGGCTAGATCACTTCCTCTCTCAATAAAAACCAGGCTCTCATTAATCTATGGCCTAAACACAAAGTGTTGTACAATTCCTTTAATGTTTCCACTCATATTTCACAACTAAAGTGACTCAAAAAGCAGTTTGACTTGAATGAATTAACCTCACTTCATCCAGTTATGTCATTCTAAGAAATTTTTAAAAGGTTTTTCTGTACATAAGTTCGATATGTTTTGTCTACATTTACATACTCTAGTTTTCAAACATTACAGTAAGAACAGTAATGTTGTAAAATATTATTACAGTTTAAAAGAACATTTACATTTTTAATATACCATAAAATGTGAAATAAAATTTCAGCAGTTATTACCCGTCTTTTGTAACATTATAGATGTCTTTAACATGATTTTGAATCAGTTGAATGCATCCACGTGAAATAAAATATTTCACAAACATATATAACTATATGCAGAATGTGGAAAAGTGGTATACACCATTAATGTTTTACTGTAAACAATTCAGAAACTACTTCCTGTGCACCTAACTAGAATCTGTCAATCAATTACAATCTAGATTTCTATTAGTAGTGCTGTAAAATATGCTTATTGCCCAATATATATATATATATATATATATATATATATATATATATATATATACATATATATATATATATATATATATATATATATATATATATATATATATATATATAAAACTATAGCATAAAGAAGGTCTCTTAGGATGAGAAGACCCTTAGCATAAGAAAGCAAATGCTGAGGACCACTGAGGAAGAACGGCAGGGCCTAAATGTGAGACAGCACTCTGACTCCTGTTTAAGATGCCAAAGCAGCTGTCACAACATTCAGCTGTGGTTCAGCTCCAAGGATGAAAGACCTTTCTTTGTCTCCCTCTTGAGTGAGCTAACATCTGCCCAGCCAACAGCTTCAATGATAAGAAAAAAGTGTTTCAACTCAAAGAGAAAAAAGAGTATCTTGGTAAGGAGATGAAAGAATGAGAGAGCGGGAAGAGCTGAAATCTTCCAGTAAATCTGTTGGAACACCAGAGGTGTCCAACAACTCTGTGAGAAGAAACAAACAAAGGCCGAAGATGGAAGTACATACTAGATCAACATGCTCTTTGGAATCAAACACTTGATATTCTTTTGTGTGTGTACGTGTGCTTGTGGGTGACATTTGGACATCCTGCTCCTTCCTGTGAACTGTGGGTGTGGGAAGCGTGTCTGGCCTGACGCCAGCGCTCTGACCAGACGTTCCATACAGCATGTTCTCTGCGAACTGAGACCTCTCTAGGGAAAACTAATAGCGTTCTGCATTAAAAAGAGAGGCTGGATATGATCTACCTCAGAAAAAACAGAGGTGGGATCACAATCAAACTAAATATGATATTTGCCTCTTTTTAAGTAAATTCTATATACAAAATAATTTCAATAAATATAGCAATAAGATACTATGTATTAAACTAATCTATTAATGTTCTAAAGTCTTTTTGAGCAGTTAAATAGGATGTGCGTGCACTGCTGAAAAGTCTAATGTGCCATTCCCGCCTCAGCTCAGTTTCCAAATAATACACATGCAATTTTACTCGGGGTAATTTGTGACGATTGTTTTTAACAAAAGAAACGGATCCTGACTCTAGACTTTGGCTCAAATCATAGGAACATTATGTAACAGTAGTATAGTGTTAAGCAAGGTCATAAAGATATGAGATAAAGAAGGTTGAAATGCGCAATATTTAGCAGCTGAAATAGGATAGTGATAAACAGCGATTTGGACTCTAATACCCTGCTTCTATGACTCTACAGTCTGTAAATGTTTTATGCAATCATGAATTGTGGTGAATATTATGCATGACCTGGGGATCAAGTGTCTACATTGCAAGTCATTACTAAGCAAATACAAAGAAAACATAGTCTGAACACTGGAGGCAACGTGATAGTCTTCAATATTGACAGTACTGATCACCGGATTAAAATTGGTTCCAAGTACAATAAAATGAAAGACTCGTAAAAAAAACTAAACAAAAACATTTGTGAGTTCTGTCCCTTTTACTATCAAAACTTCCTCCCTTCATCGTGAAAGCACATCTTATATTTGGGCATCACTCACAGCAGCAGATTCCAAGAAACAATTCATTTGATTCAGGACATCTTATCATTCTCAAATAGTATTAATTTTCATAGCTGTAGATGCTGGGTTAACACGGCTGTTTACAGGCTGGGCTACAAAGCAAATACAGATTGTCTGCATTAAAATGATAATAATAACAATAATAAAGTTTTTGGCGGAAATTTGCAGTTGTCAAATAATGAGTACAAAAATGTACTATTTAAACTGTATTTTTAATTCCAGGAACGGCAAAGCAATGCCCCTTTAGAATAAGTTCTTATTATTTAAGGTAAATATTTATTCATTTTTATTAATGGTAGATAATAGCTAATGTTAATGTAAATGTTAGCTTATTGAAAAGTTTTACCAAAAATAATATAAATAAATTGTATTCATATTGTATTTCTCAAAACCCCCCCAATCAGTGAGCTGTTGCAGTCATACTCTGCCACATAAACATGCCTCATTAAAAGAGCTGAAGGATTAATCCTGAGCCAGTAAGGCTATTCCAAGAAAATGACTGCATTGTGAAAAAGCACTATATCCCAAATGATCGTACAGAACAACTGCAAAAAGCCAAATTAAATCTTTAAATAGGGCTATGGTAATTATCTCCCCACAGGCCTTGGAAGGAACACCTCTGCCTAGCGGCTAAAGGTTGACTCCTTAATATCTTGGCTCAATAACGTAGTTCTTCAGAGACTGAAAAAACCCCAGACATTTTATGGAGCACCTCGGATTATCTTAAAGGCAAATCACAGTCAGAATTAGCCATCGACTTCTAATAACACGGAAACTGCTTTCGGGAAGTTTGTGCTGAAGCTTCAAACATTGCTGTAACCCGTTTACAGATGCAAATGGTCAGAGTATACTGGTTTTCACAGCTTGACAAATTCAAAGCTAATCACAGAACCCACGTTCGAACCATGCACAATTAAATTAAACTTACAACAAAAGCAAAACTGTAGACACATTTGATTGATAGCATTTTGTCAATACTATTAAGTCGACCTTTGCAGAACAGAACTTGCATCCCATCTCTTGGGTAAACTTTTTTTTTCACTTCTATATTTACTTTACATCTAAATTTAGTCAACCGGCCCAGCAGGAAACGTTCTTTTACTCATTGTGTCTATTTCATCCCCGTCCCGAGCTGAATGTTTGGTTTGACAAGTAATCAAGCAGCAACACACCCAGACAGAATCAACATCAAGAGTTAACAGGAAAGAGCGGGTTTTGTAAATGCATATTTATCTGACTGTGCTTCTTTGACAGTCATTAAACACATCCGGCATTGAGGGGCAAATTTGCTGCATAATGTATTTGCTTACGCCTGTGTGTCCTGCAATATGAAAAAGCAAGCGTGGGAGCGCTACAGTGAGGTCATTGTGTTTGTGAGCAAAGGGTGGGCTGACGATGCAGCCCTCTGTAATAAAGTTGAGTGGTTTAGGATTAGCCTGCTGTGCTGCGAACATGCTCGTGCACAAAGAGGAAAGCTAACATTGCACATGGCAACCCATGCTGACCACCCACAAGCAAACTGTACAATACCACCATTTAAAGCTCAGGGCTGCAGTTACGTGTAAACAATGAAACCATCACGGTGGATTAACAAGTGAAAGCGAAAAGTGAAGTAAAAGTGTTTTACATGTTAATTGTCCAAATGTTAGTTAGTTAAAGGGTTAGTCCACCCCATTCTGTGACATTTTGTCATTAATCACCCTCATATCGTTCCAATCCTTCCTTCATGTTTGGAATGTAAATTAAGATATTTTAGATGAAATCAAAGCGCTGTCAGACCCTCCGTAGACTGCGACACAACTAAAACGTTCCCAGATCCATAAACGTAGTAGCCCAAATACATTGGTAAAACAACTCAACTTCAGTTTTGTGACACAAAAGTATTGTATTACCATAGTATCGTAAAATTGAAGTTGAGCCACTGATTGTTTTACTAACGGATCTGGGAACAATTCAGTTGTCTTGCTGTCTATGAAGGGTCTGATTGCTCTCCGATTTAATCAAAAACACCTTGATTTGAGTTCTGAAGATGAACAAAGGTCTTAAGGGTTTGAAACAATGAGGGTGAGTATGAACACTAAAGAGATAATCAGCCAGTTAAGGTTGTAACCAAGTTTCAACACAAGGCTAACAACATGTATTTACTCAGGGACTGAGCAGCGAGTTACAATATAGGTTTAATCCAATCTACACAAAACTGCTGAGGGCGCTTTTAAAGAATGACTAACAAACCAACACAGAACGTAAAACATTTGGAAGGTGTGTAATTGTTCGGGAAGGCTGTGCAATATTCCTGAAAGCAGAGCCCTGAGCAATCTGATGATCATTTAAGATCAAGAGACTTTCCAAGGGAAAGCACCTTCTTGTTTGCTTTCAGTTTCTCCGATATTATCAGCCGTTTTACTTCTAAAGCACAGTTTTCCAGTAACATGTTCATTGCAGTGCCAGATAAATCTCGTACTAAAATGTCAGGATACCTTGAGGCTAATTATTTCCCAACTTGTAAAACTGTGTGTATTACCACGAGCATACACACCTGAGCTGTTTGTTCGTCCTCGGTAGACATCATCATAAGCTTTCCATTGCTGAGTGACTTGATACGCATGGATGAAGATCACCAGCACCCCTACCACACAAATGAGAGGAACCAGGGTGGCCGTGCAAAGTGCAGCATATATGTTGGGAATGAAGCATCTACAAATAAAGACAAAAAAAGAATATTGTCAGTACACAAAGAGGATTGGTACTCAGGTTCATAATTGTGTTTGTGTATTTAGTACTCCATGAAAGAAAGAAAGTGAGTAAAATGGGTTTGAAACAGCATGATGGACATCAGTATGAAGTTTTTTTTTTAATTCTTAATCTTTATTTCACACGAGATTCTCTCTTTTTGCCTTTCTCTGACTCTTCTCCTTTTATCTGAGGAATTTCTTTCCAGTCGGCATTTGTTTTTTGTCCTGTATGCCGTTATGAAGTCTCTGGCTGGGATTCGAAAAGGAAAAGCTTTGGGAAACTCAATCCAGAGTAATCTTGTTATGACGTGATCTGTATCAAAATAAGCAGCAGTTGCATTCTGTTCACAGGCATGGCATCGCTCTGGCCAGACAAACTGAACGGACAAACACAGCCTGTACTCATTTTATAGCGCAGAAATGGCCCAATGTAGCCATAATAGAATTCAAAGCATGTGAAATGAATGTAGGAAAATGAACAGATCATTTTTCACTAGAGTTTACCTGATCATAATTCTTAAACACTGCCTGGTTTAGCATAACGTACTGTATATCTTCACATAAATGTAACATAAAAAAACAATAACAAACAAATCAGCAACTGAGTCTGTAAAATGCACAAATCACTTTTCTAGTTGTAATACTTCAAAGTAACTATAGCTATCAATATGGGGCATCCTCTTCAATTAAACTGCAGTTGTTTGTTAAAGGATTTTCAGGAATTTTATCTAGAGACTTAGAACATGCCATACGATAAATGCTGTGAAAGACTAGGGACACAAACACAAGTCAAACACGTCTATCCAGTGCATATTTACATAGAAAAAACAGTGCACGCAATGCAAAAACATTTTAATGGTGCCTTACAGTCTGGTTACAGCCTTACAGTTTTAATCTCCTTTAATCAATCCAACTATATTAAATAGAAAAATAATAATTCTAAAACCATATAAAAGCATATAAAAATCACTAAAAATAAAACAGAAACAAAAAAAGCCAATTGATCTGTGGAAATAAAAAGATAAAAATAATGTTCTTTTTTATAGAATGTCAAAATATTTTATTTCTATAAAGGAAATAGAAAAGTTGATTCTTTGTGTTAATTCCCTTTTTTTATCGTGTAATGCTAAATTATTTGTGTTCAAATCTGACCTTTAAACTAAAGCGCTTCTATTTCTACAAGCATTTGACTCCTCCCAGGCAGCTGGAGCCTTATTGTACGGGAAAAGGCGAGAACTGTGGTGGCTTGTGAGGTGAGATGACATCATTTGTTTGTTCTTGGAGAGAGAGATGTTTGGCTTTCGTGAGTCAGCTGGGAGTTTACTTGCTAAGAGCTGCTTTGAGACAGGGCGGAGAGGAGTGTCCTTAGTCTTCTGTTATCACTACAGGCTTGGCTGGGGCGAAACCGAACGTATGCACAGTCACAGCTTGTAACCTCATAAACACAGAGGAGCTAAAAATAGCAGCTCTTCCCGAATTACCAATAACAGACCCCGACCACACACAATCAATGTAAACGGGGCAAAGAAGAGAGTGTATATGAAACAGACAATTGCTTATAATACATCAACACAGGAAATGAGTAACTATGAGCCAGAAAAACAGTGCCAAAATGTCAGCATTTACATGTGAACATTTAGTTGTCCATTATGTCCCCATTTGGTTAAGTAAACGTAGTGTGTGTGTGTGTGTGTGCATGTGAGAGACAAAGCACATAATCATAAACTCACAGATCTCCTTGCACCAGGCCATACACACTATGAATGCTCCATCCAAAGCCTCCCAGCAGGACTACAACCAGAATGATGATGACCAGAGCAGGAAGTCCCCAGCTGAGCAGGAAGTAGAGAAGATAGCGTCTCTCTGTGTGCTCATCATTCATCACCAATATCTGCCAGAAGTTTATGGCCTGGGAAAGAAACACAGTAAATGAATGGAAACGTTACCGGTTTATAAACAAATCAGATTCATAAAAAGGATAGCTGAATAATTTTTCTACAAAACTAGGCACCAAGAACCAACTACATGTTGTTGTATATATACACAGCATCGTTCATTTAGAAGAGGTACGTCAAGTAGGAGTTTAATATTAAAATTAAAATCAAGCTGATGTGGCACCTACTTCCATCAGTTTTAGCACCATAAATGGATAGGAACTGCAGCAACTCTATTTTGCTGGGCTGGGATCTTGAATAAGAGATGAAACAAAAAGAGAAGCTGGCAGGATGTAGTATTAGCTTTTAGGTGTTGAACCTCTCTGCAATCCCTCTCCAGCCTCTTTGTAATTACGGAAGAGGTTGGCACTCCGCCATTGAGAGTGCCCTGTCTCACAACTTCCATTGATCTGGTGTTTTAACTGTGCCAGTATAGGGAGTCTCTGGGATTTATCGGATGGCTATTTTAGGACAGACTGAAACATGAGTCCCACTGCATAGGAAAGAACTCTTAGATCAATAGCTTTCATTGATAAATTGTATTTCTTTCAGAACCCTTTTAACGTAGGCGTGGAACATCTGTACTATTTCCATTGAAGGCTAGAATACATTTGCTCGGATTTGCAGTCTGAAGAACTAACAGCAGCTGCAAAATGATGCCTAGCATTTTAAAATCTGTTTGGATAATAAAATATGTGTAATGTATTCCACTCTTGAGCGAACAAAGACATAACGTAAAATTTGCGGTGAACGCAATTTGTACTGTGCAATTCCACATCATGCAGATTGGTTCTGAGTTCTAGATTGTAGAGGATACAGACTATCATCTTCTGACAAACTTGCATTTAGCTTCTAGTTAAAGTGGATTGCGTGTGGTGACTGAATAAGATTCAGCTTTTGTAATAAAATATGTCTCAAAGTAATAAACCAATGTGAAAACTGCCAGTTTAACAATTATGTCACGTTCAATTCACATTCATATCACGCAAAGGTTTATTACAGGCTCATTTGCCAGCTGTTTTCAGACTCTTTTGAAATAAAGACAAGCACATGTTCAAATCATTCTCTGCAGGATGCAAATACTTTCCAGTCTGAATCACGATTTACCTTTTCCACTAAACGCAACTTTTGTGTGATATATTCCATGTGTTTTCATAAACTAGCACCCACTTCTAAACAAATTAACTTACACACTTACATAAACATACTGGCCTTTACACTTTGGTCCTTCCACAACTCATGGCTCCATAATCCTAAAACCTATTTTTGTTATTAGCCAGTTAGTTTATTTCATGTTCTCTTTCATAATCTTTCAACACCAATGTAACGAGTGCCAATAGAGATTACATGGACTATGTAAACAGCTAAATCCCTGGTGTTTTTCAGCATCATTGAGGAAAACAAGATAATCCCACTATGTGAGCAAAATCAACTTTGATGTCAAGAAGTTCCAATTTAGGTGAGAGGTTCCTCTAGGGTCAATGCTCAGCCCTATGTCTTTTCAAACTAAAGGGAGAAATTCAATGCAACATGGACCCAGATGTTTGTGTTCTGGGACTTTGAGGGATTAAAAGCCATGTTCTTTTTTCATTTCATTAAACATGTTAGGGCCAAATCCTGTTTCTGCTTTCGGGGAACAAGACAACCTTCATAGCTTTGAGTGAGTTGACTTCCAGAGACAGGTTTCTGTACTTAGAAGGGATTACCGTACAAAGGAAAGGAGCAGGCGAAAGGGTACAGGTCCGGCAAGATTTATAGGATGGATTTTTAAAAGGGCTCTGAACAGCTATTGTAGGCGTGCTAGCACAACTGCCTCCAAAATTTCCACCAGAAGAATCACATGTAACTGGATCATGTCAAGCAGCACGTAAGGTAAATCATGTGTTTCCTAACGGATTGAACATTGTGTATGAATCATGCCCATTCCTAAGCTGACAATGAAAAGTTATGATGATCAAACATCATGATGAACAAGACTGTATTTAAACAAGAGGAATTTGTTATTTGACACACATATACTTGCATTTGTGATTTATGGGGACTCCTCATAGATTCATTTTTTTATACTTTACAAAATGTTTTTTCTATTGCCCTAATCCTAACCCCTCACAGAAAACTGCTGACAATTTTTTTTTATGTTTTTTAAGCCTTTATTTATGGAGACACAGGAAGTGTCTTCATAAATCATGTTTACCTTGTAGTACCCATGGCATTATATACATTTGTGCCCTCATAAACCATGTGTACCACTACACACATACACACACACGCACACATTTTGATTGTATCAGGAAGATTCTCTATAGACATAATGGTTTGTTTACTGTACAAACTTTATATTCTATCCACTATACTTAACTATACCCCTAAGCTTAACCCTCACACAAACATCATGCAAGTTTGCATAAAAAAAAACATGTCAAATTGTCCAAAACATCAGGTATTACTATCCTTTGATCTCAAGGATTACCTGGACTGCACACACATGTACACTACAAAAAGACACTTGTCTTTATAAGGCAACCCTCTTCCTGTTCATGGCGTGATATTTATGTGCAAACATTCCCTCATCTTCAGCAACAAGTTGAAACCAAGGGCCTATGATATTTGTTGAATTCTCAAAAGCTCTTTTGAGATTATGCACTAATCATACTTACAAATAAACATTAGAGAGAAAAAGTAGAATCAAGAAACTAGGTTTCAGATTAACTTCTGGGTAAAATCTTTTCAGACAGTCTATTTTCTGAAGGTAACATATACCAAACACTATGTACAACTACAACGAAGGTGTGTGATTGATGAGATATTGTGAATTTTTTTTTTTACCTTCTGTGTAAGTAAGCTTATTGTTCAAGTGAAAGTTTATGCGACACCTTCAACTGTCCTGTAGTAAAACTTTTCTTCTGAAAAAGACCATGAGCTCAAATTTTCAAAGGTATAGTTTAAAATAAAATAAAAGTTTTGCCATTATTTACGCACCTTTATGTTGTCCCAACCCTTGCCTTGTTCTGTTGAACATGAAATAAGGTATTTTGAAGAATTTGAATAACCAAACAGTTGCTGATATACATTGACCATAGTATTTTTTCCCCATAGTATAGAGGTCAATGGCTACCAGCAACAGTTTGGAGACCAAAGTTTTTCAAAATACCATCTTTTGTGCTTCAAAGGTATTAAATAGCATTTAAACAGATCTTTCATCCTTGAGTGTACTATGTCTTTAAGAACTGGGGTAATAATCATCAGGTCATCATGAATTATTCATCATGAATAATTTCACCAGTGGGGTGGGATTAAGTATTCAGTTGGTCAGTGGAATAACCTGTTACACTAACTATACAGTACTGTACTGTTGATGAAAAAGTCATTTACCTGTATGAGCATCCAGCTGAACTGGCTGAGGTGAAAGTAATGGAAGAAGAGGCCAAGAGCAGCACAACTGTCCTCTGAGAATATACGTCCACGGAATGCAGACACCAGGAAACAAATCTGAGAAACACAGAGTGAAAGATACATCATCAGAGGCCCTGGAGTCCTCGTACTCAGCAGAAATCACACATTCAGATGACTCTCAGCATTCAGTCATATCACTGAAGAGTCCCTGAAGAGCATCTCAAATGTCTAAGACTGTTCTTAAATAATTTATACTTATAATATTTTTGATAAATATTTGAAAAGCTGACACTGTCAAGTCTTGACCATGTGACTGTTACATCACATTGCAGTATGGACAGAAAAAAGAGTGACAGTTGACGAATTATTGTGCGTGTGAGTGTTTAAGCAGATAGCTTCCTTGTAAATTGTAACATTAATAAAAAAAAATACATTCATATTACATTTTCATTAAATATATTTTTTTCCCAAAACTGTTTTAGAAATGAAGGCATTTGGATATGTGATCAATAGTATATATTATACATGATTATATATTCTAACCTTATAAACTAGTTTCCTATTTACAGTTTGGCTCGACAAAATATCAGTTTTCACTTTTATTTATATAGCCCTTATAAAAATATACATTGTATCAAAGCACTGAACCGTATCAAGTAGGAGAACAAAGTGTATAATGTATAATGACGAGATTAAACGCTTATTTTGTATTAAATGCAGAGACGGTCTCTGTAATCAAATCACTGATAATTGCTAGAAATGAAGTGTCCCCAATAAAAAAAAAGATATAACCCCAGCCCAATGGTCAATGAACAGTTCAGGAGCAGTGCAAAACTTATCCAAAACAAACACAAAAAACTGGGTAGTTTCACCTTGTCTGTGACCTCTCAGAACTGTATTTGAGGACACATAAAAAAAGAAAAAAAAACCAGCAGACAACTCTGTTGAAGGGCACTAGGTAACGGTCCATTCCATGAATACTGTGACCCTTTCAAGACAAACAACACTGTTTTTCACAGTGGTTAGAGTCCCTGTTGGGAAACCCAAATTGAGGGGAAACTGAGCCTATGGAAAACCTATCCTGGCTGCTGAGTGAAGGGAAATATGGAGTCATTAAATGAGGTACTGTTGGGATAAAAGTCAAGAGGACAGTGAGGAGGAGGTGTCGACGCGGGAAGGAAAAGAGGGCAGGGATGTCCGCAATATGCAGTGTCCATCAGGTGCATGCTGGGAAGCGTGACTCTGGCATGGAAATGCGGGAACGCTTCCAAAAAACCAAAAGCTCAGTACTGTATGCGTTGCTTAGCAGGGTCATGAAATAATCTCATGAAAAAACTCATAAAAGACGTGTTCGCTCAAACGTATTCATCAGTTTAGTTTGTGACCTATATTTCACATTTTACAACAATTAAGGGTTAGTAAAATATTTGGGGTTAGCAAGCTTTTCTATATACTTTCATTCCGGAAAAAAAATTAAATTGATCGAAAGTGATCAAAATGTTTAAAAGATTTTTATTTCAAACTAATTCTGTTTATTGAGAACCAAATCAATATACTAGAATGATTTATGAAGAATAAACAAAGCAAATAAAGACTGTAGCAGTGGCTGCTGAAAATTCTGCTTTGCCAGAACTAACCATTTATTTGCAATAAACTAAAATTTTAAATAAAATAAAAAAGCTATTTTAATGAAAAAAAAAAATATGTCTCATATGTGCTGTTGTATATGCATAGTCTATTGAACTTAACCTTTCTGCTATAAAAGCTCTTTTGAATGCTATTACTGAAGTGACCCAGCAATGACATTTTTAACTAATTCAACTAATTAAACTAATTATCTGTTTAGACACACATATCCCTCATAGCCTAATGTTAACAAAATACTGCTAGAAAATAGTTAGAAAAAAAGAAAGTAAGGAAACAGATGTCTGTGTCACAGTAAAAATATTAAATCACATTCAAACTAGAAAGTCATTACAGGATCTACAGTGATACCTTCATTAATGCACACCAATGATTTTTGTTTCTGTAGTCTTCCCTGGGGCATACACTCGTGTGAGTAAACAGGGAGGAGATGCGATCGGGTTCCCATTCAATACGACTTGCTCACACGCACACACTCACACACAGACGATCACATCAGTAACACTAGCTGCTGATAGCAGCGGCACCATCCTCCTCCTTTAATAACCTTTCTGCGTGATTCTCTGCTCCACAATTTATCCCACTGGCTTATGTAACAAAAGAGACATCCAGAAAGACTTCTGAAGCTAAAAGTAGCAGCTAACTCAGTTCATCACGAATGACCCGTTCAGTTCATACATCAATCCACAACAGGCTTATCACCGGCCCTAGTCGACCATTTATCCTGCTGTATAAATACAGGCAACATGGCTCCGGCTTAACAGTTCCTGATTAATAAGACATCAGCACCCCTGTCATGTGAAACGCGTGGCCTCCGATGACATAACCAGAGCTGATTGGGGGACAACGGTTCATTCAGGGACTTGAGATTGAAGACGGATGATAGAGAGCCACAGTGGAGATCAGAGGACCCTCTGTCTGGGACCTGTCTGGCCTGGAGACAGCCCTCAAGACCAGATGCACTTGATAATGTGGATCTGCTTATCCTTTCAGAGCAATCATTCAAACCCATAACAGGGAGTGGCAGAAAATAGACCATACAATCTGATACGCCTTGTGTTTATAGGACGGATGTACTGCTCTGTGCTGTACCATAAACAATACGGGTGTAAACAGTACATGTGTGCACGACAGCTCATGAGCTTATATCGTGAGTTCAAAATAAAACCCACACCTGTACCTTTGCAATCTATTTAATTCACACATTGACTTATTAGTACGTTTATTATAAAGAAGCTGTAAAAAATAGATGTCAGAAAGTGAGAAGCAAAATAAATTTGGTGAGGTTTATGGGAAAGTGTGACATCTGTCAATGTCTATTAGAAATAAATAAATACAGCCAAATAATAATAATAAAAATAGAGAATTGTTATTTTAATTATTAAATATAGAGACAAATAGAGAGAAAAAAAAAAAAAATATATATATATATATATATATATATATATATATATATATATATATATATATATATATATATATATATATATATATATATATATACACACATATAATAATTTAATATAGGCTGAAGTAAAATGTTGAATTTCAAGTGAATCTTAAATGCTTTAGAAACACGTTTTATGACAAAGAAAGCAGATTATATTATTCAGTAGGAGGCCTGAATGGCAACATTTTTTCTCTAAGGTCAGTTGGTTCCTGACAAAGAAACAGAGCTGTGTCAGGGCTGTCATTATGGAGACTGAGAGATGAGTCACTGACAGCATTATCAGCTTTTTAATGACAATGCTGGATTAGTGCCAAACAGTCCTGTCTTGTCTGAATTAATGCCCAAGAAGACAGACATTCACTATTGTGGTTTGTTTGGTTTGGTTCCCTGTCTGGTTGTATGATGGATATAAAATATGTGTTAATGCACAATCGATCTACCAACACCTAAGGAACAATAAAAACACATCTATATATTTAAATGCCAATTTGGAAAACAAAAATCTTAATAAGTAGATTTACAGTTAAGTCAGATAAATGTATAATGCTTTAAAGTGTTTATATATTTTTGCCAAAAAAAAAAAAAAAAAAAAAAAATATATATATATATATATATATATATATATATATATATATATATATATATATATATATATATATATATATATATATATATATATATATATATATATATATATATATATATATATATATATATATATATTTTTTTTTTTTTTTTTTTTTTTTGCCCACATTAAAACATTAAACAATGAAGTTGCTATGGTAGGAAATCAGCTGGGAATGTAAAGATAAACAATATTTTTGCAGCTAATTCACAGCTGACTTGGAGTCTCCACAGATACCTTCTATACCCAGAGGAAGACACCGAGCTTAAAATAGCCTTACACCATGCATTAAAAACATTATGTCTTGACTGACAGGCTGACTGGGGAAGCATGCATGCTGAAGTAAGAATGACAGCCAGCCAGGAGCAACACAGCAAAAGCTACTTCAACATGTGCACTAAACTGCTTTATTGAAGGACAAATCAGTATAAAACAACACCAATGGCTCTGTGATCGATGTATCTGCTTTACGTATATATAACTGGCCTTGAGACATAATTCCAAACTATTTAGATATGTTTTTTTCACGATCACAACTGCATTTTCTTTTGGTCTCAATGCAACAAAAGCGGTTTTATTTCATCTGACAAGAAAAAAAAGTAGGGTGCATCACTTATAATTTCTCTGGGCAGCCACAAAGCATTAAACCGGCTTCAGTCAAACATCGCTCTCTAACCATGCAGACGTCCCGTCACACAAGTCGGCGGGGAACGGAACTGACCACATGTCAGTACAGTGTGAATGATGATAAACTTGTTGCCTCCTTCTCAAGTGTCGAAACGCTGATTTGTAAGACATGATATCTGGAGCGAGTCTAAATAAAAACGAATTCAATCTTGCAGCAGTACATACTGAGCTTAGAAATGTTACATTTTGCTTCGACGAGTAATACTGGATGTGCTTCGGTGATCATTAAAAAATCAATAAATTAAAATCCTTTCCTAAAAATACACAATATGTGAACGTGGATTGTTAACTCTCTATATCCAGTGAGCTCAAACGTCTTTCTTTTTTTTTAATTGAATTATTTTACAGGCATACCTGAGAAGCAGGTGAACGCATTAATCTCTGCAGTGTTTTTTTGCAGTTAGCTGCACTCAGAGCCACTCCAGTCCTGTACTCCATCGGTGTGCCTTTGAGTGTTACTATATATAGATACTGTGTTAGTCACCGATGCACCTCCCCCCCTTTACCAGAGCCGACTATAAAGGAGTCAAGCAGTCTGTGGCCTCGAGCTGATTTCCACACACATCAGTCAGACAGGTAAAGCTCAGCACCAGCCCAGTGGGCATATGTACTATGTAAAACAAACACGTGTGAAAATAATGCAGAGCAGTCTAATGATATACATTATGCGTGGACAAAACACTCAGCTCATCTCCAGCTGATGGAAATTTGTAAATGCAGGGTGATGTGAAGGGAAAAATCGCAGGGTAATAATATAGCAAAGATCCGTCTGCCTTCCTCCTCAGGAGAGAGAGAGCCGGCTGGACTGCTTCCTGTCTGGAGGATGCATATGTATTAGTCATCAAGCAACAAGCAAGATATATATTCGGCTCAAGGTGTGGTATTAGTTGCTGTTTTGAAGAATAAATCAACCTTCGCTCCGCTGCATGATAGATGGTGTTTTGACATCTTCTCTGAGGACTATGTTTCCATGTATTATATGAGTGTGAGTTAAATTGTTATGACTGCGCTAACAAAAAAGTAACATGTTCTTACTTTGTTTTTTTTTGTTTTTTTTACCAAGCATGGTAATGCAGTTTACATGATTCAATTCTCTTTTTTTTTCAACAAATAGAAAAATAAAAAGTTGTATCACTATCTTAAGCTTAATCTGAATTGCACTGCTTTGCCCCAGAGCAACATTACCAGAATAAAACTTTTTTTTTTTTTCCTAAAATGTCCTGTGTATTTAAACAAACAAACACCGTCAAAAAACAAAACATTAATACATTTTTTAAAATGTTTAAATTCTTATTGATTTATTTTCATTCCAGAATTATTCCAAAAACATTACATCAAAGGGCAGTTAAAAAAATAAATAATTGGCTTTCAAATAGTTTCAATGTACGTAGGTTCTTTCGTTTGTCTCTGTAAACCACACTATCACAGGTTTTTTTATATATAATAAAATGTTACACACGCACTTTTTTAACATGTTTCTATTTACTTAATCTGGATTTTCAGAAAAAAAGAGAACATCTCAGAGGGTTAATATGCTCCTTTCAGAGATCTGCTGCTGATGTTGATTTGGCACAGGTTGCTAATAATAGCCCTGGCCAAAAAGATTACATCACCAGCAGAGCGTGAGAGATGAGTCACGTCAACCAGACACTTAGAATTTTCAATGTGTCATTCATAACACCATCCTGGTTCTGAATTGCCCTTTTTCTTTCATTTTCTCCCCCCACTTCCTATCCCACCCCCTCCTCTAACAGCTACCGGTCTGAACTAGCTGGTTCCAGACTCGGCAGCATCGTGGGTGTTTCCTCGGCTACTTTTGTTCAGTGGGAGCCAAAGGCACAAATTTCTCACATGCACATTCATCTCTGCTATAATTTCTTCTTTCTCCCTTCCTTCTCATCTGCCAAGATCCACCGTTGCTCACGACAGGGCTTTCCCCAAACCATCAAGTCTAACTGGATTTTTTAATTTTTTTGCACAGACTTTCATCAGCCAAAGTGGTTGCGGATGAGCGCCTCAGGCGCGCATTGTGAATATCTACGGCATCATGGTGGGAGTCTTGTGAAATAGCTGTGGGACGTGATTAGCGGGTCATTGTGGGAAGGCTGCACCTGATGTGTGACACACACGCATGTGTGCTAAGTCATGAAAAAATACGGAGAATGTTAGATGTGCAGGCGGCTGTTCATAAGAAAGTCTTTATCTTCCACAAACCCTTTAAATTCATTTTCGCAATCTGGTTTCAGTAAAGAAACAAGACCTTGAAAAAGAAAAAGTTGTTTATGTGAGATGATGAAAAATCCTTTTAAATGTTGAACTATTTCAGCACTTTTAAATCTAAGATCCTCGCTGAACATAAAGAAAGAGCTGTGTCTGATAAAACAGTGTAGTTCTAATATTCTAATTAGAAAAGTTGAGATAATTAAACATTTGATTTGACCGTTAGTTGTCTAATGTTTATGCAATATTATTTTGTTACAAAACACATAACTCCCACTAGATGTTTGACTGACAAATACACACTGACCATTGAAGTTCAGTGGGACATTATTGCACCCTTGGCACTGGTACGGATGACCTGCCCCTTTTTTCTTTTGTTCGTTGTTACATTTTATCCCCTTATGCAAGCTTTCTTTCAGCAGGGACTGGGAAATCTATTGTTTTTTGATGACATATGCAGTCGTTTTTTTTTTTTTAATGGAAGAATGCCATAAAACAAATCTGAATTTGCACTGCACTGATACTATGACAAACAGCAGATACTCTAGGAGACACATTCATACAGCCTGACAGTGTTGATACCTCACTACACATGCATATGAATAAAGCAACTGAGAACATGGTTATAGCGCTGTTGAAGAGTTTGGGGTTTTTTGCCATTTAGCAAAGCCTTCACTGCTGGTCTAAACATTCTAACAATCCCTGACTTAGTTTTACTTTATTTTTCCATAAATGTGTACTAAATGATCTCCAATAATATATTCTCCTTGTTTCATAGATTTTCTTTTGGTTGCGCTGCTTCCAGTCTCCAATCAAATTTCAGCAATCGTGTTGCCAGGGTCAGAGAAATCTGCCCAAGGTTTTCAGAATCAGCAGCACAGGCTTCTGTACCTTAAAATCAATGGCATTTAAAATGTTGGATTAACCAATCAGACTTCGGGTTGACAGCCCCAGCGTCATCTCGCAGCCTTGCGATAACGTCAGCATTTTCTCGTTCTTTGATTGGATGATCAGAGAGCGTACTATTCAAAGCTAGCAAACTGTCACAGTAAATCATATTTGGTTTTGCAGCTTTATTATTGTTTCCTAGGTTGCGTACAGTATATGTTGTGTACAGCGTGTTATTGTGAATTTTGAATTTAATTTTGAATAATATTCTGATGTTATTTGCAAGATATAAAGCCACGTTTACGTTTCTGTAAGAATATCTTAGTCTCTGAGTCGAGCTGCAGTATTAAAGTGACTCTTCCTCCGGCTGCAGCGCGTGAGGATAAGAGTCATAGTGGTACGATAAACCACGCTTTTCTTCACCGCCTTGTTTGATTTATTTTAATGGTACTTGCTTGTTTGCTGGTAAAGCTGCTCTAACTAGTATTTTCCTCCTGCAGCTCGCTGGCAGAGCAGCGGGGAGACTCGTGAAGAAGGAAAGCAGTAAGAGTTCGTTAAAGTGTTAGGTCAAGTTTAAAACACATGCTATCACCAAGTTGAGCTGATTTTAAACACAGCACAAGCACACTTTTTGTGCTTTTTTGGGGTCTTTTTTAATGGTCTGAAAGAAATTTGTACTGACTGATCTTTTGTTTTCCTTCTACAAAAAAAGTTGAGCCACTGATATCACATGGACCATTTTACCGATGTATTTACTAATGTTATGTTTCTAGACCTGGAAACATTTCAGTTGTGTTGCTGTCTATGGAGGATCAGATATCTTAATTTTGATGTTCCAAAGATGAAGGAAGGTCTTATGGGTTTGGAAAGACATGGGGGATGAGTAATTATGGACAGAATTTTCATTTTGGGCTGAACTAACCTTTTAAAATATATCAGTTTCATTGTTGTTGCACACCAGTAGTGTTTTTTTTATCTAAGGTATGTTTATAAAAGCTACTTAAATAAATACTAATCGAACCATGGCCTAATCCTGGTTTAACCTAAGCAATGTCTATGAACCCAGGCAAGACAAAAACTGTAATGGCATATTATACAATTAATCTGATAAACTATACCTGTGGTATCTCTGCTAGGATGCTGGTGTAAACTTCAACACTTAAATTGACCTTTGTACCAGGTGGTTAAAAGTCACAGAAAAGCTCTAATAATTTACATGGTTTACAGATGCTATTTGGTTTGATATTTTGTACTTAATTTGATAAATTTAAGATGTTTTTTAAAGGTGCCTTCATAGTCTTAAAGTCTTTTGGCTCCACTGTATATTTAATAAAGATGCTACAAAGTAATAACAACAATTAAAGGTTACTAAAGACCTACGTTTAAATGACTTTGAAGAGTGATGGCAGGAACTTCAATCATCCTCTTCAAGCCAACTTTGGCTAAATAGCGAAGCACCAGTGACTTCAAAGCCTACTTTATCATCCTTAGTAAAACCTCCTTGAAGTGTCTGAGCGTGATAAAACCAAACAAGCTTTAGTCCCTCACTTCTAAACTCATAGACACTGTGTTGCTGTTGTCACAAATCTCCTAGCTACCTGATACTGCTGCCGCTCTCCTCCTCAAAACAACACATGCTGTCGTTCGTCTCATGCCAGACTGCAGCAAACAGAAGAGCTGGCCTCAGTGTTGGCTGTCCCGCTGACACGTTTCGGGTCAAAGCGGACACACCATCCAGCCAAAATAAAAGTGACCATGGGAACACAGACTTTCAAAGCAACAATAATGGTAAAAAAAGAAACAAAAAAAGTCATTCAGTGCTGCGTATATGGGACTCAGTCCTCTAAAAGAACTTCACATCAAATATTGATTGAAAGTAAAAGTTAGGATAGTAATGATTTCTCAGTGATAATAATGTCAGACTAGGAGATTCATTGAGACGTGCTTAATTTTTAAAGGTTTCATATCTTACCTTGAGACAAACAGTGACTTAACAAGCATTGGAACACACACACACACACACACACACACACACACACACACAGAACAGTACTGCCTGGATTTGCAGCTCTGATCCGTCACAATATCATCTGTTGCTCAACAACAGAAGGCCCTTCATCATATCTAAACCATTTTACAGTGTGATTTGTGTCTCTTTTTCTCAGAGGTTGTTTTTTCCAGCTTTTGCTTGAACATATCCGAATTAATTTATATTTATGGGAAAAGGGGAGCTCTTTATACATATTTACATGCATCTATATTAGATTATACATATGATACATGACCACAGGGTTAAGTAAGAAGAAATTATTACCATATTTTCTTTTACCATACTGTAAATCACTTTGGCTTATGAATGGAGCTACAGTGACCCCTACAGCCGCAATGCAACAACACAGCTTCTAGGAAGACCAGTGGTTTACAGTTCCTGCATTGATAACTCAGAGTAAACATTCATATTTAGACAGTTTATCATAAGGATAAAGAGTGTTGACAGTTTGTTTTGGCCACATCACCATGCAATGCTGCGCACAGTCACGCAGTCAAAGAGCACTAACAAAAGATCCTAAAATAAGCCTGAAGTTTAATGAAATGGCTGTTGATGGTTTCCTTCCTTGCTTATCTGACGGCACATCCTGAAGCTTCTTGGAAATCTGACAGATGCCTGGTCCCTCTATCTATTCTGGAACATGCACAATGGCCTTTGGCTGCTTCTTTCAGTGCTCTGGGCTCTGTCCTTGTATTGTGTACACACACTTTACTGTGTGGAAATGCTAAACTAGAAAAGTCAACTTCCAGTTTGGATGTAGCACGCCATACGTGTTGATCCCGTCGAGGTTGAACGAGTCATTCTCAAACGGAGCTTCTAAATGAATACCTAAAAATCAATACAATGCATTTTCACACGAGTGACAAGATGTACCAGCTCTCGCCAATCAACAAGCAAAAAGGCAGCTCGTCAGGTGAAGAGTTGCCCTGTCTCACACTCCAAAGTTCAGGCCAAATGAATTATGTGCTTCCCAGATATCCAAAAATAGAGCAAGCAGGCTCCCAGAGTCCAGAGGTTATTCAGGAACCGTGCTGACAGACCTACGCTGATAGGACTGTCCTGGTCAGCCGCCAAATCTGAACCGCATTAAGAGCTAGTTTGACGGGCAAGATCTGAACACTAACGAAGAATTATGGACAATTAATAAAGCTGGTAGGAGAGAAATGCAAATAAGCCACAGTAAGTACAAAACTGGCGGTTTTTGCATAGCTTACTACATTTAATGCGTCTCTCAGAGCAAGCACACAACATTACGGTCAAATGTAGTTCAATTTAAACATGTAAACATGGACAAAGCTGAGCTACAGACTCATTATGGTCTGATAATGACTGGTATAATTCTAGACAGACAACAGCATTTGCATGCCATTTTTAAAATAACAGAAGTATTGCTTTTGTCTAATTGGAATCAAAATTTGAAAGTCTTTTTTAACAAATATAATGTTATTTGCGAAATGCAGTCACAATGAAAAAAATAAACAGTAATAATTTATTGTGCTCATCCATGAATGTGATACTTTTAAGCTCCTGCAATAATACAGATTTATGTAAGAGTTTCTTAAACGTAAGGCGTACATTAATAATATCAGATTATTACATGCAATAACATAGCTCTTCGATATAACATGGTAATGCACGCCTGCTTTGTACCTTTATTTTATTTACAACAATTTAGGCCAAAAAGGCTACATTAGTGTGTTGTCTATATGAATGCTGTTAAGAACTGTGCTAAAGGTCAGGCCAACTCTCTATTTACAGTGCTTTTTTTGGTACGAAATAAGCGTTCAAGGCCTGCTGTGGGTCATTTGGAGTTATCACTGGGTAGCTAAACCCAGTGCTAGGAAAAAGAAAAGAGCCTTTGGCCGAAGTTTCTAGGAGAACATAGTCTAAGCACACACACTAATCAAACTACACATCAGATGATGACATCTCAAAACATGCAGTATTTGCTCTCAAACAAATGCTCTAAAGAAAAACAATATGAAAAGCAGACCGGAGCACACACTGTGAGTGTGAAACCGTATTCGTGTTAGGATCGCCACTAAAACCAAATTACAGCTCACATAGGAACAATCAATAGTTGGAAATGACTAGGTTTGCAGATCCTGAAGGAAACGGCAGTGCTGGCAAAGCAGCAAAACAATGGTGTTAAAGTGTTAGGTAAAATATGTTTTTTGGCTTTGGTTCGGCATTAATACAATACCAATGAAATTAAATTATTAACAGAGTCTACAGAGCGGAGGTCTGCATTGAATTAACTGTAAAGGTCTGTGGAGAAGAGGGTGATACAGCTACTCAAAGCATGAATAAATCGTGTTTTTTTGTTCAAAGTGCTGTATAGTAACAGTTTCAGTGTAGTTAAACGTGTATTAAAAAAAATAAACACTACACCAGTTAATGGGGTCGTGCTGTGAAGTTTTATGTACCAGCTCCTTTTATGCACTCTACTGTTCAAATGTTTAGAATTTGTAATGTGTGTGTGTGTGTGTGTGTGTGTGTGTGTGTGTGTTTTTTTCTAGGAATTAATTTGTTTAATTAAAACACGCAATACTGTAATTCTGCAAAACTTAAAATAAATATTTTCTATTTTAAGATCATTTAAAATGGCATGTATTCTTGTGATCGTAAAGCTGAATTTACATTCAGCTGAAATGTAAACTTTTTAAATAAACTTTTGAACAACAGAGTAGCTTATTTTTACTACTTTAAGTCTAGATCAGTATTATTGAAAATGTGATGATGATTTTATAAAACAGACGTTACTATTTTATTTAGTATCATAAGTTGCACTTTTTGCTTTTTTTCATCAAGAGAAATTTAGATGTGGAGTGTAGAAGCTGAACAGTAGGAGGCTCACTGTATAAGAGTTGGTGCATTTAACCTAAAATGCAATTTTTTTGTCAAACAGATAAGAGTAATACATCTTTTAATTTTTTTAAATCACTACTTTCCTTTGCACTCAAATTACAACAATCTTGTCAAGTTTATCAATTAAGTATTATAATGTTAAAGTCCATGTGAATTTTAATGCAAATATACATATATATATATTTATTTATTTTTATTTATTTATTTATTTATTTATTTTACAAAACATAAAATGTTTTCAAATTTTCAAAATATTTATATAGGGCAAACACGGTTTTTAAAATCTTAAAGAAATTAATACAAATTTTAAAAATATATACAATTATTTAATTCAATAAGTATTCATATCTGAAACTTAAAATTTAGCTCAAGAGCACTCATATTGCTTGTAGACGTTACTACATTTCAGGTTAAGTGAACCTGTGGCAAATTCAACTGAGGGTATGATTTGGGAAAAGTCACATAGGTCTTAATAAAAGGTCTAAAAGCTGATAATGCACATCAGATCAAAAACCATGCATTGAGGTCAAAAGGAACTGCCTGAAGAGCTCAGAAATAGGTTTGAGCCAAGCCACATTTCTGAAGAAGAGTTTAAGAAAAAAATTCTGCTTTACTAAAGGGTCTCAGAAGCATGTAGTTTTTGTTAACCTTAAAGGAAGACGTTTGAAACAACCAGGACTCTTCCTAGATCTCACATCTGATGGAGAAGGGCCTGATGGTCACTCAAGTTGAGTGAGCCGACAGCCATGTCACCTAGCAGACCAAGATTGGTTTACTGAAGCTGAAGCTAAGCAGGGTTGAGACTGGTCAAGACCTGGATGGGAAACCTCATGGAAAAAATAGGTTGCTGCTGGAAGAGGTGTTAGAGAAGCCATCAAGGGGTGCTCACCCTTTGGTCTGTGTGAGTCCAAACACCCCAGTATAGGGATGAGGATACTACACTGTAAAAAGCACCATCCTCCAGACTAAAGAACCGAGGACCTGACTCTCTGTGGTCATTAAAAATCCCAGGATGTCTTTCGAAAAAGAGCACCTTCAGACTCTGAGAAACAAGATTCTAAGCATCATGTTTGAAGGAAACCAGCAGAGCACCATCTCAAAAGTAAAGTGTGCTGATAGCAGACTCATCACAGTAGAAGGAAAGTGAAGAAACATATAGAGATATCCTTTAAGGAAACCCAGTAAACTCAGACTGGGCAAAAGGTTCAGCTCCCAACTGGAAAATGACCCTAATCACACAGAAAGATTGGTTTATAGAAAACTCTGTGAATGTCCTTGAGTGCCTCAGCCACAGCCTGGGATAAAACCCAATCAAATAGAAACCTGAACATTTGCCACCATCCAACCTGACAGTGCCTGGCAGATAATTGCCAAATTGCTGATGAGCAAAGCTTGTCAAATGAAACAAAAAAGACTTGAGACTGTGAAGTGTATTAATACTTATGCAATGTACTAATTTCAGTTTTTTATTTTTAATTTACAACATTGAGACGATTATGTTTTTGCTTTGTTAAAATGGTGTATGGTTGTAAGTGTAAATTGATGTGGGGGGAAAAAATATTTTACAGCAACTTAACATAAGGCAGCAACATGAGAATATTTGAAAATAGGGGTGTGAATACTTTAACACAACACTGCCTAAATACCAATACAACAATACACCAAATATACAAAATATTGTCTAATTACCATTATTAAAATTCCAGAAAATACTGACATATAATATTTTGTCATACACCCCTATTTTTCAGTTTTAAGCATGTTTCTCTGCAAGGTTGGCAGGGTGTTCTTGTTTTCCCCAAGTCTCTGTGATATTGGGATTTTTCACCTGTTGTTTCACAGAGGTAGATATTTGAAGCATCATTCATATCCATAACACAAATGGCATAGGATGTGATAATATGCTACTACTAAAGTTTAGTAGTTATTACCCAGCAGTCATGCGTCTCTACAGAAAAGAGGCCTCGACCCTTAGTAAATGAAATGCTGTGCTGCACGCATCCAATTTGCCGTCCTCTCCTTAAATCAGAGTATAGATCTCAACCAGTTTGAGGCAGACTTTATGAAAGGAGCGCTGTTGGTCTGAACAAGCATGTCCTGTCATTCGAATAGACACAATTTAATTCAAGGAAGAGAACTCTAGCCTCTTGAACACCTCCTTTTGCTTTTTTTGTTGTAATCTGTTTGCACCGTGGGAGCATCAAACTGTTTAGATTCACTAAGCAGTGCAAGTATGTAAGTGTGTATTTAAAATTCCATGTGTGTTTGTAAGAAGCACCAAACACACACACACCTAAAGCACTACAGGAAGAGGGCAGAGGGGAGTTTGGAGAGGTTCAGAAATTTGCTTCCTTTAGCTCGACTTTCTCACAGGCATTGTTGTGCTCTCCCAGACTTTTTGACGTCAGTCAGACCATGAGCGTCACTTTCCCACTTATTGATTTACGCTGAATGGACATTCCCTGTCTCAAATGCTGCTCCCACGACCAGCTGAAAGTAAACTCAGACTTAAAAAGTACCAAAAGACTTAAAACAGTACCAAAACTTGCTGTATTCATTAAGAAGTCTCCATTCTCTGCCCCATGATGATTATAAACAACAGATACAGTTTAACACAGATGGAACTGACAATCAAAGTCTTCAACTTTTTGAATGGTACTGTAAATAAGACATGCATTTGAACATTTCCTGAAACTCCATGTTGATCTTAAAAGAAATATTTAAAAAGTACAGCAAATATAACATATCAAAGCAAAAAAATATTTTCCCCACTTTTAAATCTTCAGTCGATAAGGTGGATGCTGTGGATTAAACTATACGTCAGCCAATAAATCAATAAAATCATGGTCATCATAGTCAATGAAATAGTACTACTCAAGAACAAAATGTCATGAGTCATGGATCATTTTGTCCACAAACCAAATTGCTCTGAAAAGACTTCCCAGGAATTTGAGGCTGCTATCATGCAGACATTAATGCATCTCCAACAATTATCTCTAGTGCAGTCTCATAACACACGCAACTCATGACACACTCAACATTTTCCATCTCTATCTCCACACAAATGTGATCACAACAAATGTCAAAATAAAAAATGTGTGCTCCTTTAATGGAAATAAACTTCCAAAACATCACAGCAACAATTTATTTTAAGCTATGATGCATCGTTAAGTGCGTACAACCAGAAAATTGTTTTATTGTACTAGCAAAGAAGGACTCTACGTGAAAGTAAAATTTAGACTGATTATATATTTGAGACTCAGCACTTAAAAAAACTAACCTTCAGATGAATAAGATACTGGTGGGTCGCCAGTCTCAGAACTGAGCTGAGATAAGCGCAGCTGATTTTGGAATTTCCTGCCCTCCATCAACTCATTCTGTGATATTCAGTTCAGCACAGAATTAAGGGGTAATTAATTTTACATAGAAAACTACACTGATTATATCTTCTATGTTGCATTTATTTAACAGTACATCCACTCTGTGTGAGCATCTCCATATGTGTTTGTGTACATCTCACACGTGAGCTGCATGCATATGAATCTAAAGGCCACCTCCTGAAAAGCCTTTTATTGCTACGGCTCGTTATCTGATTACCCTCGCTAAATGTGTGTTACTGCTGCTCATAAGTACAGCCCTATCTGCACTTACATTTTGGGCCAGGTGAGCTAGTCTGGGTAAATTTCCACTAACTACAGTCTTGAGTTGTCGACCTGTTTCACCTACATGCTGTCCAGCCTACTGAAGAAAAATACTATATGTCTGTCTGCATTAAATGATTTAAGATAGGATAAAAACACATTTTCTTCTAATCAAATGTCAATGGGTGGTTATAAAATGTATAGAGAGAAAGTAGAGTGAAATGAAACAATAAAGAAATATTACATTTGGTAATTGTTATCGTCTTAATCAAAACGGAAGCATTTTTACTAGTGCATTCATACATTTGTTCTAAAATTGTAATAAACCTTTGAAGAATGGAACGTTGAAACCAAACAACAGTGGAGCCACAGATTTCCACTATAATGGAGAACAGAACAGAACAGAATAGAATAGAATAGAATAGAATAGAAATATCCTGTTATGTTCCAAAGTTTGGATAAGAAGTATGTGAGAGACTTTTAATTTTTGTGTGAGGTACAGTTGTCATCTGGAACATGTCATTTTCGTTTAAAGTATTTCAAACATGCTACAAAAACCTGTCAGATGTTAGACTGGAATATAGAAGATGTTTTTGTTGCATTTCTAATTCAGAATGTGTGCAAATACTTTTATCAGTATCTTGTTCATCAGGTGTTCGTATATAAATAATGCTTTAAAGAGCGCACTTTCACAGACATCTTAGTGACGCTCAAGTGCTTACTGGAAAGTCTGGAATCAAAATCATTTTCCAAGTCTAGAGGATATTTATTTTATAACTATTCAACATCCTTTGACAAAACATGAGTCCAGCTGTTGTCGGTACCGAACCTGCATGACGCATAACTTCTTGGGATGGCCAGACTGGAATTTTCCATTCAACACCATCGAGGTAAAGAAAAGAGAAACAATTAACTGAGCCCTGTTAAATAGAGCCATGTTTGTTTTCTTCTTTTTCTATAAGTGAGCAGGATCAGTGGAAAATTCCCACTCCGGTCCACAGGTATCAGACCACTGACTAAATGACCCCCCTCTTCTTTGTAGAGGGATGGGTGCACAGGGATAGTTCGGTTGTCAGGGTTTAACACACTAGCCCATTTGGATGTGTTCGCCCAAGCTGCAATGACACATTTCTTAGAAAATGTTATCCGTCCCCCCTCAATGAATCTGAACAGGTACAACCATGTGCATTAGAATCTAAAGGCTTGCTAAAGTTCTTGGGTTTCCCGATATGCTTGGTCTGAAAGAGATACGTGCAAAAAGACACCTTCGACACCTGTCCATTCACGCAAAACTAACCCGAACCTGAGTTATCTACTTTAAATCACTGTTTTTAACAGATGTGAGTCTTGCAGGAGTTTCTGATACAATCTTTGTGTATTCAGGTTACAGTACAATGTCACCGATACATAGGCAGAAGAAAGCATTGTAATGAGTCATATATTTCACGACCGCCTCGATGTGTCATTCAAAGTACGCAAAAAAATTTTTTTTTCCAGCTTTTACTAAATTTAGCACAACCCCTGAGACTCTGCAACATCACACTGTACCTTTACTATGCTCACGGCAAGCCAAACATCCTCCCGGGTAAACTAGGCCACATTACGAAGCAAAAAGCGTCATGTTGACGTCACAGCTGTATCACGTTTCTTTGGAGCACCGTCCTAGATCCTGATACTGACTCCCAAGCACAGATTATAAGTGGATTTCAGCATTACTTTCACATTATCAGTTTCTGTTCGAGACTGTTAACACACACTGGAAAGGTTTGTGGGAGTTGTGGTGAAAATATTTACACCATCTTAAACCAGCATGAATTTACATGCAGGTTTAGTGTCTGTGTAGCTGATTAATTAGAATAGGCAGGCTGTTTGTTTTCGAAATGTAACTGGCTGACCACATTACTGGTTAAGTTAGGTCTTACCTGAGTCCCTAAGCAGGCCACCATCATGTGTGTGAGGAGTTTGGCAGCGAACATGAGGAATCTAGAGCACAGCACATGAGTCACAACGGCCAAGGCAAACCCTGCGGGATGAAAGACAGATATACATTTTACATAATTGTAACGACGCAAGAAATGCATGAGTTCTTGGTGGGATTTGTACCCTCACAATTATGTAGACTGTAATGAGTTACCTGAGATACAAATGAAGCCGGCAGCATAGAAGGCCTCATTGAATGAAACCAAACCTGTGGTCTCTGCATATGCTGTGTAGACGGACAGATGCGTACAGGCGCACTCAACAAAATTCTGGCTGTCGT
Source organism: Puntigrus tetrazona (assembly GCF_018831695.1). Taxonomy (NCBI): domain Eukaryota; kingdom Metazoa; phylum Chordata; class Actinopteri; order Cypriniformes; family Cyprinidae; genus Puntigrus; species Puntigrus tetrazona. The sequence goes on along the minus strand of NC_056703.1, from coordinate 17,974,131 downwards.
CCACCACGCGACAGAACTGACCATCGGATAGCCAGCTGGACAGGAGAAATCATATCAAAATGACCATGGCGTGTCATGTATAATGTAAAATTAAAAAAAGTGTCACTGGAGAACAGTAAGTCATAAGTAGCACAAGTATATTTGCAGCAATAGCCAAACATTGTTTGATTAGAAAGGCAAATTTTCAAATAGCCAAATACTGTCCTATCTTAACAAACCGTACACCAATGCAAAGCTTTGATTTACTTAGCTTTCAAGAGATGAAAAATTGAACAAAATTTATTGTTACAACTGGTATGTAAAACAAAAAAAAAGTTTAAAAGTCAAACTAAAACAAAACAAAAGGTCTTTGATGTAAGTATGTGATTTCATACTTCTAGTCCAAACAAATTTGAAATAAAATATTATAAATTAAAAGCATTGTGTGCCATTATTGAACAGACATATTGTGCATCTCTAATTCATTATTCCTAGTTACTGAATATGAAGTTTCAGTGTGCTGTTAGTTCAGGTTGTAACATGAGAACTTGGTTTGTGGAGTTCAACAATCTTTAAGGACATTTTAAGGTTAAGTTCAGTGCAACAAAAATGTCACCCAATGGAGAAACACAGAAAGCTGTTAAATTGGACTGTTCATCTAAATTACACTTATGCAACACACCAATTTATCATTCCAAATGATCTCTCATCAATCTGAAATCCAGCTATTAAGATGTCACAGAGATTAGTTTGCTGTAGAAATCATTTAATCACTCTAGGGTGTTATTTACATTACAAGAAAGCACAATTGCATAATAAATGGTCATGAAGTTGAGAAAAAAGGTCCAAAAGTTAAGAGAGAAAAAATATATTATATATCTGTTATATAAAGCATAAATCTAAGAGGAATCTGTTTTACATCAACCCAAACTTAGAAAGAATCAGGGGACAAGCTGTACAGCTAATATTCTAGGCTAAAGGCAGTGAAGAATGTTAGACAGTCCTTAAATAACTTTGTCATGTCAGGTCACAAGCCCTGACACTTAAACTCCAATGTACACACTGTCTCAGCAAAGAGTGTGAAATACACGGACAGGGACAGGGTTGACCACCAGACTGTCTGTCAAGTTCATTTAGATGAGTGTTTTTGTTTTTGTAAATAGGCAAGTAAACACAAATGTGTTTTCAAGTATGAATGGAGAGTATTAGAATGTAATGCATAGTAAGTTTGTCAATCTTAAAGGCGCTCCTATCTAAAATGCCATGCGTGCGTGTGTGTTTTGTAATTACCTCTCAGCAGCCTGATTCCACAGGAGGCACAGAGACTGGAGAGGTTTTCCACGTCGGTCAGGAGTGTGTATTCGGTAAACAACCTCCTGACCCTCAGAGAGAGGCTTAGAGCCTCTGCCATGAAGACTGACTGAGAAAACCTGCACAAACACAAACAGATTATTCAGAATGGATTCTACTATTTAAAAAAAATATATTGTCAGTTTCTCAATTTCAAATACAAATAAAATGTGTTATAATCACTAAAAAGCACTATTTATAGAAAGCTACATACATGGTTTGTGAAACTACAAGAGAGACAACTTAAAATTTCCAACTCAACAGCGTCATCTGCTGGACACTTGCATGACAAAAACTACAGTCATATAAGTGGAACAAACACAACAATACAGTGTTCAGCTCTGAAGAATGCAGAGATCAATGCTTTTTCACCTTGTCATTTAATGAACTGGGTTTTGTGTTGGTGAGGAACCAGTGCTCTGTACTGTACTCAGTGAAGTGTACTTTACGGCAAGCAGACAGAGCCATGCCGCCCGCAGGAAGGGCTGGTACCTCCAGCAGGGTCTCAGGCAGGGTGAATGTGTCTGAGTTTTTGCCTGTAAATGTGTGGCCGTTGATCTGAGTGGGGTACCAGTGGTAAGCAGCTATGGTGAAATACGGGCAGGTATCCAGCATGGTCGTGCCTCTGGAGTATAAACAAAATCGAACATGAATGAGCTCAGGTGAAAACAAAACAGAGTAAAAACACAAAATAGCGACAAAAGACATCACCTCTTTCCTTCTGCCCCGCACTCGATGTTTGTGAGCAGGCTGAAGGCAAAGCGTTCTGCCACCTCAGCCAGCTGGCTCAAGCCTCGGGTGTCCACCCTGCTGGGGTTCGCCATGGCACACAAGAGGTCATAGGTCAGGCCACGGCTGCTGTCTTTTAGTGGAGTCTGCTCAGCATCTTTCAGAATCTGTGAAGTGAGGGTATTTTTAAAAACAAACAAACAAATATTAGCAGTATATTAGCAGTCATGTTGGCCCTTGACAAGAACCATTATACATTTTACTTTCAGTTATTTAACGTGAAAAGGGAACTTAAAGCAAAGCTGCAAACCCATGTTTATATCTTAGAAACCCTAATTTGCTTATATTTTAGTACTAATAGTGTGAAACTGTCTGGGTGTTTCTCAGCTTCTAGCAATAAAATGGAACTGATTAACTGAATAGACAAAGCTTTGTTGCCAAGATTCAAGATTTTTTAACACGGTGGAGCCTTGTGGCTGAACATACAAGCATTGTACTCCAAAGATAAAAGATTTCTATGAAATTAAGGAACAAATAAGCATTGTAAGGAAAGCTGTCTTAATTGATCTCGGGGGGCCAATATGTGGCCCCTCATTGTTTTTTAAACAGAACATAGGCCAGCTGGATTTCCTGAACTTCCGCTACCTTTAAATAAATTCTTGGCTCTCTAAAACCAGATAAACATGTTTACCAATGTTCAAAACTTTTGGTTCTAGTTTTATTTGTTTCTGAGAGAATTATTGTATGCTCACCAAGGCTGCATTTATTTGAGGTAAAATCTAAATCTGTGTATATATTTTTAATATGTGTTGAAATGTAGTGAATTCCTGCGATGGCAAAGCTGTAATTTGTCCAGTCTTACACTACTGTATGTCTTACTCCTCAACATTACTCCAGTATTCATTGTCACATGATTCTTCAGAAATAATTCTAATATGCTGACATGTACCTCAAGAAACATTTCACAGTATTAGCTGATGCTGAATGAATGCTGAAAACTGCAACATTTTTTTTGTATTCTTTTTTTGAATGGATAGTTTAAAAGAACACCTTTTTTTAAACTGTCAATTTAATCAACATAAAGTACATTAATGTATGTCCAATAAAATAAAGTCTTACTTAAGAAAAATTACTGAGCCCAAAACTTCAAAGTGTAGTCTACATGTCAAAGTTAAGAGCTAAAGAGTTTTATTGGTATAAAAAGTCATTTTATATCATACCTTCAACATGTTTACCTTGCTATCTAAACAGGGGTTTCTTATTTACTTATATAGTTTTTTATTAGATGGTTTTAATTCTTTTTATTAGCTCAAAGTACTTAATTAATGGAATAAACACAATATTTAGTCAGCTCTTGTTCTGAGATCATCTTTAGAAGGATTTTCTTTAGACTGAATGTTGACAATTAAGGTTTATGTCAAACACACACACTTTTCTCATTTGCTTACCTTGCCTAGTGCATCAAACACAGCAGTTAGCTGCTCTGGAGTGATGTCCTTACTAACTTTATTGATAAGCCCTTGAAGGACCCGATTGATGATGGTCTCATCCAGAGGCTGATGTAACTGGTCCAGCAGGGCCCATACTGCCTGAGCCTCTGAGTCTGAAACCAGGGTGATGTTAGCCAGCCCGAATTCTGGGTGAACCCTTGCACCACCGGTGGCGTCAGAGAGAGCTACGCGGAAGCGTTTAGGTGTTGGGTTGGAAGAACCGATGTTCGGTGTGAGGGACACATCCAGCCCGGCACTTCTCTGTCCGATTTCAAAAGTCAGGGTGCCCTCTGCCAGGACAAAGTCCTGCCCTGCCACGGCAGGCCAGATTAGAGTGGGTCCAATAGACTCTGCTTTCGGAAGCTCCTGTGAAAGCAGATGACACAAAACAAAGTTCATAGTCTGATATTTAAAATCAATTTTGGACAACTTTTACAATAACTAAACACATAGCCAGAGGTGTCTAGAGGTGGACAATTAAAATGTCCGGTAACACTTTATAATAACTGCACAATATGAATCATTAGTTAAGCATTAGTAAATACTTAATTCATCCTTTATAACTTATTGTTCCAACATTAATATGCATTAGTAATCAATTTAAAAGTGCAGCTGTAAATGCCTTGTTCTTGAGCATATATAAAATGTTTAATAATTTAATTGTATTTTCATACTTTATTAATGATCAATTTAATTACTAAATTATTATGTTTTTTACAAATCAGTTATTTAGGAGTTGTTACTGTTTAATAAGCTCATTCAGAAAGACTAAGTAAATGATTAATCAACAAATAAATGTACATTAATAAATCTTATTATTTACACACATGATGTATTAAAAAATGCTTTACAAATGCTTTATGACACTGTTGAGCTCATCTAAAATGAGGACTATTTATACCTTGTAAAGCATTACAAAGGAGATTTAAAGGCTCATTTATCTTCCAAACTGAAAAGTTAAACAAAGGCATATAGAACACAGAAATATTTTTTTAAGATGCAAAAAAGGAAACTATACACTCAAAAACAAACCTCTGCAATTTCATAGAAAAACAAATCAAGAGTACACTTGTACAGTTTCATATTTTTTTGCATCTTGAAAAGAATAGTTCTGTATCCCTCTGTGTTGTTTATTTTTTGTTCTGTTGGGAAAATAACTGAGCCTTTAAATCTCCTTTTAATTGATATGCTCATAAATCAAGAACAAAGCATGTGTAGATGCGTTTATAAACTGCTTACTAATGATTAATGTTTGAATAATGCTTTATAAAGGATGTACTGACTATTTAATAATGCTTACCTAATGATTTATAGCATGCAGTTATTGTAAAGTGTTACCAAACATTCAAATTCAGATATCTGAAACTTGCAGAGAGATTATGCATGGTTTTTTTTTCTCCTTTGAAGTATGTAACATAACAGAAAAGTATTTCCTTACGCCTGAATGTAAAACAGAAGGCAAGGAAAACTGAAAAATTAAGGAAAGGAAAGGGTGTGCCAAAGGGACAAAAAAAAGCATTAGAAAACATTCCCACAGACTGATGTATTTTGGGCGTTAAACCACATTCGACATGTCAAATCCTACTTTTCCAGTTCCGCTATGCAACCATATACATTGCCTTTGAAGTATCTGCTGGGAACTCAGTGGCCTAATTGCTAATAACTCTTATCTTCTCTGCATTCATCATCTTAGCTCATGAATCTGACATCATCTCAGTCCTCTAATGACTAATGAGGTCACATTATGTAATGGGGTCAGAGAAGGGTGCAGGCTGGGTACTGTTAGATGGACATGAAGCTGCTCTTTGATTTCAGCCAAAGGGCAATTAATAAGAAAAACTGAATTTAGCAATAAAGAATATATGTTTTGTGAGTTTTCTTGAGTTTATATTCTCTATGCCTCTTTGACTCTAAATCAGGTGTATTATTGTGCTTAAAGGATATCTTTTGTTATCTTATCTTTTCAAAAAAAGCAACCTCACCTGTATGCGGTATTTCACAGAGATAGTTGATGCTGTACTGGCATCCCTGTAGACCTGAAGACTGACGCTTGTGGTTTTGAGGGTGACCACAGGTAGTCTTGAGCCCTGGGCGAAATATACCAGCCCTCGTGGGTCATCACTCTCCAGCATGGTGATATTTGCAAAACGGGCGGTCTGGTTTATGGCGGCACCCTCACCCACTTTAACGACCTCCACCAGGAACCACACCTCATACTCTGGATCCTGCAGCACACAGACCAAGACACAACGAGTTAGATGCTCAGAGAAGCTGGAGGTGGATTGCTTTTACGCACTACATAAAAACAAGAATTATCAAAACAGATAGAAAGTGCTGAATGAGACTAAAAAGAAACAAAAGTGAGAATTTGAAGAGAGGAAAAACAAAAAAAGGCATAAAACAAATGAGAGCATAGGAAAATAAGTGCAAAAAATACATAAATAAATAAATCAAACAAAACCATAAAGCAAATATAAAAACCATCTGAAAAATGTAATGTAAATGTTTGGTAATAGATAAAATACAGAGTAAAATATGATTTAATACACCTTGTCAGGCCGGACCTCCAATCTAAGGGCACAGAGTACTTCTCCTTTCCTGCAGATGGATGTGCCTGAGGTCTGTTGTAGCTCTCTGGTCAGATTCACCCCATGACTGACCAATGAGTGAACTGTAGCGTTAAACGTGACCCGCCAAAACACCAGCACATCTTCAAATGCTCTGGAAATGTGGAAAAAAAAAATTTTGTTGTTTTTTTTAGATTCACAACTGAACAAAGCTAATCTGCAGTGGTGAAAGCTTAAACATGTACAGTATTATACCTGTTTTCCTGTCTTTCCAGAAAGAGAGTTGCTGTCCTGTTCTCTGAGTCCTCGTCTAGGACCTGACCGGACCGAGAGCTCAAACTAAAGCCAACTATACCATTCTGAAGATCACTCCCTGTCAAATAGAAACATTAGTAGCTGAGCAAAGATACAACCACAATCCTACATCACAATAAGGTCTTCACGATTTTTGATATTTATAAATTTTTTTATACATATTCATAATTCTTGCCACCGGTGTCAAAATTACTAAACATGATACTGCCCTAAAAAAGGCTCATTGAAGCGACTGAATATAGAATAAGAAATTAATTATAAGCAATAGGACAAAAAATTGTAAGAAATTGTATAAAATAATCAAATGTACAAAAACAATGCATATGTATAAATGAAATATATAGTTCTTCTTATTAAAATTATAAAAGTGATTCAGCTGTCAAGATCCAAAAAGATCAAGATCCAACATACTGTTACATGTGTTTTTTGTTTTTTTAAAGACTTAAATTACAGTGTTTATGAAGATACTCGAAAAGACAGTGCACACAAACAGCACAATTTGTTCTCTTTCGATGCTGATTGTGTTTATATTGAAAATACACAGACCAACAGATAGATGGATAATGTTGAGTACTGTAATGACAGTAAGATTCTCACCCAGAATAATGATTTTGGCAAATGAAGTGAATCCCAGTTCATCTGGCATGCTGACAATCTGTGCTCCACCTTCTGCTTCGGTGAGGTAGATAAAGAACGCCTCCTGTCCCTCCGGCTCCTGATCATTCAGTATTAGGACGCTGACCTCCACCTCATTCTGTCCCTCCAATAGTGTGACAGTTTGGGTCTCCAAGGCAAAGTCTTCTCCTTCCAGGGCCCATGTGCCATTATACTCCCGGTGAAACTGGGCTGCATTCACCTCCGGGGTTCTAAGTCCTGCATAGGCTCTGATTTTGGCACTCACCACTCCTGTGAGCCCTGCCGACCTGCGTACTCTCAAAGCAAGCTTCTGTTGGGGCGCACCCTCCTGACTGTCTTCAGAAATCTGTATTATTGCTGGCCCTATACTTAAAAACCCACTAACCACATCGTTAGCACGGATGGTAATTTTAGCGACGCTATTTTTAGCCACAATGAGAGGCTGAACTTCGATTGAAGGCAAACTGGCACTGAGAACACGGACGCTGGTTAAGTTCAAGTAAAAATCCTCGTCTGGTTCAGTTAGGGAATCGTCAAGAATAGACAAGCGAATGGCAGCAGATGTTTGGCGGGAATCAAATGGAAGCTGGCCGTCTGCTACCGATGCAAAGTCCTTGTCAGGCTGAGCAGAGCCAGGCCATGTCTTGTAGGAAATGCTGGAACGGTTGCTGCGGAAGCCATAGAGGCGCTGGACGTAGAGGGTGATGGTCTGTACGTCCTCCTCAATCACAAGCTGTCGAGAATCAGGACGAAACTGATATAATCCTAATGGCTCCACCTCGGCTACTGTGTAACCAGTCCTGCACATACAACACATACATCAAACCATGAAGATAAGTTTATGAAAAAGGGGATTTTGTTTTTGAAAAGGACAGTGTTACCTGAGACGGGCTCCACCAGGTGATTCTGACTCTACAGAGGTCAGGTAAACAGCATGTGCTGTGACAACTGACATGTTATTAACAGCATTGAACGGGATCACCTCACTCCTTTGACCGTGGGCAAGCATTATCGTACCTTCAGGTCAGGAGAAAAAGAAAAATTAGACTAATATTGTGTTAGTTTAGCATTTCTGTTTTTTTCTCTTATATCACTCTAACCTGATCTTGGTGAGATGTCTCCTGGCTGGTAGCCTGGTGGAGTTTGGCCAGGAGGAAACCCAGAGCTCCACCGGACAGTTATGTTTCCATATAGGCCTGTCCGTGTCACCAGCGCCTCACACTGGCCACTCTCTATATCTGAGACTCGCAGGGCCAAAGAGGCAAACCCAACCTATAGTACCATGAGAAATCATTTATAGACCATGAATATGACACCTTAAAGGACTGACTGATTGATTTGTTTGCATTGTGATGTTATTTCCATAATAATAAAAGAAACAGTTAATCAAAAACTGAAAATTTGGCCATCATTTTCTTACCCTCATGCCATTCCAAACATGTGTGTGTTTATTTCTTGTATTAAACACAAAATATATAATTTTGAAGAATTAAAAGAAATATATATATAAAAAACTGGTACCTACTGACTTCCATAGTAGCATGCAAGTCAGTGGGGACCATAAACTGTTTAATGACCAGCATTCTTCAAAATATCTTCTTTTATGTTTAACATAAGAGAGAAACTATTCTCTATATAGAAATTCTAAAATACTCATTCAACATACTCATTCAACTCTTTGCCCATGATTCAATAAAATGCATAAATAAATGAATATATACTAACTAAAAGGCTGTGACATAAGCATAGCACAAGATAATTTAGTCATTTTTTAAATGCATCCAGGACATTTTTTGATGAGAGTGCTAAATATTCATTCAACCCTTCAAACCTGTTTAAATACAATGGAAAAACAATAATTAAATTTTAAAAAATTGTTTAATATATTTGGAAAATATTGTAAAACCAGTACTAATAAATTAATTGTGCGCCATCTGGTGGTGATATCAGAATGGTTTTCGATCACCTCAGCATTAGCTGCCACTTCAGGAACAGAAACGACAGCCAGCTTTGATTCCAGTTGAATTCTGGGAGGGGAACTAAACAGGGGTCCAATGAGAGTCACATCTGTCAACTCAACGCTGAAGTTAAAGCCTGTTCCAAAGAACACCTGTAGTGGACACAAGCAAAAAAAAAAATCAATACAGGCCTGAATAAGGTTAACTAGCTTATAGTCCCATATTTAATTCACAAGACAATAAATCACACACACCTGGCTACTAAATGGCACTCTAACACTGGCCTCACGTTCTCTGTCCTTCACCAGTATGTTCCCAGTGATCGTGTCCTCTGTAAAATTCTGCCCAGGGGTGGTAAAACTGATTCTGTATCCCACACTGGCATTGCCAAACGCCCCTGCTAGTCTGTTCACACTGATAATAAGGTGTCTACTTCGGTCCGCCACGTTAACAAACACTGACTGGTTTTGAGAATAAAGGACAAACACCCCGTGGGGTTCGTCATTGGCCTGGACCTTCAAACGGGTACTGCTGCGATTTGTATCCAGCTCCGCGCCACCCTCCACAGAGATTAGACGGAGGATGTATGTCTCCTCCAACTCAGGCACAGAGTCAGGGAGCAGGGAGAGGACTATCTCTGCCACACGCTGTCCTGCCAGGATGATGACAGAACCTCGCAGGGCAGCGAAGTCTCCTGATGTGTCTGCTTCACTGATGATTTCCCAGTAAACCTGGAGGATACAAAAAAAAAAAAAAAATATATATATATATATATATATATATATATATATATATATATATATATATATTATATATAGAAATTTAAAAAACTTTGAAAAATGTAATTTATTGCTGTTTTATATATATAAAAATCTGAATACTGAATTAGCAGTTGTTTTCCTACCGTGATGTTGCCCATGACGCCCTCTCTGCGTGTAATAAGGAGGGATATTTTAAGCGGTCCTTCGCTGTCAGAAGGCTCACTGTAAATGCGCTCTTTCAGGTCCTGTTCTGTGATCTGCACTATGCCATTGGGGTCTCCAAACTTCTCAATCTAGAGAACGCACACATTGTATATCATTGCTAAAAAGATATAAGTTTGTATTATTCTGTTTTATTCATTGTTTTTGAGAGGTCAAAACTTTCTGGGTTGAGCAGGATGAGGACATACCGTGAGCGTGACCAATCCGGCTCTGGGATCAACACCCATCTCTCCGGAGAGAATACTCAACATGACAATGAATTTCTCTGTGACCTCCACCTCGCCATGAGGCAGGATCTTCAACTCAATGCTGCGTACACCCCCTTCCCCGTCTCTGAAACTAAACGTCCCGTTCACTGGATCACCAATGTCTGTGTTTACTGATGGTAAAACCTCATTTGAGTTTGGACCTAGAATCTTCCATATTACCTGAGGGAGACAACAGAGGAAGAGGACACGACACAAGCAGACACATTAAAACCATGGTGATTGCTTTAAGACTTCACAGTAAGTCTGCTAAAATTTTTCAATATTGTAAAAAAAATTAAAAATGTTTTGAGCCTTGACACTTGTTTTAATTAAAATTCATGAAATGTAAAACTTTATCTTCAAAGAAAAATAAACAAAAAATATATTATTATTTTAAAAATTTATAAATAAACTAATGAAAAAAATCTAATATGTGAACAAAACAAACTCAATGGTCACATCACCACAGTAATTACACAAACATTGATGGAAAAATCCAGTTTAGGGTTGTGTGTTCTCAGAGTGCTTTCCAACATGCAAAAAAAATAAAACTGATATTTCATGGCTCTGAAAGTGTGAGGTCATAGTCTAGACGGGGCTCACCGTGGCGTCTCCCAGCAGCCCGTCAGCTCTTTCTACAAACAGGGTCAGTCTGAGGGTACTGTTGGGGTTTGGAATAGTGATGGCGCTTTGGTTGATGAATCGTACGACACCATTTGGCGAGTCACTCTTGGCAATTGTAATTCGTGCAATTAGCTGAGCTCCAAGTATGGCACCTCCTGTGGCACCGGTAAGTTGCATCTCAAATATCTCATTAAATTCACTGGGTGGAAGGCAAGAAATTATTAATATGCTACAAGTTCACAAAACTCAATACAATATTCAACCACTCAACCGAGATTCACTAAGAGTCTATATAGCAAGTTAATAACCCCATCCTCACCTCTCTGTATCATCCACTATGGAAACATTGATATAGTTGAGGGTTTGGCCATGCTGAAAGGTGATGGAGCCATTGAGCAGGATGTAATCTGAATAAGGTTGAGCAGTCAAACCTTTGGAGACAAACTCAGCTGTGACCTGCCCATAAGATCCAACACGCCTCAGTACAGGGATGGACAGAATTCCTACATCCTCCTCAACTGAAAAATAATTGGAGACACTGACATCAAATATATGCATGTTTACATACCAGTGTAATTTTATTTAGATACTAGTATAATATTTAAAATGCTTTCAAGTATCTTTGTAAAATTTGTTTACTTCTGAAATGTGTCATTTTTACCTTTTTTATATTTGTATTTAATTTGATTTAAACTTTACTTTTACTATTTTTACTTATTTCAACTTATTCAAAGACTATTAAAAACTATTAAAGGTAAGCCATAAATGTATTGAATCCAAAATGTAAAAATAAATAAATAAATAAAAGATTTTAGCCATTTATTGGTTGTCATCCATAAAATGAAAACAATTATTGGCAAGAAGTATATCTATAAATGCTTAGGTAAAGTAAGAAAACAACATTAAAAAAAACATAAAAGTACCAGTGATGTTGACATATTTGGGGTCAAACTCCAGGATGCCCTCAGCATTGTCATTTTTCTGGATAATCACCATGAGGGAGGACAGATTGCCAATAGCCGGAGGCTGGTCAATTTGTAGGCCGTACTCTCTCACTGTAAAATCCATTGAACTGAACACAAAATGGAAAGAAATACATTTGCGGCATGCATAAAAGTAGCTAGCTAATGCTATTTCAAGCTACATGACTTTCAGAGTGCAGGCTGAACTCTACCTGGCATTGAGAAGCTCTACTAGTGTAATATTGAAGAAAAACTCCTCTGGTCCTTCTGGAAGGTCATCATCGAGTATAGTCAGCGTAATGACTCTTGAGCTCTCCCCAGGCCCGAAGAGCAGCCGACCAGAGGTCTGTCCAAAATCCTGTCCACTGATCGCAGTTCTGCCTTCTGTGTGGTAACTGACCCACACACTGCCAAAAAGACCCATGGAGCGAACAATGGTCACATTTACCTGGTAAGAGACCAGACAATGTTGGAGGATAAAATACCTTTGAATGTAAGTTTACAGACATGACTTTAGGAAAACCGCAATGATCAAAACTAACTTTGCATAGCCAGAACTTACAGACTTCAATATAATCTTATTACCTCAGAACTACTCCATTAACTACTCAATAAGCACACTGGCAAACCGTGGGTTCATTAACCCTGACACAAAGACATTCATAAAGAAAACTTTCCAGTGTTTTTTGTCATTGGATCAATGGTTGCTAAGCTATTGCTTTATGGAAGTTTCAATGACTTTCCCAGTCAAGGGGAACAGGCAGTAACACATAGTCCTCTGGTTGTGGTTTGTGTCTCATCAGTGCTAATGTCATGCAAGGGGTCTCACAGCTCTATCCTCCTCAGTGGCACGCAAAGAGGCTTGGGAAAATGAGAAGAGCCCATTGGGAAGGTCACTGGCAGCCATAGTGATGGTGGCAAATTGTCTGTCAGGGTTGATTGTTGAGCCTGGGGTAAGAGAGCTCAGTCTTAGCTGATAGACACATCTTTCTTCTGGAATCTCATCATCTAGTGCCTGCAGAAATAGGGAGAGGGATACAAGTTTTAAGAGTCTAAGTATTTTTTATAGTTTACATAGGAAAAGTTAGGGGTCAGTAAGATTTTTAAAGAAAATAATACTATATTTAGCTAGGTTGCATTAAATTGTACAAACGTGACACTAAAGCCATATCTAATCTTTTGCATTTTCTACTCATCAAAGAATCCTGAAAAAAATTATGATGGTTTATATAGAACAACTGTTTTCAACTACAAAATGATTCTATACCAAATCAGCATATTAGAATGATTTCTGAAGGATCATGTGCCACTGAAAATAGTAATAGTAATAGCTGTGGAAAATCCATCTTTGCTATCACAGAAATATATGACATTTTAACACATATTAAAATAAAATTAAAAAGAGTTACAAATGAAAATAAATGGAATAAGTACAGTATTACTGCATTCCTGTCAAATAAATGCAGCATTGGTCAGCGTAACAAAATTTGTCTTCCAAACTTTACAAACATTTTTACCAACCCCAAACTTTATAAAGATCATGTGCATTTCTTATCGGTTTTACCTTCAGCTGAATTGTAGCTGCAGACTGGCGGTCTTTCATGACAACTTTGCCAGAGGTCTCCTCAAACTCTGTATCTGTAGCTGTGGTGATGTTCCAAAAGATCTCAATATCACCAAAGATGCCTGGACCTCTTACAAGACTGCAATATATAGAAATTAATCTTCAGATAAGAGCAATGTTTAGAAAATCAATTTTGGCATTTTGTTCTGGTTTCTGTTTCTGTTTGGTGATGTCAAACGATGAAAGAGATGAGAAGTTTACCTGACTAGAGCTGTTCCATTGTAACTGCTTCTTGGCTCGCCAATCAAAACATTCCTGCTGGAATCAGCTATTCCTACAGTTCCCAGGGCACCCATATCAGCTTGAATTACAACCGTAGCAATGCCTGATGAAAAGAAAAAGTAACTGATGTAAAAAGATGACCTGTTAAAAATACAGACTAATATACTGACGTATGAAAAAAAGGGAAACATTAACACATCAAAACTAGTGACATTTGGGAAGAACAATAACTGTTTCCCAAATGTTATCAGTAGTGATAATATGCTGACAAACCTCTAACTGGATCAATGACAGGTTCATTCTTTGGAGAGAGCAGTTGGATAGTGAATCTCTCCTCTCCCTCCAGAACAGCATCGGCCAAAGCCTGAACCACCACAGTTTTCTTTGACTCAGTCTACAAACAATAAAACAGTTTAACAACTGTGGCATAGATAAGACTGCTGTCTAATTCATTTAAAAGAATAGTTCACCCAAAAATAATTTTCTGTCATGAATTACTCACCTCCTGTTCTAAACCCATAAAACATTTGTTTATCTTGAACACAAATTAAGATATTTTAGATGAAAACCAAGAGCTTTTTGTCTCTCCACAAAAGTACCATGGCAAATGCTACACAGGTATGTGTTGTGCTATCCTCGTGTACTGCAGTGGACTGATCCAGAAGAGAAGAAATTGTTAAATGAAGTCATGGTGGTGGTGTAGTAAACTAAGACAGTGGTAGTTCCCTACAGAGGGTCAGAAAGCTCTCGGATTTCGGATTTGTGTTCTGATGAACAAAGGTCTTAGGGGTTGTTTGGAAATTTTAATTTTACGTTTAACTGTCTCTTTAAGACAATAGTCATATTTATTTTCACCACCCATACTTACTCCATTAAAAATGAGAGTTCCGTTACGAGGGCTTAGGTCTTCTCTGCCCTCTTCCTGCAGAAGCCATATCAAATGAACAACTCCTTCACCTCCTGAACTACGCACTACGGTCAGTGTAGCTACAGAAGATGGGTCATTTAGGAATCGAGGTTCAGACACAGAGACCTGAGGAAAGATAAAGCATGTTACAAAGGTTCATCTTTTCAGTTGAGCTGATTATGACTTTTACAGAGTAACCACAAAGGGCATCTGAACACAATAGCAGTTAAACTACCATAAACTACCATACCAGTTGAACTAAGTAAACACACGGTTACATGTTACCAAATAGAGTATTAACAAATGCAAAAAACCCATGAAGAAGTTAATGCAGAAATGCCATAAATATCCAGAGTGGAGCATATAAATGTAAGGTTATGCAACTATCATAAATCAGACAATTAAAACATAGGTAAGGTAATATGGGATTATTATTAAGATATTATTTACCATTAGCTCTTCAAATCCAAACCGACCAAAAGGTGAATCATTGGCCGGGATGCTGATTACCACAGCTGTCTCATCCCCCAACCTCGCACCTCCAATGACTCGAACCAGTTTCACCATAAATGTCTCTGTGGACTCCACAACTGTGTCATCAGTAATTGTGATCTCAACATAAGCCACTGCCTGTTCAAAAAAAGAGTTCATATCATTCATTCTTGTTCTCAGGTAAAACGCATCAGAATTTGCTAAATCAACTACTTAAAAATAGCTACAGTTGTAACATACCGAATTGAAAAAAAAAAAAATATATATATATATTTCTGATGATAATGATTACCTGTCCATCTTGAAAGGTAAGGTTTCCAGAGAAAGGACTGAAATCTTCAGTGTTGGCTGTGACTGTTTGTGTCTCCCAATAAAGCACAAGTCTACCAGATCGTCCGGCCATTCGCATAACAGCCAAGCGAAGGATGTTTCCAGGTGATGGTACCTCAAATGCCTGCACTGCCCCAGAAACATCCTAAAAGACATGTGATTGTAGCATGTTCATTCTGTATTCATAATACAATTGGAAGAAAAACATAATAAAATGAGAATTGATTGTAAATCAACCTTTGAGACATTAAAACTGAGTACTCCTCTTGGATCATCGTTCTCTTGGATGGTGATCTCGGCTATTTCCAGACCAGGTCTCCTCACACTGGGCTGAGCTGCTCCTATGTCTCCACCCAACAGTTCAACTCTAGTGATGTTTACAAGGAATGACTCAGCCAGTTCAGGAATATCATCCTAAGTAAATAACACACATACAATATACCATGCAGGGATTAGTACAATTTTAATCCTTACCCGCATACATATCACAAGCTGCATAAGTTAAAACCCCTTCGAGACCTCATACATCTTAGCATAAGGAACAATTTCTTTAGCAGATTCTAAGGTGCATCCAAAAAGCTGCTGTACAATTCATTCTAAGAACATGCTGATTTATGTCAGAAGTCTGAGTCATAAACTTTCAGCCCAAACAAATTCAACATGTGGGTTTTGAGGCTGAACAATATGCAAAAATATCAAACGACCACTGCAATTTGCACGGCTCAGGCTATTCCAGGAACAAACTGAAAAAAAGTGGGGTTTCTGTGGTGGTAACTGGCTGTTGGCTTGCGCTGTATGAGGTCAGCCTGTCTCCTCATCAGCCTCAGCATGTGTGATTTCAGACTGAGTGACCTGAGACTAGCTAGGAATTTTTCTGCAAGAAGATTCATGTATTCATTCATATATTCAGGCTGCATTTATTTAACCAAAACAACAGTACAATTGGGAAATATAATCATAATTCAAAATAGCCTTTTTCCATTGTTATATCTGAAAAGATTTAGTTTCTTCATGTGATGATACAGATGGTAATTTTGCTCAAATTAATATTCACCTTCAAATGTGAGTAATCAGTAAATTATGTAATCAGGGTTCAAACCTGCAACTTTTAAATCACCATCATGTATTTTCACCTACTACTGTGATTTGTTTTCAAGGAATTAATTCAACATTCTGAAGATCTTTTTAAATATATGGCATCTAGGTGAAGCAGTCAGATTACTTGGGTCGTAATACTCACCGGCAAGATGGTAATAGATACCAAAACAACAGTAGCGTTCTCTTTCATGATGACTGTGGCTTCTTTTGCTACGTAGTCAGATCCCTCAGTAGCCTGATTAACAGGTGGCAGGTGGAGGGCTGCTTTGGTGGTGTAGTAAACTAATACATCCCTGGATGCTCCTTGATCTCTCACAATACTTAGTGTAATATTGCTTGTGCTCTCTGAAGTAACAGGGATAAAAATTAAATAATTAGTGTATTTCAGTATATTCAATATTGCCATATCATAATGAATGGGGCAAATATGAAAAAAAGTATATAGCTAAATGTACATGTTTCTTCTCAGTAATTTGGATTAATGCTGATTTAAATATTTACATGTTGACTTAAATATTGTGGTGGTATATCACTACAATGTTTATCCGCTATCTTGGCCACTCATAGGCTGTTCATTATATTATTGTGTTATGTTCTAATGAGACAAAGTTAAGCACAAATGAATTACGTTGAGGTTCTTGCGTAATGAAGTACTGGGAATCGAGGTGCCAGCCAATGACTCCATAGGGTGAACCATTCGCTCTAATAGTGAGGTTTGCTTGGGCACGCTGATGGTCGATAATGGCTCCTCTGGATGGCTCAATTATCCCAATCGTTACAACCTTGGTCAGAACAATGGTGACTTTTTCTGCTAATTCTGGTATATCATCAGCTAATATATTCAGTGAGATGGTAGCAACAGCCTGGCTCTCAGAAAATGTCACCTACATGGAAAACAGATGGATAGGGTGTAAAGAGGTCTGCAATTCATAGTACATTGTGGTTATACCATATGTTGACATTTTGCTGTCCTAATTGGGAGGTTTACATAATAGGTTTGAATAACAGGTTCTTTAAATAGTACAATGTTTTTGTAAGCAGTTGCTTGACCATTTTAATTACAAATGTAACTGCTACAAAAGGCAGCTTATAGTTAGGGTTGTGATTTTGGACTAGAATGACAGTTCACAATACAAAATGTACTATTTAAAACATGCAGCTTGGGCAAATATTATAACTAAAACAACTGAAAACAGAAAGTAAGCAGCTCTCACCACTCCTGAAGTGGGAAAAATGTCATCCAGACTACCATAGGCGCTCCAGTGTATTGTTAGTCTGCCAAACCTGCCTCTCCTCCTCTCGATGCTCAGAGACACAGGGTTATCATCCTCCAACTCATCCACTTCCCGCATTAAAGAGTTCTGTATACAAATATATTCCTATATCATCAACTGTGCGCAAACGTCTTTGATTCACATTTACACTGTTAAAGATCATGCTTTGTATATTCAGATAACAGCATCTGTGAAACACACAATGTATTCTGATCTTTATACCTGTGCAAATCCTATAATCCCATAAGCATCATCATTAGCTGAAATGAACAATGTCACTTGACCACGAAAGCCAATTTCTGCCCCGCCTTTGGGGTTCTTGAGGCTGACACGAAAATGTTCTTCCTCCTCAGGAACATCATCATCAATTACATTCACTGCTATTTCTAGCTCACGGACACCAGGTTGGAAAAACAACTCTCCTGAACTGAGGATAAAAGATGAAAATGATCAATGATCATCAGCTTTAGACTAATAAAATGTGTATATAGCATTTCGCAATAATACAAATAACTACAACAAACATAGAAATCAAACAGGATTTTTTATGGTATACTTAGGAATGGTAACATACTTGGGGATGAAGTCAGATTGGTTGGACACTGAGGTCAGCTCATATACAATAGAACTTGATTGTGAAGTGGCTATGATAAGACTCTTGGTAGAATTGAGAGAAGGAACAGGGAGGTACAGGAATTCTTGTGCAGACGGAGATTTCAGTACTTCAGCAAACTGCCTCAGATCTGACCTCCATGAGTACAGAGCTGAACCACTTAGACCCGCTAGCAACAGGTGAGCTAAGACAAAAAAATATATATTAAGCTAATTTCTCAGTATAGATGGTTTTGCTGTATATGGTACGGTAAATAACAAGAAGCCTAGATAGGTTTGCTATATATTATATATATATATATATATATATATATATATATATATATATATATATATATATATATATATATATATATATATATATATATAAATATATACATACATAAATTGTACCGTTGAAAGGTCATGAACTTTAGCATTTTTAGCCTGAAATAGTTGTATAAGTTCAATACATAGAGTTAAGTGTTTAGACCAAACCCATAACCAGACCATGTCTGAGGAATATCAATACAATTCTGATTTTAATAGTAAGCGCTATTATTATTCCATGGAAATTAAAATAGCAATAACCTAAAGCATATAATTTTGGTAAAGTTGAAATATGAGTAAAAATACGCTTAACAATGGAAACACAATAAATGTGATATTATTTAAACAGACTGCACCATATTGTCTGGCAACTCACATATTCTGGAAGGAGGGATAAAGGGCTGGACTGAAGAGAGGCCGGGAAATGGGATGGATTGTGTCTGCTGGAAGAAGTTTTGCTGAGAACCCCACATAAACACTTCACATGTAGAGCCTGGACCTTTTCATGGTGAATAATAAAGACAATGTGAACATTAGATACTGATACAGGGGAGCAAAGCTCATTTCAAGATCACAGTGTCAAAACATTAACAAATTTAAAATACTCTTGAACTGCAACTACTGCCTGAAGTAGTACTGCTGTCTGCATATGATACCTCCAGTAACGACGAGGAGGAATGTATCTCCGCCCATCTGAAATGATTCCACTTGCTTGACTCCAGCCCTGACTTCTAAGGTTTGAGGGTTTTGGAAAAGTCCATTACTCCACTGGTATATAAGACATGCCGATGTCGTTCTGTTTCTGCACACAGCCAGGTGCTGTACATTGCTGCTGCCTCGTCTGAAGGGAAAGGCTGTGATAATATCTTGCAAGTCAAGACGTTGATGTAGGGAAAATGAACCTCCATTCCACACAAAAATCTTAAGACAGAGAGGAATGATCTCAGTAAAGTATTTCTTACTATAGATATGTTAATGCTTTCAATTAGAACTCCAAGTTTGTATTTTACATGTCAGATTGAGTTTACCTCACTAGAAGCAATCAAATATTGCTGAAGTTCAGTGGAGAAGTGTTTAATGCTGAAACTGTTCACACTAAAAGTCTGCTCCTACAAAAGTGGACAGCATTAAACAATACACAGATGCACTGCATTGAAAAACACAAACCTGACCAAAGCGAGATGAATCACAAGTCTATCACAGGATAAACACAATATAGCTATTGTCGATGACAGCTAAATAAAAGATAAACTGGCAGCATACTCACTTGAGTGAGGTTGAGGTCTGCCTGAAGGCGAAATAAACTGATTGTGGCAGTTAATGACACATTGCTGTGTGCATGGGAAACTGCCACATAGCTGGAGCCATTTACTGTAAAACCCACACAAGAGCTAGGATTCTGGATGCTGACAAACTATAAGAACAGAATGAAAGAGAGAAAAAGAATAAAGAAGTGAAGAAAGGAAATAAAAAAATACTTATTGTCTTGCAATGACATGGTATAATTACAATTAAAAAAATATAAGTAAATTACAAAATAAATATAGGCATTATAAAATAACTTATAATAAAAATAAATGTTAAAATGACTACAAATTAATCAACCAATCTTCTTCAAACAGAACAAGCATTACAATTTTAGTGCATTTTCTTCTACCGAAACACTAAGCAAGCACTGAGCTTTTTTTGGTCCTTGGATGCCTTTTTTATAAGATAGAACAACGTATCTGAAATGGGAAACAATTTGGAAGACAGAGGGGAACAGAATAGGCAAAGGATCTTGCATGCAACATGTTTTAACTAAAATCAGAACATACCTCCACAGGTACTAAGACACCCTGCCATTTGTAGAGCACAGCCTGGTTCTGAGCTGTACCTCTGAGCAGCCTCAGGACCACAGAAGAGTCTACATTGGGCACTGCACACCAAACTGATGACAAGTTATCCCTCACAGACTGAAAAACAGCCAACACTGGCTGTTCTCCTCCTACAAATACATGAAATAATATGTGGTCAAATAGTTATTGCTTACACTAAAATTAACTTACTGACGCAATTTCTTACTCATGCCAAATGCTGTTCCTGACCGGGTCTCCCATTCCACACTAACGGCTGACTCCAGCCCGTTACTGCGAGATATAGTCAGGTACACCATACCAACATGCTCCTCCACAGTCATGGTGTCTAGAGTCCTGAAAAATGCACAAATGCAGTAGAAGCAGGGGTTGTCTAACAAGCTTGTTTAGAAAAGACTGTGAATGTACCTGTTAAATGATGGTGATATTCTAAAGAGTCCTAGAGGAGCCTGATTCTGCAGGACAGTGATGAAAGTCTGCAGTGAGTCTCCTAGTCGAGCACCTCCGGTAGGGTTGGACAAAGTTACTGTGAATGTCTCATTCATCTCTGGCTCAGCATCTAGAACAGCCCAGATCTCCAAAGTCTAGAAGACAAATATGAGGCTATTGCTCTCTTTTGACAAAACACTGGTTCCTACATTTTTTGTTCCCACTGTTTTTTTCTCAACTTATGATGGGTTTATTACATAAAATTCTCAAGCTCAGTAAGACAAACTGTACCTTGAATCTGACCCCATCCTCAAGTATCACAAATCCAGAGGAAGGTGTAAGATCATCAGTGTACAGGGATCCATTGACATCAGTAATTGTGAACTGAACCGTTACTGTACCAAATATACCCTGAGGAGGGTCTCGAATGATGTAGAGGGTGGCCACACTTTCCCCAAGACCTGACACAGAGGTGGGCTCCCTCAACAGAAAGCGTTCACTGTTATTGAAAGATATGACTCCATGGCCATCGTCATTGGCCAGAATAGTCACAGTAGCTGTGAAAACACATTAGAGAAAAATTATACTGCAGTGATTGTGGTTGATCATGAATGTTCAGTCTTTCCCAGCATAACAGACCTGTTGTGTTCTCTCCCAACTGCAGCCCAGGCGATGGATTTGCTAGAATTAACTGAAAGGTCTCATCTCCTTCAGGAATGGCATCATTTAAAATCTGGACTTCAATAAACTTGTGCCGCTGTCCATCCACAAAATGGATCATCTGTGTAGGTATATATGGTAAATAATTATTAACAACAAATTCTGAATAGTTAATGGTATTTAAAAAGTAGAAAGAGTGTTTGTGGCTCACTGATGGGGTAGCATTGAAATCCAGACCCAACTGAGCCTCAAGGTTCTGGGCATAGAAGAACAGGGACACATTTCCATATGTCCCAGCATCACGGTACGCCACCAGAGTTAGCACGCCAATTGTTTCATTTATCACATAGCTGAGGAAAAAATACATGCATCACAAAAAGATTTTTACTCAGCATTAAAGTGAAATATATGTTGAAAAAAAAGACTGAAAGGGAGCTCATACTCTATGTTTTTCCAGCCAATGATTCCTTGGATTCCATCATTTGCATTAATGCTGATCTCTGCTACAAGACCTTCAGTATCTGGAAAGGAAAATTAAAGGAATATATCAGAAAAAAATAAAATAGCTTAGGGGACAGGAATATGAACAATGGCAGCTTGCTTTGGGTTTCAATAACAAGATAACAAAAACAAGGTATTGTTGCCTTATTATCATCAACTATTACTACACTAATAGGTACCTACTAAAAATAAATAAAACACCAATAGTCTTCAAAAGTAACTGATTATAAGCGAGGAGTGTGGACTGTCTTTGGAAATGATAGAGCTCGGACTGCTGTGAGCTGTCAAATATATTGTCAGTTTTTACCATCACTTACAAACACAGATTCTAACTATAAAATGCCACTGACAATATGAAAAAAAGCACAAAGCACTAAAGCATATCAAGCAAGTGTGTGGGGGCCATTACCTTTCAACTTATAGTAAATCTCTATGAAAGGATGCAACAGAATTCAAGTTAAAAAGAAAGTAGAATTGAAAGATGAACCTAAAACCTAATTACTTGTGACTCTAACACCGAAAAGTTAAAAATGACAATATAAAATCAATCTGCTTAATTATTTAATCATCTTACTTAGTTTAGGGGCAGTTGGGAGGGTGGTTATGAGGACAGCTGATGTTATATTGACTAAGAAAAACTCTTGCAGCTCAGGGACGTCATCCTGTTAACGACAAACACAATTACTTTTTATTGATTAATTCAATTACTTATATGCCTGAGATTAAATTAGCATATAACAATAATTCTTCCATCATTAACATTAAATGAAAACTGTAAAAATGTAGTCTTTGTTAAAGCAGCAGCATCATACATCTAAGATGGTGATGGGGATGGACACAGATGTCTGTCCATCCTGCATGATCACAGAACTGGAGATGTGTCTGAAGTCCTGGCCTGGCTGGGCTAGAGCTCCCTCAGTCTGTCTGAGGTCCTGCAGAGAGCCCCGCACAGTCTCATAGCTGATATTTACAGCACCTGTAGAGGAAGTAGCAATATTTACATCCCCATACTCCAGGACAACATTTTGTTTGAGTTATATTACTAGCGTAGCTAACCTGATGCACTAAACTCTCGGTTTATGTAAATCCTGATGGTGGTGTCTTTCTCATCTGTGGTCACTTTTAAGGATGATGGGGCAATGCTGAGCAAACCAAACGGCTCATCACTAGCTTCCACGCTAACCACTGCTTCACGGCCTTGTGTTCGCAAAGCTGCCATGCCTGTCTGGGTAACCCCTGAGAAAATTATACATTTTGCACGATTATTATAAAAAAATAGATTGTGTATAGAACGGGCACAGCTTAAATACACCCTAAAGAATTCATACAATGTTAAGTGAAATGTGAGCGAATTTTTTACCTCCTTGAAACCAAAATAATTCACATGAGAAGCAAAACTGTGAAATATTAAAAACAATTCTACATAAATGCGAATACTAAATCTTAGAAGCCTTGCTAATCATGGTGAGCTTAAAATATACAGCAGATTAAACTTTCAAGGACCTCATTCCTGTGTGTTTTTGATAAATACCTTTGGTTTGTATGTTTGATAGGATAACTCTGTACTCCTCTCTTTCCTCTGGTGTGGTATCCTCAAGTAGCCCCAACACTATAGTATTATTTAACATTCCCTGAAACAGAAGTTGAGGAAGAACATTATTCACTCTTTGTCATTTCTAAATTCAGTTCAAGGTTTAAAAGAAATACTCAAATGACCTGGTAAAGCTACATTTATTCATTACCTCGGAGAAAAATAGAGTTCCCGAGGTGTCTGTAAAAGTCATTGAGACTCGAGGGCCTTCGATCCTCCATTCCACTGTAACATTTCCAATAGCAGGAGCTGTTCTCTCCACCAGCAGAGACAAACTCTCACCTATTGAATACAATAAACATCTAACCTAATTAACCATTTTCTGGTATAATGAGATGTGGAATTTGCACTGGGTTGAATGGGTTTTAATAAATCCTCAACAAACTTTACTTCAAGTAATACAACCCTCAACTGTATACTTCATAGATATAGGCATATAGAATTCACGTGTCCTGTCATGCATGCATGGTGACACCAACCATCTTCCCTAATGTAGCAGCTGTTGCAGATCCCTCTTCTCTCATCACATCTTGATACTATGTTACTAGTTACTATGGAGCACAAACTGATGCCTAATTATCCATTTACAACATGTTTAAAATGCCTCTACATTTGCACATAACAGAAGTTAAATCAATTATGCTGCTCTTAAAACCACCTCTGCCTGTTGAGCATTAATGTTACATGAATAAATTCATTATGATTATTTTTTTTGTAAAAAATCCATTCACACTAGGGCTGACTATAGCCATAAACCAGAATCAGAATTATTTTGATTATATTAAATTATTTCTAACTGAAAAACTATTGACAGAACTGCATTAAAGTCTGCATAAAAGCAATCTAGCATTTAAAGCAGCAGACTTTAATGCAGTGCTTTCTTCTAAAATTTGTGTCTGGTGTAGACACAATGTAATGGATATCATTTGTGGTGTGAACAAGCCTTAAAAGTGAAAAAAAGAGAAAAAAATGCAAACCCTCTCTGACGATGACAGATCTTGAGGCTGTGTGAAAGCCCACCAGACCAGCTGCATTGTCATTGGCCAGGATGAGAATGGTAACTGTGTCCGAACTGGGAAGGATACGGCTGCCACCCTCAGTGCTCACTAACCCAATCTGTAAAGTCTCATTGTCTTCAGGTTGCGTGTCATCCGTGATGACAAACTCAAGGGTCTTTTTTACATCACCTTCAAGGAACAGAAAGGAGGTTGTTTATATGAATTTATTCTTTTATTAATTTAATCGACCAGTATTTATTATTTGATTGATATTAGTTTATCTGAACTATAGAACATGTATTTCACCATGAACAACCAGTTGTACAAAAACAACCAGTTGTTGACTTGTTAAAACTTTTAAGTGTGAAAAAGCTTATTTAGTTAAACTGAATATTTTGCCTTCTTGTGACAAGTGTTGTAAGTACCACCAAAAGCACAAAGCTGACCAGACTTACCCTCTGCGAAGATGAGGGTCTCCCCCGTCCCATTGAAGTCAGCGCTGGGTGTGGCACTGCCGCCAACATACTTCCACTCTACTGTAACCTGTCCCATACTGCCTCCTCTCCTCTCAATGACCAGCAGCACTGTTGTTTTTGGTTCCTCTCTAACTTCGAGATACAGCCCATCTTGTGTGGCATTGGGGTTAATGCTGTAGAGCAGAAATATTCCAAACGCATCTCCATTCATCGCTATAGTTACCAAAGCTGTGTCCGGCTGCTGTATCATTGGCAAGTTCTTGGTAGTTGCGGTCATGTTAACCAATCTAACACTCAAAATTTTTATCACAAAACTCTCATCCACCTCTGGCAAAGAGTCAGTCAAGATGGGCACTGTGAGGTTAGCCGCTCCTGATCTGTCCAGCATGGTTGCGGTTTGAGCCGTCATGGTTATGTAGTCGCTCCCAGAAACAGCTTGAGAGCTAAACAGCGAAGCGGCTGCTGTGGTGTTTTTTAAATAGGTGAAGGTTTGAGGGGAAGGACTCAATTGTCTGGCCCCTGATGTTACCCAGAAGCAACTTGCTCTTGGGGCATTGGTGAAGCTGAAAGCTTGGCAAGCTCTCTCTCTAAGACAGAACGCAGCACAGAAATTCAGTATATTTGTGTCTGTGGTGATGTTGATGGGTCTGCGGAGGGCATTAGATGGTGTTCCGGCCAATGGAGAATCATAATAAACCAGGAAATCTCTGCCTTCCCTGAGAGCACCGCTTACGATATCAACTTCAGAGGTGCTATAAATGATCTCTAGCATGCCAAAGTTACCACCACTGCAGTGAAAAACACACAAAAAAGCAACATAACGTACCATTCATAGCTAAATTAAAGACTGTAAAAACAGGCACATTACCTCCTTCGAACTGTAACATTAGCAATATAGATCCCTTCCAGTGGCTCCTGGACACGATATACTGCTTGCTCAAAGTATATGGTTCCATGAGGGTTGTCATTGGCAGGAACAGTGATATCAACTACTTTCTCAGCCCCAATGTTTCCACCATTGGTGGCACCTATGAGCTCAACCTTTATGACCTGCATTAAACAGAAACACTGAAGTACTTAAGTTTTCATACATTCTTACAAAGCTCAAAAACTAACACTCACCTCTTCGATTTCAGGTACATCATCAGCCAAAACCTCAACTTTCAGTGTCTTCAGTGTTTCTCCAGGAGCAAACCTGACCTCACCAGACAAAGGTTGCAGATCACCAGTGGCAGGTCTTCCATTGACTGTGGCTCTCCACTGGACATCCACATCACCTATAGTTCCAGCATTCCTCACTATGGGTAAGGACACCTCGAAAGCATTCACTGCTGGCTCCTCGATTGTGATGGGTGCAGCCTGAAAAACTAACCATCAAAACTACATTGCATCCCTTCAAATTCTCACCACATAAAAGATTGAACATGTTTCATCACTGAATTCCCATGACAGGCATGTAATTGATAAAAACTAACCAAATGATCCATATGGATCATCTGAGGGTAAGATGGTAATGATGGCCTGTGTAAGGTCCCCCAGGAGAGCACCTCCGGTGGTCTGGTTGAGAAGCTCAATCCGGAAGGTTTCTTCCAGTTCAGGCACCACATCATTGATAATGAGGATAGGGACAGGCTTGCTACTCTCTCCCTCCAACAACACCACATCAGAAGAGGCCACACTGTAATCTTCACCTATATGTCATTCAAAAACATGATTCAGATATGATTCAGAAACATATGAAATGTATAGATATAAAATAGATATTCTATTATTTCATAAACATTTCATTTAATTAAATATGTAGAACCACAAAACTACACCCTTTGTTTAAAGATAGAGTTACACTATATAGAGAAATATTAAAATTTAAAACACATTTTTGTTACAACACAAAATTTTTACATTCTGATTTAGATTTTTTGTATTTTTTATATTTTTGTTTTTTTCTCTGATGAACAGACAGTTCAAAGAACATTTATTCAAAACAGAAATCTGTAAAATGTCTGACTATCTGCATTTCAATTACCCATCAAATTGTGCAAAAATTGTGAACTAAAAATACACTGCGTTTCAATACTGAAAATACTTCATCACATATCACAGATTTTTCAGGGAATGTTCATAATAACAGAATTTGTCAAACTCACCCACTCTAGCGGTCAATGGAACTGCTCTGAACTTGACAGACACATCAGCAAAAATCCCTCCAATACGCGTTACATTGATTATAGGTCCAACGTAGTACTCGTGCACACTCACTGCTGGGGAAGACAGTTGTAGCAACCCAAAAGCATCGTCGCTGGCCTCTATAATGATTTGGGCAACTGTGACATTCCGTGGGCCAAGTCGAGGGGAAAGAGCGACTGAAAACCAAAAGTTATTTTCAGTAAACTTTCTGGCTTTTTGTTTAATGCAGTGATGCTTTGCACATTTCATAGATTATAATTCAAGATACCTTCTAAGTAATTTTTACCTGGTCTGGGTTGCAGCCCTTCAACCAAAGTGACGCTGACGAGTTCCAAAAACACAGACTCGGCTCTCTCCGGTTCCTCATCGTCAAGTACCCTCAGAGTCACGTTTACTTCACTTTGATTAGCAGAGAATATCACAGACTCCACAACAGGCACAAAGTCATTCCCTGCACTGGCCCGACCCACTCCCAGTGTGCTATATGGAGCTGCATCAGTGTCCCTTAGTGTTCGATATGTCACTCGCACCCTTCCCATTAAGCCTTTTCTCCTCTGTATGGTCAGAGTAATGACAGTATTTGCTTCTGGCACACGTATTGGTCTACTGTTGTCAGAGAATACAAAAAGTCCATAAGGGTCATCGCTGGCCAATACAGTCAGTGTGGCAGTAGTTTCCTTTCCGAGTCGACCATGAGAAACATTGGAAAGGCGGACACTGAAGCTCTTGTCAAGTTCTGGAATGTCGTCTTGGGAAATCAGTAAGAATATGCTTCCAACAGTTTGGCCCACATCGAAAGTCACATTCCCAGATCTATAAACAAGTTCTCCCTCTGACTTAGCATCTGCCTCCCAGTAAACTGTCACATTGGACAGAGATCCAAAGGTACGAATCACCTGAGAAAAACAGGGAATGTTTATAATTTTTTTGGTTGTTTTATGGAATGCATATTTATGAAGGGTCATGTGTATTTAAATTGTAACAATATTTCACAACAAAAAGGGATAATTCACCCAAAAGGTAAAATCCAGTCATTAATAAAACCTTCATTCATCTTCAAAGCACAAATTCAGATATTTTTGATGGAATCTGAGAGCTTTCTTACACTGACAAAGACAGCAATGCATCTAATATGCTTCCAGGACTAAAAACATGGTAAGTACATTGATGAAATGAATCAACCCTGTGACATTGGTGGTTCAATTGTAATTGTACAAATCTATGAGAATACTGTTTGTGTCCAAAGAAAACAAAAATAACTTCATTTAACAAATCTTTTCTACCAAATCACATATTCCACCATTACTGTATAGAGAGTACCATGTGCATTACTTTCCTCTACACATCAACAGCATCACACACAAGCTTTGCTTGCTTGCAGAGGTAATCTTGATAATGGCAGAAGATGTGATTTGGAGGAAAAGAATTGTTGAATAAAGTTGTTTATTTTGTTTTCTTTGTGCACAAATAGTTTTCTCATGGTTTCGTAAAATTATGGTTTAACCACTGTTTTACTGATGTCCTTACTAAGTTTATGGGTCTTCTAAATAACTCTATGTTTGCAACATACAGTCCATTTTTTAAACAAACTTTTTGAGTAAATTCACAGATGGGACAAAAGAAACACATTGATGAAAACCCATGTTAGGACTGACCTGTAGTGCTACAGTACTTCTGCCCTCCTCAGGCTCTGTGCCATTTACAGTCAGAGAGTCGGCACTGAACTGGAAGACACCATGAGCCTCATCAGAAGCAGCGATGGTCACAATAATACGAGCAGCAGCGCCCAGGTTAGCTTCAAAACAAAAAGAAATTTGTATCATTATTAAAGCCACAATATAAAATAAGAAAATAAGCAGGCTCATTTTTATGCTACCACTACTTTTAAAGGCTCCTTAAAAAAGGGCACCAAGAAGCGTGATGTGACATTTCCAAAACATCATTTATCCCTATTGGCCTCCCTTAAACATAAAGGCTATTTGCTTTTCCCACGTCTTTCCTAGTATTGCTCGCAGGCCTTAGTACTATGCAAACAGCTTGGCAGAACTCAGGGTCTACAATCCAGAGTCTGGGGATTTGACCGTTATGGGCAGCTCTTAAACTTTACAACTTTTAATCTAGCACTTACAAAATAAAGCTTGTGTGAGGGGCGACCTCAATTACGCAATAAATCAACAAAAGAAAAAACAACAAAAAGTAAGCAGCGAATTAGCATTGGTTAAAGAAGTTCTGTTGAAAAGATCTGCCAAGGCCCATGACATATAATGGGGCTTGAAGTGCCTCAGAAATGCCAAAGCAGGAGCAATTCAATCAGTTAGTGAATAATAAATATAAATAAAACCTCTTTTATTCGACTTGAAGGGAACTTTGTTAATATTAAAAGGCACTTTAGTTTTGTATAAAGTCAAAGCAGTAGCCCCCACCCCCAAACAGTCTGCTTATACATGCAAATAATGGAAGTGAGAAAAAAGTATACTGGGAGAGAAAGATCTGTGAGAAATAGAATCTTACCATGATGATAGTGAAAGGATGGAAGAAAGAAGTCAGTGTCACTCTCGCCACTTCCACTGGCTTCGCTTGCAAAAAATGGATCCACTTAAGGAGCACACAGAGCCACACAGGGACAGACAGGAATCACACATAGTACATATTGAAATCAAACAGAGTGTTCCATAATCATGCCCAAACAGCATGAATGGAGCCCACAGGAGATAGGATATAGTGAAAAAAAAACAGTAACAGAGAGGACACAGAATCAGTCTGAACTGACAAGTTTTCTTACCTCCTCCATTTGGATTATAAAGTTCCACTCTGAAGACTTTGTCCAACTCTGGGACCGAGTTGTCTAGAATAGTCACATTGATGTACTTAAATCTCTCGCCAGGCAAGAAGTCTAGAAATCCCTCTGTGTCCTGTCAGAAGATGGAAAGGAATTGTGCCATTTTAATATACAAAGGAATTTTATTAGGGGATCTTGGTTAATGAAAAATGACTTTTTACTGGACTGTATAAGAGAGCAAAGACCAAAAACATTGTTCAAAACCTTGAGGTCAACAACGTTAAACTGTAGTATATTTTGAAATTTTATTTGAATGTATTCCTGTAATGTCAAGAGTGTATTTTCAGCGGCCATTATTACAGTCGTCGGTGTCATATGATCCCTAAGAAATCATTTTAAGTGTGCTGATTTGAAACAATTATTATTATTATTATTAATGATGAAAACAGTTGTGCTACTTAATATTAGAAACTTTTTTTCAGCATTTTATAAATAGATGTTTTATTTTTTTTCAAAATTAATAAGATCACATTTGATTTACAAGATTCCTGCTGAATAAAAGTATACATTTCTTTATAAAAAAAAACAAACAAACTGACCCTAAAGTTTACTCAAAACATTTAACCCCACAAAAAGATGTTAAGCAACTGTTGGCACCTTATAGTCCTCTGAACCAGCAGCTGTGAATGGAGAGGTACGATAGCCCACCATGACCCTTCCCAGCAGTCCTTGTGCTCTGGCGACCAGCAGACTGACCACACCAGCCTCCTCTTGAACAGTCACACGGGCTTCCTGTAGTGCAGGTCTGATCATTCCCACGGGCACTTGAGTAGTTTGAAATTGCAGTAGGCCTGAAATTACATTAATTTCATTACATTACATCAATTCAACTATAACCATCTGGAGTCATAAACAAAAGAATAAAGCAAAAAATGGCAAATATACCATATGGATGATCACTGGCTTTGACTGTAATATTGTTGATGGCATTGTTTGGGTCAATGCTAGCTCCACTTGTAGGAGTGGACCCTGGTTTCCCATCACCTGATACAGCTGACACCAGCCTAACCCGGAAGTGCTCATCGACCTCAGGCAGGTCATCATTTATAACAAGCAGGTTTAAAACCTGAGAGACGAGAGAAATCAAACACAAAAGCATTTATGAGCCAGGCTTTGCCATTACTTAGCGAATTTACACTGTCAATTAATTAAAGATGTTACAACGACCACTAGATGGAGCTATATAGTTACAGTTTGGCTGTTAGTAAAAATATTAAGACATCAGCTACATTGATCAATGCAAACTTTTTTGTTATCTAAAACAAGTTTGTTTTAATTTACTAACCCTGATTATATTTCTTTATTGTTTTAATACATTGTTACTTGTGGTTGATACACATGTTGATCGTAATTTAAATTTTATTTCTGTACATATGCAGCGATCCTGTGAACAGATGTAATGAACCGGCATGTAATTGCATTACACATTAATGGCAATATTATAATGTCCCCCCTTAATTGGTGGTCCTGTGGTCATTAATAATAACTGCTCGATCCTGTTACCTCAGAGCGCTGGCCTGGCAGGAAATGGATGGAGCCTGTAGCATTGGCAAAGTCAGAGGCATTTGACGAGTCTGCGGGTGAATCAACCTGAGTGACGGTGTAGTTTACATAGACGTGATCAAGAGCGCCACGTGTGCGTTCCACTACGCAGGAGATCATCGAGCCTTCCTCAGATATCTGATAAAGAAAGGTCATTGTAAACCAACGATAGCTCAACAAAATAAATTTCAGGACATAATTATGCTTAACCATTCAGATTATACATTCTAACTACATTTTTGACAATTTTGGGATACAGCATTAAACGCAGTTTACGTTCTTTACATTTCATGTAACTGATTAAATAAAAAGCCATTAATGTCTGGTTTCCTTTTTACCCTTAGTCTTGTTTCTATTTGCTGAGGGCATAAAAGAAAGCACGTGCTACTGGTTTTTTTTTTTGCAGTAGTTGAGAGGTCCTCCTCTGAAGGAATTCACTGACCATCTGCCTTGTTAATCGAACAAGTCATTGGAGAGGCCATGCATCCAATCTCCTTGAAGAGAAGAATGCACGCTCCATCCATCCAGGCGTGAAGACATATTAAATATACATGAAGACATGGTCTCACTACTAGGGGTCACGTTACGTGCTTTCGGAGAGAAGGTTAACCAAACACTGACAAATAAGCAACTTGGGTACTTAATCAAATAATACGGTTAGATGTTAACTCATTAGACCTTAACTGTGCTGGTCAGAAGGCTATCTGTAAGGCAGCATTACAGATTTCTCACTGGATGTTACCCCTGGATGTCTATGTTTTAGATCAGAATTAGTTTTTGTCATGAGTCTTAAGAGGTTTTGCATTTGCGTAGGAGATATGTTTTTAAGTCAAACAATGACATAAATGCTTAATCTTTTGTTTTAAAGTAAAATAAAAAAAACTGTAATATTAAAGATTTTTTGCACCTACATCTGGAATACAAGAACCGGTAAAGCCAAAAAGTCCATTGGCATTATCACTCTTCATGACCCTGAGGATGGCAGTAGGTCTGGGCAGTGGTAGACGGGCTCCACCTTGAACAGCCACCAATTGAAGGTAGAAAACCTCCTCACCCTCTTCTTCTTGATCGTCCCGTACTTGGACTAAAAACGACTTGAGTTTTTCCTCCTGTCTGTATGTTAGGTAGCCTGACACATTGTGGAGGTCGTTCTTGGCTGGTTGGTTGTGGAGCTCATGAATCTCGGAGCGGTTAAGCCAGCTGGAGTACAGCCGGAGGTCTTGTAGAAGACCAGTGAAGCGCTGTTCACCATCTGGGTTGGAACCGATCCTAATAGGCGCAGCATCTGTATAGAGGAATTCAATGCAAGGCATTAGGATGGATGGGTGGATGGTGTGGCTTTTTGGGTAAACATATGGGCTTGGTACCCCAATTGCTGTGTGTTTAAATCCAAGAAGGTCTTGCAATAGAATTAAGATTTTACTTTCAGATGGATGGATTTCTGAAGATAATGTGAAAGGTGTTTGACACTCTTGTGTGCATTGTACAGTGTAGTAGCTAAGATGTTTTAATTTTACAGTGTTTGTAAGCAAAACAGTTTTCTGAGGGTCTAGGTGAAATAAAAAAAAGCTTTATTAAATTACATTATATTAGGACCTTAAACAGTGTTTTTAATAAATAACATGTTTAATCTAAAGTAGCTGAGGGGTTTTAGGGTATTTCTCTGCAATGCTAGAATATTTTACTAGATGGCTGCTTACTAGTCAAAAGTCAGTCTAATGTTTCCTCTTTAATTTCACCAGGTGAAAACCAAAACTGGAATAAAAGAAGTAGAGTTTATCCTTCTTGGTTACATCAGTTAAAAGCAGTAACCTCTTGACCACCAGAGAGGCATTCAAAGGAACACAACTGTAAAAATTGAGGCAATACACTTCAGGGGGCCCAAACAAGAACATTTAACAAAGGCCATAATCAAGTAAAGCTAACAAAATCCATACAGTTTATGTGTACATTCACTTCACTGAAGATGGTATAAAAGATGTCAGGAAAGTCGTAGGGGCTCTATTGTTTTCAGTGAGAGAGTGAGAGAGAGTTCGGACGGCTGCCTTTATGTGCTGCTAACAATGTCCAGCGGCTCAATGTTCGGTCAAGCATATCTTCCTGTGAAAAGCTAAACAATGGCATAGGACTCTCACTAGACTAGATATGGGCCACAAGAATAGGTGAGGAACTACATCTCATTGCTTGACCAATTCAAGCATGAGGAATTAGTTTGGAACTCCAAATGAAGAATTATATCAGTGGTGATTTTCAGAATTTTTTAGTGCAGCTGTCAGAAGGCTAAAATGTGGGGTGCTATAATAAATACAAAAAATTATTTGAGACATACAAATGGACATAAAATGAGTGTGGCATCAGTATTTTAAAGTATATTAAAACAGGAAAACAATATCTGAAATTACATTAATGTTTCACAATATTACAGTTGTGTTTTTCTGTATTTTTAGCAAAAAAAATACAGTCTTGATGAGTATAAGAGACACTGCCATTCAGATATAGAATTATTCATTATAATTTGTAATAATAATAACAATATAAATTAATATAATAGTTATATTAATTATAACAATTATACTGTATGCTTTATAATGTTGTGTAAATTCATTTAATTTATACATTATACATTATAAATACCTGAATTAATTTACACATTCATACTATTTTATGTAATTAAAATAATGAAATATCAAAAATCTCAATTCCTAAATATAGCTTAGGTCCCAAGCCTTTGGAACTTTTACCCTTGAACTGTCTAACTGCTGATAATAATAATAATAATAATAATAATAATAATAATAGTAGTAGTAGTATATATATATATATAGACATATTTGTGACAAATTATATCTTTTGCTGGCACATTTACATTATTTTAAAAAACAAATGCTTTACTCACCATTTACAATGGCTTCTCCTTTTAGACTCTTAATACCTCCAGGGACTGGGCTCCCGTCCAGATAAAACTCAATAATTCCATCTTCCACTGAGATGACCACATGAACCCATGTATTATCCTCTACAAATTTAGCTGCAGTAGCTCGTGCCACCTGTGTGCTGTTAGATCCTACAGTTGTGTAATGAAGCATAACAGTAACGTGGGATTCGTTAGTCTGGACCTGAACTCCATAATAGATAGTCCCATTCCCATTGCCTTTTGAAACAATAAATCCATTTGTATTAGGCCTGGGCATCAGCCAGGCTGACAGGGTAAAGTTAGCCAGGTTCTGTGGAACCTGCAGATTGGTTTCTGCACTGATGGATCCATAAGCTCCTGGAAGTCCAGAGAAGAAGAATGCATCGGTGCCTGCATGGCGTCTCCTGGCATGTGGTCGGAGCTCTACAGCCTGAGGAAAGGAAGCCATCAATATCAGGTCTTCCATGGGAGGGAGACCATGTGGGAAAGCTCCTGATAGGATTTCCCAGGCCACACGGACATCTCCAAAAGTGCCTTGCTGACGAAGTATGGTGAAAGATGTGACATCCAACATATCGTCGACTGACAAGACGTCCTCGGCTACCTCACGCTCCAGACTCTCAGGGGCAATAGCAAAAACTCCAAATGGGTCGTCATTGAAGGGAATGATAACAGATGCATTGAGATCTTTGTTTGCCAATTTTCCTCCCTCACCAGGATAGCCACCTAAAGACAACATTGTTTAAAATGTAGTAGACGCAATAAATTTGCACATATAAAATTATTATTAAGACTTAAAGACCTTAAATGGATCAATTGCAACTTTACAGGAACAATGTGCAGGACTTTTTTAAATAACTGATTTTAACTGGTCTTAGTTATGTTATGTAGTAAAAAAAAAGTTTAATACATAGTTGTTTACAGGTGATATAATGGGGGAGGGGCATTCTCAGTGTAGAGAGCATTTGATTGGACAACAATGTGTGTAGTGCATGTGTAAAATATTTGGTCAATTGAAAAAAAAGAATACTTTCATAGTGCCTTTTAAATAATAAGCAATAAAACTAAAACCCTGACTGCCGATATTGACTTTACCTGAGCTGTTCATAAGTCTGAGCTCATAAAACTCAATGAACTCTGGGAGCTTGTCTGAGATGGCTTCAAGAACAATAGGTTTCGTCTTCTCCCCTGTATGAAATATTATAGAACCAGATGTGTTCAGAAATTCTTGTTGAGGTTCAAGGGGGGTATCGTTGGCGAAAAGCTGCCAGTATATTGTGACATTTCCAAAGTGTCCTCTGTCTCGAAGAACACTGTAGACACAAAAGGAATAAGTCTTTCACAGAGAGCAGAACATAAATATAAAATAAATATTCATTTTCAAATGCTAAAAGACAGTGCTGTTTTATTTGAATCAAAATCAATCTGTGTGATTAACATCTGGATATTAGAGATTAGGGAATTGGAGACCTACTAAAAGTTATTGGTTTTTCCCTCCTCCACTGTTTTTTGAGTGGAATCCAGAGAGAATATTCCATTAGCATCGTCATTGGCCTCGATCACCACTGTAGCAGTGCTTTGACCATATACCACTGCATCACCTGATAAGACCCATATATTAATACATATATAAATACAAAGTACAGGATCACTCTCTTGAATGTATTTGACAGCATTATTGGTCATTCAATCTGTCTTGACACCTGCAATATACACTACTGTGGCGGGTAAGATGCTCACTATAGTTGCATTCATTTAATAAAATAAAAATATGCTTATTACATCAATGCATAAAAGTGAAATGTTACATAATTAAAAACTATTCTATTTGGAAGCTTTTTTTAAAATATTTAATTACAGAATTACACTAAAAATAAATGGGCATGGTAAAAATTCAATCATGCATAAATGCAGAAAGATTTATAATGAAAAAAACAAACATTTCATGCAAAATCCTTTTCAAATTTCTCATTAGCAAATGCTTGTCTTTTAAATCTGTGGCAGCACATTTGTTTCACATTCACACATTGTAACTTATGCTAATCATTACATGAGACACTGTTGTAATTGGTACAAGCTAACCACGGCAATCATATTATGCTCTCAAAAGCTCATAATAACACCCAACATGTATCTGAACACAGTCCCTCAGGGCAAGCGGTAAAGCCTCCAAACAGAAAACTCTTGGTGGGTTTGCTTTGTGATCAGCAGAAGGACAGTTCTGTAATTAACTTTCTACAGTCACCCAGCCCTTTTCATGAATGTGTGTGTGTTCCACAATACAAGGATTAGAGAGGGCTTTTGAGAGTCAAGGCCAATCAACAGAGCTCGGTGCGAATCAAAACAAATGTTTAATGGGGTGGATTTATTGCCTCTACAGAGCAGCGCTGAAGAGCAGTATTTGTCTCACGGAGTGAGAATTTAATGAAGCTAATTGGGCAACATAGACAATGCTCTTTGGGAATTTGAAGGGCTGGCAAAAGAAGTCACGCAAAATAATGCAGGACAATGCAAAAGTCAATGCATGTTGAAAACTTTGCAATATAAAATAAACTGAATATATGGTTAATTAAAGGCTGGGGGTGTGACAAACCTGTGGCATTGAAGAGAATTATGTAGAATGGTTCATCTGTCTCTGGTATGTCGTCATTTACCACCGCAACCGATATGTTCTTCATCCACTCTCCAAAATCAAAGACCAATATTGAGTCATTTCTCAGTGAAGTGAAGTCTCCCGGTGATGTGTCACCATACTCAAAGCGGTACTTCACTGTGGTGATAAAGTTAGCAGGCCCAGCTCTGAGAATGGTAAAGTTGGCCACACCCCCTTCTTGCACCCTCTGAACCACAGGCTCTAGAAAACATTACAAATAAAGAACAAAAGTAAAAATTATTTTAATATTGTTACAGTGATCAACTGATGTCAAAATTGTTACTTTATATCCCACAATATAAATTTCTATGTCAGAGTATTGCCTTATTTCTTTATATTTTTTGAACTGTTTCTGCCTCTGAGTAATAAAAGGAAGGACAAAATGTAATAAGTAATAAGGTGATGAATAAAAAATAAAAAAGATAACAATTGCACATTTATAGAGGTATAATTTCACAATTGTAAATTATAAAGTGCTCAAAAAATTTGCAATTCTGACTTTCCTCAAAAATGCAAGTTTTCATCTCACAATTCTGACTTTTCTCGCAATTGAGAGTTTAGATCACACTGAGATATAAAAACCAAAGTCCAATTTTGAGGAAAAAAAAGTTTCTTTCTCGCAATTGCAAATTTAAAAAAAGGCAGAAACGTTTATGGGGCTGTTTACACCTGGTCTCTTCATGTGTTTTTTTCTGATAAACAAGTTGTAAAT
Source organism: Puntigrus tetrazona (assembly GCF_018831695.1). Classification (NCBI taxonomy): domain Eukaryota; kingdom Metazoa; phylum Chordata; class Actinopteri; order Cypriniformes; family Cyprinidae; genus Puntigrus; species Puntigrus tetrazona. Next base: position 17,936,064 of record NC_056703.1, on the reverse strand, counting down.
GCCTCCCGAAATGCATACAAGGCAGATATAAATCCATTCGCTCAAACAACTTCAGAAGATGAGCAGATGAGCATCTCTTCAGCAAGCTGATTAAACGAAGATGCATACAGTCAACAAACAATTATCTTCATAAAAATTAGTTAGACAAACATATCTTTCCAGTTCTGATGCCGAGCACTCTCCTATTGCAGTCTTTGATCTTGAAATGAGCTGATAATAAATAAATACTGCACTTATCTTTTGATTTATATTTTGAGAAGACACATTTATGTGATAAAGCGTAATATACTTCCATCAGTAGTTCCAGGAACTATGAAAAGGTTCCTCTGGTGCAACCGCCCTTTTATCTTTAAATGAAATATGTACATTGTACTCAATGACAAACATACCGGAAAAATATATTGGATCATCATTTTCACGAATGCTTAAGCTTGCTCTGAGAATATTTCCTAGCCTTGCTCCACCCGTGGCATTCAGAAGGGTGATGGTGAAATTTTCCCTTTTCTCTGGGATCTGTATCAAACAAAAAATGTATCTGTACTATAGATATGCTTCTCCTTTAAACATAAGTAATACTTATGATGATATCAACTTCTAAAGCTTACCTCATCTGGCACAGAAAATAGGGTGAGGTTCTTCAGATACTCCCCTTCAGCAAAAACGATCTCACCCTGCACTGGGTAGATGTCTCCTGAATAGGTCGGCTCAAGAATCCAGTAGACTGACACGTTCCCAAACCTACCCCTATTTCTCCCAATGGGGTATGAAGCTTTCGAAGATAATTATGATGTTATTTTAACCTGATTAAACCAACAGTTAAGTGACCTGAAGCTGTAGCTTATAGATCTCCATACCTGACTGACTATCCATGGCTTTGCTTTCATTGATGGTGAAGTCTAGGCCAGGCTGAATGAACTCAATGACCCCAAATGGGTCATCACTCTTACGCACGGTAATGTTGACCTGCCTTCGGTTCCCAAGGCGACTAGCTGGCGTGCTGTGGCTACTAAGGACCACTGAGAATGTCTCATCTAGCTGAAGACAAAACCAAAACATCAGACAATCATTTTGAATCAGGTTTACTTACATTTAGATTTTCCAAACATATGTGAAGTATTAAATAAATCCTAATATTAAGGCAAGCAAGGAACTATATAGATCATCCTTGATGTACCACAGGGTCATTTAATTAGAGGACTTATTATTATTATAAATGTTAGTAAGCTTTAATCATTAGTCATGAGTACTTACCTCAGGTATCCCATCAGGCTTGGCTACCAGGGCCACCGTCACCTCTCTTTCCCCTGGCTGGAACTCTAAGATCCCAGTGGCCCCATAAAACTGAGCATTTCCAGAAGGTATCACTGTATATCTTATGAGCTGGTTCAATAGCTGCCCCTGCTCCCTGATCACCCTGAGTTCAACTGTTTCCCCCTCCTGCATAACCAACAAATCATCCAAACATTTCACAAGTAATAGCAATGAAAAACACAAATGAAAGTTACATGCTGAATTCAAAATCATTTAACGTTGTTTGTTTTCACATACATAAACATAATTTTACATACATACATCCTTTTCATTCACAATTTATTTGTCTTTTCAAGATTTTCATCTAGATTTTAAGTTATAAATTAAAAATGTAAGTTATATTTTTTTATGAAAATATAACTGTATAATTTGGTCAGTCATTTAATAGTCTAAAAGTTTAATATTCAATTTAACATTTAATTAATTTGTCAAGCTACTGATTATCAATGAATGATAAATTATACATATAATTATATTATGAATTACACTGGTGATATATTAATATAATATATTATGATATATTAAAACAATTTTTTAAAATTAAATGAATATAAATGAATATGAATAATTCAATAAAAGTAATAGTAAAAAAATCAAGAAAATTTTACCAAAGTGAATGAATGAATGAACAAACAAATTAAAGAATACACTTTCTTACATTGATAAACCAAGGTCCTTTAGAAACTGGCGAAAACTCAAATACTCCTCCAGGGTCATCGTTCTCCAGAATAACAATTTCTCGGCTGGTAAAACCTGGTTTAAGTATCTGGTTGTCCACATTTGTCCTGTACAGCAATATGGTGACAATTAGTGACACTATAAAATTATATTATTAGTAAGCAGACAAAAAATCTATTGTAATATATTACAGTAATGTGTTGGTTTATATGACAAAACGCTTGATATAAAGAAAAAAGGTTGCAAGTATTCTAAGACAAACTATCTGCCAGACTCATGTTTTGGATATGTATGAGTGTGGTCACGCTGGAACTTGAAAGTCTCTCAAATTGCTTGGCCTAAGGCCTCTTGGTTATGCAGATTTGACAAGTCATGTTTTAGAGCAACTCACTGTCCTCCCTTCTCTTGTGTATAAATCGAGCTTGGCTTGGTCTGAGCCAGCACTGAAGGCTCCAGATAATTAGTAAAATGGCTGACAAAGAGCTTGCAGGAGAAGTGTTCTAAACAAATGCATTCAGAGGATGTGCCGCATGCATACAAACACTGATGTTTTTACAGAAGAGGATAAAGGAACTTGGTAAATGAGGTGCTAAATGAGTACAAGCAGCGTTTGCCTGCATCCAAGTGCGGTCACCCCCAACATATACAAACACACTCTTACTATTCATTTCACAAACCCAGATAAAAGGGACATACCCCATCGAAACATTAAGACAAAGCCCCTGAAAGTTCAGAGTGGATGCTTTTCCACATAAAGAGTTGATTCACACCACACAATAAGGCACAGTCTTTCTAGTACACACTTACCCGAAGTACACTACAAAGCGAGCGGTTTCTACCCTGTGAAGGGAGAGTGAAGGGAGGACAAAGAGTGTCCCGGCACAAAGATTACAAAATAACTCCCAGATTAAAGGAAAACACTAAAAGGTGTCATCAGGTAAAACTTCAGAAGGCAACCAAGACTTTGATCCACCATACACTATGATGAATCCAAAAAGTATTTGGACTTAAATCATACTTTAAAAAAGTTCAACAGACCTGTCTAATGTAAGAATGACCGTCTCATTGATTTCTGGAATATTGTCTGCCATCACAGTGATGTTAATCACTGCTTCACTTTGCCCTGAGAGGAACCTGAGCGATCCAGTGAAAGGTGAAATGTCACTCTCAGTGACATCTTCTTTGTTCTCGCCAGCGGGCTGCAGACTCCAGAAGACCACTGCCTGGCCATCTGTCCCATCTCGCCTCAGTTGAAGTGTTATCTAGAGGCAGAGAGAAACATTGTCCCAAACATTTGAATTTCTCCATCCAAGTACACAGTATGGAACAAAAGTCGGAGACCACATAAAGAAAAAAATTGTCCAGGAGAGTGTTTCATACCAAGCTTGTGTTTGAATCTTCAGGTTCCAGCGCCACCACAGTTTGATTACTGGTGAAGCCAATCTCTCCATTAGCAATATCTGGTGTGATGATCAGAGAGATGTTCAAAGCTCTTCCCAAGCGAGGACTCACAGATGGGATTTGTGGGGAGATGTTAACCAACTGCACACTGTCCAACTAATGAAAGACATGGAGGAAAGACAGCTGTTGTCATCACCTATTAACAGGTTAACGTTTTTTCAAAAGCAAACAACAACTGTCAGTTGTAACAGGGACAGTGCAACAAAATATGAACAGTAAGTCATCATTTACTCGTCCTTGTGATGTCAAAATGACAATTGACAGATGAACTTAAAGTAAAAATATTTATTTAAAAAAGCAATAAAAACAAAAATATTTTGAAATATTCTATCTCTAGTCTTTAGTATCATGTGATCCTTCAGAAATCATTCTAATATGCTGACTTGGTGCGCAAGAAACATTTCTTATTATTATAAGTGTTGAAAACAGTTTTACTGCCTAATATTTTTTCAGGATCCTTTAAGGAATAGAAAGCTTGAAAGTACAGCATTTCTTTGAAATACAAACCTTTTGGAACATTACAAATGTCTTTACTCTCATTTTTAAAACAAAGAACCTTACTGTCTCCAAACTTCCAAACGTTGCTATTTAACCTCAGAACCTCAAATTACTTAGAAAAGAAAAAGAAGAAGAAAAAAACTTTTACAAACATATCCTACCTGAATCAGAAAATGAGCCCCATTTTGCAAGAAAGCATCATTGCGAATTGGCAAGATGAGTTGAGCTTGTGACTGACCGGAACTGAACAGCACACTGTTAACACTTGTTCCATTCAGTACCCCATCTCTGGCTCGTGTTGGATCCAGTGGTCTGGCAGGTATGTAGAGGGCAGATAAAGTAAGTTCCACCACCCCCATGGTCCCCCCTTCTCTGAGGAAACTAAGTGACAGGAAGCGTCTTTCTGGTTGACTCTGAATACTTTGATTCTCTCTCGGATGAAAGCCAAATAGACCATAGACATCATCACTGTCCTGAATGAAGAACACCATCTGTGAAGTAAGAACAACATATTGACTTCAGTTTCCTTAAAGGAAGATTACAGACGATTGATCATTTCAATCACATGTCTTTCAGTCTGTTTCAGCGAAACGATAAATGCATTTATAGTGTATGTGATTTCTTCAGAATAAACATTACTACAATGTTATAGAAGTATGTGGTACACAAAGAAGATATTGATATTAAATGTTGGTATTTAAACAGTTTTGTTGAGCATTGACTTCTATTGTCAAAACAAACACAAAGACTCATACAGGGTTGGAACAACATGAAAGTGTGTAAATGACAGAATGTTCTATTTTTGTGCAAACTATCCCTTTAAGGATTATACATTGGTATTGCACAACTAGAGGTTAATTCTCCTAATACCGTAGTCCCGCTGCCAAAAAGAGGACTAAGACAACTTCAAAGCTCAAGTATCGGTTACGTTACGCTCACATAAAGCTGTTTTTGAATGGAAAAATATTAAATATTTAACAAAATTACAAGCACATTTCTGTTCGCTTGCACAAAACATTTACACATTTCTGACATTTCAAATCCTCTGAACTGTCTTGCCCAGATTTCCAATGAAAACAAATTACTGTAAACATCAGTTATGTTTTTAACTCCAACCATAAAACTGAGGAAAAAATTACAGATGCTTTTAATAGAAAAAAAAACATTTACATTGCTTAAATTATTCCTCTTGAGATGAACTACTGATCTTTGATCAGCGATAAACAAATTGCACCACTCATTACAGTGAACGTAACATTATACTATCTGTGTAAAATTTACAGTGAACCAATCGCAAAAAGCCCTTCTCTTTCATTAGACCTCACAAGAGTGTAAAAATAGCATCCGAGAGCTAGTTTACGACTCTGTCATTTACCCAAGCCTCATCAGACCAAGGCACAAGACCTCTAATATTTGCAGTACTTTTTTCAGTGAATTTAGAAACAGTTGACATAAATCAGCTCTTAACAATTAGTCCTCACATCCTGCAGAGTCAATTCAGCTATCACAAACTTATGATTACATTTACGGGTAATGATGAGTTTAAACAAACTCGGGTAGGATTTATCCTCTCCTTTCACACATAATCAAACTCGCAAAAGACAAGTTATAAAGAGAACACGCAGCCACCCACAGGCACTGCTGTGGGCTATTTTGTGCTGGGACCACATGAAGGGAACACCCAAGTGACACTCAGTGCAACCAGCAGTCTGTGATGCCGATTTGCCAGAGATACACATGTGTCTCATTTTACGCCACATCCGTTTTAAACGGACTAAGTGCTGCCCAGATGGTAACTAAGAACCAGCTCTGATCTGGAAACTTCCTTCCTTGACGAGGGGTATGAGCCAGAGTAAGACAACAACCTCCCTGGATGTCTCACCACAAGCCTCCAAGTGAGGTCCAAAAGGGATCTGGTACCATGGCTGTCTGAAACTGAGCATAAAAGTCTAGAATATCATCATAGCGGGGTGACATGTCAACATGTAAGACAACCAGTGCCCGGGCACATTATGAATAATAACATTTTCCTTCCAAAAATTAAAGAGAGTGCTTCAAGCTGTCATCAACGTCAACTTGCACTTTCATCTTTCATAACTAAATCCACCTCAGAACTGAGCCACCACCGATCTATGATCTGCAATCCAAACACATTCTCTGAATGCATTAAGTAAAAACCAGGCACAAGCCAAGCACTCACTTCCATTGGCTCATCCACTTCAGCCCCTCCTTGTACAGATCCTGGGATTAGTCTTAGGACGAAGGCTTCTGCCTCTTCTGGAAGGCTGTCCTGAGTGATGTTTAAAGGCAGTACAGCATTCTTCTGGCCCTCAGCAAACCTCAGGGTACCTGATGCAGGATTAAGGTCGACAGAGACTGGAGTCCTATCCGTGGAGTTTCTTGTTATATTCCACCTAACTGAAACAGCTCCATGAGTTCCTCCGTTCCTTACAATAATGATGCCTTCATATCTGAAACAGAGAAACACAAATTAGAGATACTAGATATTGTGGACGATAACATAAAAAAAAATTTAAATCTCACTTAGAAACACCTAATTAGATTTTTTTTTTCAGTCTATGCTAAAACAGACCAGGATGACCTGTGTATTTGACATTACTAAAAATGAAATACCACACAAAAAAGACAAAAAATATTTTTTTTCTACTGTACTATTTTTGCTATATTATTGTGCTTTTATTGTGTTGGTTAGCTGTATTGTGTCTAATCAAAATAACCCAACTACAGTTTAAGATTATTTGAAATGCACAATGAAAAAATTATTTCTGGAAAACTGATTTCTGTTTTTGCGAATGAACTCATATATTATATTTGTTAATTGTATACATTCAAGAAACTGAACAATTTATATTGTAAAATACTGCCACAAAAATAAACTTAAATGAGTAGTACAGTAAAAACACAGCAGTGTGATTTCAGAAAGAATGCCGATCTGCTATGTGCATTTGGGATAGGATAGAAGGACTATGATTTATAACCAAGACAAGTTACCCATTAATAATTAAATAATGACCTTTTAATGCAAGTGCTATTACATTGTATATGAAGTCTTCAAGAAAGCTCCTAGAGGACCAACTGTCCTGCACAGTTTATGTCCAACACACATGCTTATGATTTTTCAAGCGATCCTGAGGACTTTTATTAGCCGATTCATGTGTGTTTGATTAGGACTAAAGCACATCTCTGCATGACAGTGGGTGTCCAGAAACAGGGTTGAAGATTTCTGCTTTAAACAGTACTCTACTCACATTGGGGTCAGGTCTTCGTTGATGATGTGAGGTTGTATAGGGGAAGGACTGAATGACAGGACTCCATAAGGCTTATCATTGGGCTCAATGGTTACGAGTGCAATACTTGGAGTCATCAGCACTGCATCACCCAATAAGGTCTCTTCCAAAAGAACCACTTGGAATGATTCTGCAATCTCCGGAATACTGTCATCTGTAATGTTGAAGCGGAGTTCTGTTTCATGGACACCTGGAGGGAAAACAATCATCCTCTCTGATTGTACATCCACAAAGTCCGCCATTGGAGTAGCACTAGCCGCCCCATTGCCTGTAATGACTGAATAGGCCACAGACACCGTTCTGTCATCAGAACCAATCAGAAGACCATCCTCAGTTCTACCACGTGTAATGCTAAGAGAAATGACACCAATGCTTTCCGGGACAACCAGTGTGGGTTTGGAGAAGCGGATGGGAGCATCATTACGGGAGATCTTGATCTGAACACTGCTTCTATTAGGACTGAGTAAAGCTCCGCCAGCTGCTTCTGTCAATCGCACTGTGAAGATCTCATCATCTTCTGGAATCTAGTGGAGATGTGAGATCAAAAACAATGCATATTATGATAGACTAATCCAAAATATGTTCTCTATTCATTTATTCACTTATTGTAAATCTGCTTGGCAACAGCTTTTTCATCTCAGAATGATGGTTTCTCTGACTATAAATCATCTTTTTTCAAGTCAATTTATGACATACACAAAAATAAAAATAAAATATATTGAATATTGTCAATATACACATTCTTGGTACTCAGCCTGCATGTTTTTCTCATTACATATTTTTTTTGTTTCTAAAAATATGCCACATTATGGGAAAAACTGGTTTCACATTAACTTTAGGCTGCCATTATTAATGCAATCTTTTTTATATCTGTTCAACAAAGATACCATACCTTATCATCCTGTATCATGATGCTGAAAACTACAACAGCACGACCAGGAGGAATAGTGATGTTCCCTATGTCTGGACTGAGATCCTCACTTGCAGGGTTTGGACCTCCAAAAATCTGTGAATGAATAAATAATTAAGATAGATAGATAAATAGATATTTTGCAACATAACTTTTTAAGCAGCGTTAAAAACTGTCTGGCAATGCTCACCTCGAAGTTGACAGTTACAGTACCATAGGTTCCTTTCTCTCGAAGAAGAGTGAGCGGCACATACTGACTTCTACCTCTTGGCTCCTCCACAGTAATTAGAGAGGTCTGAACAGAGAGAGAAAAACACTTTTCACTCATTTGCATTGACAGATATTAGAAATTAGAGATATCAGAAACAACATGTCACGCAGCAGGAGTGTCCAGTCCAGTTGCTGGAGTGAAAAAGTCTAGTCGAGTTTAGTTATAACCCTAAATAAACACAACTGCACGTCTCATTTCAGACTTCAGATTTATTAACAACTTCTAGACTATGTCTGTTCTGGCATCCTCTCTATGGAAGTACTAAGGAGTGTCAAAGTTTATTCTGTGAATGTAATCTGGATCTAATCTCCATGTGACATTCAGCTTCAGTTGTACTGTTTTAATAACATTCAATTAGTAAATTATGTCTACCACAGGCTTCATTTTACTCATAAATTTAAAAAACGCATTATAAAACCAAACAGAAAAACCGAGGTGAATTATTCTTACGGGTTTTGATGTCATAGTTCCCCCACTCTATTTGATCTCAGCAAACCCAAATATATAAATAACAGAGTAGGCTTTTATGATTGATTGGTTGTTCTGCTTGGCTAATAAATTCTCCTGTTTTTTGGTGCTATTTCTCAGCACATCAGTAATATGTGATCATTCAATCAGTCAGTCAGTCAATCAATCAATTTATTTGTTTGCAAACAAACAATAATAAATATTATTATACAAAAAGAGCAGTTGGTTTCCATAACAACACTGAAACATACATTATTAACCAGCTAATCCATTTGGTAAATTGCTTCCCTTTTCTCTTTAAATTCTTAGCAGCTGAGTAGTTTCCCTGGACTCCCATCTCAGCAACCTTTCGTCTCAGGCATCTGACCCACAACACTCCCCTCACTCTTACTTTCCCATCCACTGACCCCCTCTCCCCACTCCCTAAAGTTTAATTACCCATCCACAAAACAAATGAAAACAGTTCAGGCTTACAGTCACCCCTCCCCAGCACGCTCTGAGCAGCTTCTTCCCGCTGTTCATTGAAGGAATAATAAAGAAAGAAACTTACTGAGTTGAAGGAAATTATTCCGAAGGCATTGTCATTAGACAAGATGGTGATGGTGGCAGTATTTGGAGTTCCCACCGTCACACCATTTGATGAGCTCTGAAAAAGTAAAGCATTGCTTGGTAAGAGTTATTAATATATTATAGCTGGTCTATTGCTATGAAAATCCAAATTCTATAACCATTCACGCAGAAATCCATTTCACATGCTTTTTTTCTGCCCCCATAAATGCACAGAAATTTGAATTTCAGATTAAACATATTGTAGTTTTTAAAGAGTGTATAAATGTCTGTGATACAGAGCACAAAAAGAGCATGACCACATAAGAACATAAACCCGTATGGACGCTCTTTTCAGCATCCCATTCAAATAAGCTTTTATTTGAAAAACAGAGCTGTAACAGAGCTTTCTTTCAGCTGCGGAGTGAAAACAGACAAGGAATACACACGTTCAGACAACTCCCAGAGCTAACCGTGACTGAGTTCGGCTCAGTATCACAGTAAAAACCTTTTTCCCTCCTTTTCCCTCATTTACATGAATTTGTTAGATTATAAAATAATATGAAACAGGAAATACGAGATGAAAAAAAAAGTTTATTCCCCCATTATTATTATTATTTTTTTATAGAAAATTTGCATATGGTTTATGTAAATCACACTTAAGGACTCTCTAGATTTTCTTTTAGTGCATTCAGATTGGGTTTCATTGGGTTTCAGAGGTCTTTTGTCACCCTTAAGTTGTCCCATTCTGCCAGCCTGAGGTTCATTTGTTAAACAGTGAACAAGTAGACAGTGGAGTCGTGACCTGCTGTCATTAATCACTCACTGTCAACAGACTGAGACAGCACAGTAATAGGAGGCCTCCAAATAAGAAAATGCTATGAGAAGCACTTCCTTAGACAACACAGAAAAGAAATGAGTGTCATACCTCCTTCATCTCAGTTTGATGTTATCGAGATGACTAAAATTAACTGCAGGTTGATTTGAGCAGGAAATGTGCATGTATGTTTTTATAAACAAATCATGATTTATCAATTGCCTAAATGATTAAAAATTAATTAATAACTTCTTTAAAAAACTGCTACATTAACATTATTACTATATGATAAATTTTAACTGAGCCAGCGCGTTTGAAACTTGCATACGTTGGGTCTGGTAAATAATGAAATAGCCTACACTAACGTTAATGTCCCAACATTCACAAAATAAAAGTTGAACTCATGGTGTGTACAAAGAGCTAAACAATGTCTTTTCCCCTTAACAATTATGAACAAATTACTTATTTCTCAAAAATGTTTGTGGTAAATTCATTTTTTTCTTAACTTGTATATTTACCTTGTGAGAAATAAGCTGCCATTGAGCAACATCAGTTTGTTCCATCAACAATTTCACAATATATTTTATTGCTTTAACATTGCATCAGATGTATTTCTTGATTGAAAAAGTGCTGTGAAAGGACACAACTCAACACAATTTGCTACTTATTAATAGTTAGCAATGTAATCGCTATGTTTAGGTATTGGGTAGCATTATGGATGTAGAATATGGACATAATGAATATATGCTTTATAATAAATAAATAATAGGCATGCTAATAAGTAAAATAACAAAAAAATAGATACTAGTAAGAATTGGTCCCTATACTACAGTGTTACCAAAATCTCATACACAAATATTTCATGAAGGCGGTTTGGCTGTGCTTTATGCAAATGACTAGCCTTGGGCAAAAAGACCCTTTGTCTGTTTTTTTAAGTTCTCCTGTGAGTATAAATACAAATAATGCACGCAATTATTATTTAATGAGACCCAGTGACTGTTAGATTAAGCAGTTTGATATGTCAACTTCTGGCTTAGCTAATGGCATAAAACCTGTGGGAAACCTTTTAGAAACAGGTGTTAATTTTTGCAGGTCTGTCTGATGCTGTGGGTGGTGCATAAATTAAGCTCCTAGAAGATTCTTCTCCTTTGCGTGTTATAGGAAGCTTATTTCCAGGCATGTGCTTTTCTTATAGTGATTAGCTTTGCATAATGGCTCTTTAATCTTATGGCTGTGCCAGTTGTGGCTGTCATTGTTCGTTATTTCGCTTGAAGTTGACTTCTAATATTGGGACATTACCTAACCCTTATACAGAGTTAGTGGACGCCATCAAAGAAAATGCAAAGGCTTATGGGCCACTGAGCTGTGTCTGAAGAGTTGACAAGATTTCAGTGCTGTTCCACTCAGGCAAGAATTTCAACCTCTCTGGGATTCCCACTACTGATATATTAATTTGAAAAGCATAGAGGTAAGAAGAAAACTGAATACTCCCTGTGCTTCTGTTGCACACAGAGATACATCTGAAGCTCATTTATTTTATCACTTAGCAGATGTTTGCACCTAAAGTGCTTTCAAAAATGAATACAAATATACAGGGGTGGGACAATGAAACTGAAACACTGGCCAATTTAGTGTTGTTGGTTTCATGGCTAAATTTGACCAGCCAGGTGGCCAATCTTCATTGATTGCACATTCCACCAGTAAAAGCAGAGTGTGAAGGCTTAAATAGCAGAATAATAGCACCGCTTTGCTTGAAATATTGCAATGCATACAACATTTTGGGTGACATATCAGAGGACAAATTGTTGGTGCACGTCTTGCTGGCGCATCTGTGACCCAGACAGCAAGTCTTTGTGATGTATCAAGGGCCACAGTATCCAGGGTAATGTCAGCATACCACCAAGAAGGACGAACCACATCCAACAGGAGTAATTTTGGATGCAAGAGGAAGTTGTCTGAAAGGGATGTCTGGGTGCTAACCTGGATCAAAAATCAGAAAAACCACAGCTGCCCATCTTACTGCAGAATTAGATGCGCACCTCAACTCTTCTGCTTCCACCAAAACTGTCCTTTGTGAAAAATGTATTGTTCTCTGATGACTCCACCTTCACTGTCTTTCTCACATTCGGAAGAGTAATGGTGTGGAGAGGCCCCAAAAGAAGTGTACCACCCAGACTGTTGCATGCCGAGCATGAAGGATGGGGGTGGATCAGTGATGGATTGGGCTGCAATATCATGACATTCCCTAGGCCCAATACTGCCAAGTACTACTGAACCATTCTGAAGGACCATGTGCACTCCATGGTTCAAACATTGCATCCTGAAAGAGGATAATGCCACTTTGGGGTGTTTTGGATGAGCGAATTAAGAAACCAGCATCACGTAGTGACCTGGCTACTATTCTGCAAGAAGAATGGCTCAAAATCCCTCAGGTCACTGTGAGGGACTTGTATCTGTCATTCCCAAGATGAATTGATGCTGTAAGAGCCGCGAAAGGAGGCCGTACACCATACTAATGAATTATTAGTTATTAGAATTATTGTTCTGATATATTGAGTTGAATTCTCATGCTAAATGTGGCCAAAATGTGGTCAAATGTGGTTGCTTTGTCTTTCTGTTATTACAGAACACTTGATATGAACCAAGTATGCATTTTGGAGTGAGTTGTAGAGGAAGATGAGATTGGGAAAGGATTGAAACTCGGGACACCTGAAGTGCAGCTGTGCCATATGTTGGCAAGTTGCCCACAAGCCTATCGATGCTGACATTTTTAACCTAAAATCTATAGCCTTTAACTTCTAAACTATTATAATGTTCGATGTAAAAATCTTGATAACATCACAAGCTGACCTCAGGGAACAGTACAAACAAATTACAAATAAAATACGTTCCACTGAATTTTAAACTAATCCTTTCAATTATACGCACAGATCTTTAACCCCCAGGCTAAAACGAATTTCCTGGTTTAAGCATTACCTGCAGGCGGAGGTTGAACACAAAGGTCTCATCAGCCTCAGGTATGTCATCATCCCTCACAGCGATGAAGATGGTTTTACTGCTTTCAGAGGACAGGAGAAAAGCAGCTGCAGTTGTGGCCTCAAAGTCTCCGGTGTCCTCTCCCTGGAGCTGCATAAACACAGGACATCAGTTTGAAAAGAACTGCACGAGAGAAGTCATCAGTTGTTTTATTTTTGGGTTTTGGGAACAATAATTTAAATCATTGATGTGATTAATAGAAAAAAAGTTATATATAAAACATTTCAAAGTGTGAGACGGGAAATCCCTGACCTCTCTTAAACTCAACCAGCACCATCTGGTTGACAACTGCCACCTCTAGCGCATGCTTTGATGCCACCCACTGTAAGCCGCTACAAAACAGGCTCTTAGATCCTTCTTTCTGCTGTGAATTCATGCATGGCGTTCAATGAACCGGCAACACTTGCCCACTTACCATGCGTGCTAAACAGGCACTGTCTGTTTTGACAGTAGGCATATTTGTGTATCTATGCTAATTATGGCCATATGTGCTGTACTATGATTTACCAGACAGATGTTTGGGTGTTGAGACCCAAGCAGCTGTTAAGGCATTAACACATCAGGCGGTACAGAAGCATTGTTAGCTCTAAGCACTCTGTGGGGCCTCAACGCATCAAATGTTTCATCATGCTCTTGTAGGTGGGTTATTTTCAGGAAACAGTGCAAACAGATGCACTGGAAACACTGACAGATTTCAATGCAGACAAATTATTAAAGAAGTCCCCCAAAAAAAAAAAAAAAAAGTTATTATTTTTATTTTTTTATTTTCCCCTGCATTTCCCCTGTTTGAGCATTCATTCATACACACACATTATATGGATTTACTGGTGGTTCTTTTATAAGCATAAAATATAAGCATAAGCATTTACGTATAAAAAGCTATTTCTTATAATTAAATAATTTAATTGAATTTAATAAAAACAGTTCTGCCACATATACAGTATAATAAATCTAACAAAACAGGTAGTGACAAGGATTAACCAAACTTACCAGAACCAACGCAGTGACATTAACTGGATCTCCTACTCGTTCCACCACAAGTCGCACTATGGCCCTGCTGCTCTCATTTACAACAAACTGAGTCTGGCCCTGAAACCTCAGCACTGCCGACTCAGACCTGACACTTGTGGTGAGCAGCATCAGAACCAGGCCAGCTAGAGCAAAAACAGCTGGCATTCCTGAAGAGAGAAAACATATTTACAGTTAAGTGACCATGAGAAAACTTTACCCTGCATAAAGGTGAATAATGCCAATGAAATGTACAATTACAATCCTTCTTTACTGTAAATCTGACGGTGTGTTGCATTAATAAATGGTTACTATAATAATATATAAATCATAAAAGTGAAATTTTACATGTACTTTAAATATACATGTATATTTAAAGCACCTGCACCAAGATTTCATACATTCAAGGAAAGTGTATACTGTAATAAATTTATCAAAGTGTGTAATTACAGCATTGTACAAATATATGACATTATTTGTTACCATTATAACATTTGCTAACATGGTCTTGCATAACTAGACTTTTAGTATAGACTACCCTGATGTCACTGGATGGAAACACCAAGAGACACGTATGAAAAAAATATGCACATAAAAACCTTATACAAAGAACATTCAGATGTCAAATTATTTCTCAACTGAGTAGGAAAAACTTTTTATCTGGTAAGAAAATGTGCATAAACTACAAAGGAAACAAATCTACTAAATAAATTCCACGATGCACATTGAAAAAGTCATGTGACTTTGCACAATGGAACAGGATAACTGCACCCAGACAGCAGACATTCACCTTCAAAAGCAATGTAATATATATATATAGGGTTCCTGACCTTGAAGGTCAGATCCAAGTTATTGTCACTTACAACTCTAGACAATTCGGACAGACATTTACTATGGTTATCTCTTCTGAAGAAAATGAGGCTATTAAGTTTTATGACCTCAGACAATGTCTCCTTTTTTAAGACAGTTGTCATGGCTAACAAAACAAAGAACCTGAATGTGTTTGAACTGATGTCTATTTATTAATTTGCTGCTTTGAAGCACACAAACCTTTTTTTTATATGTGCACTAAATTACATGTTAAATACACAAGCTCTAAATGATGTCATCTTGTTTTTCCTTTTTTTTTTCTTACAAGAGCCGATTACCAAGGAAAGTTGGACATTGGTTAAATTCAGCTTTTCATATGTTCCATTTCTGCTACATCATGCGGTTATTCTTTAGCCACAAGGTTGCTGGGAGCAGACAGCTTTCATCAATTAAGGTGCCATTTCAGATTACCGAAGGGTTCGTTTCTATTGAGTTAGTGAGATTTTAAATAAATAAATAAATAAAAGACTTTGGGAGGCAGAAATGCAACTACGGGCATCTTGGTGCAATTTCGTCCCACAGTGGTGCATGTGCGCACGTGTATCTAAATCATTGGCAAGTGTGTGTGAGTGTGTGTGTGTATGTGTTGTGTTTTGATGACAAGAGGCGGGCAGGCAGGCAGGCAGGACGGCACAGAGGGGGGGGCCGTGAATGCTATCAAAACTGGATTAGCGGCTGCCGGCGGGCTGAGGCCTGGAGTGAGGGTACAAAGCCTGGACAGCAGAGGAAAAAGCCTGGTATTCAGCCCTGCTTCTCCCCCAGAGCTGGGAACTTCCTGACTTGTGCAGACCGAATGTATAACAGACACACAACAACACCCGCACCAACGCCTCTCTCTTATTTATTTTTGTTAGTTTGCATTATTGGATGAAAATATAATACCTACATAATACCTAATCTCTTAAAATAATACCTTAAAATAATTTAAATAATTAATTTAAATGTAAATTAATTTAAGTTCTGTTAATAGTCTCAAACTTTGTGATCAATTTTGACTTCTCATGTCTCCTCATATTCACGGGACAATGAAATCAATGCAAATGATATAGTAAGACAGGCAGAAAGGTTTTTAAATATAGTAATAAGAACTGAAGCAGTTGTGTTAAAATAATAAAAACTTGTGTTTTCTGTTTAATAATATCATCCCCCCAAAAAATTATTCAATAATAAATTTATCATGATATCAGCGCAATTTTTACTTTATAGTTCCTCAAAATATTAATTTAAATTGAGAAATTAAAATCATGCTGAACATAGACGTTGTATTTTTGTTATCGTGTATGTTTATGTATTTTTAATATATTAATAGATTCAAACAAAAAAGTAAACTCACAGTAAAATAAAATAAAAAATTATGTTACAAACTGTAACCATTTTATCAGCTGAATATGGGCAGACTTACATTTTTAAGAGACATGAAAAATATAACACTAACAACAAAAAAAGTAATGAGTAAACTGAACGCTTACAAACAACTACATTTTATTTTCATAACATCATGTTGCATTTTCATGCACTGATAAATAAACACACTTGACCTGACTAATACGGCCTGACTGACTGACAAGTCATCTTTGTTTATTTGTTCCTCAGGAGGTTCACGCACAAGCAATTCAAGGAGATGTTCAGGCCATCAGTCAACCCAGAGGTTACCACAGCCTCTTTGGCCACATCTCCTGACATCGATAAAGACAGACACTGCAAGGCGCTACTCACCCTTTGCCAGATCACCACAGGACATGCTGGCCTGTAGAACATCAAAACGATTTATCAATGACCAGGAGGCCACCGAGCCGCCAAGACACTGGTGGTTTGGCTCTTAGTCTGACCCCAGGAACGGTCTATTGTGGGGATGTCTCATTTTTAAAGGCAAAATGAAGATGGTTTTCACAGTGAAGGAGATCAAGCTTCTCTCTTTTCCCTCTGGCGCAAAGAAGGCCCACAGCAGAAGCCTTTAGCCATGCAGCGCATATCAGAGATGGCCCAAATGCCCAAAATGTGTCAAAAAGATGGAAGAGGGCATGAATTTTGAGTGAATATTCAGCAGAAAGCTGCTCCCAGTGGGAGATACATACGTCTTTCTGCACTTTGGAAGTGTGTTGTTAAGTCAATACAGCGCCTCAGGTGGTCTCTCTTTCATTCGATATGGTTATCTCAGTTCAGTCAACCAAATCCTGCAGCATACTTCAACTCCACTTTCAAAAACAAAATGCTCTGGGTGATTTATATCTTCTCAGTGGTTTCCCCCAGATAGCATTCTGGAATTACTCATTACAATAAAAATGCATGCCTGCCTATGCCAGGAAACTTGATTACAATGGCCTCTGTAATTTATCGTTGATGCTAAGTAAGCTACTTAATTCAGTCAGATTAGTAGATTAGCATGTGGGATACTCTGTGTAACTCTAGAGAATTCATTTATTCGTTATACTTTCAGTTCCCCTCGAAAATGGAAACTTCGTCATCATTTAGACGCCCTTATGTCTTTCCAAAGTTTCTTTTATTTGCGGAAACACAACAAATATATGCTTTGAAGAATATCTTACATTAGTCAGTGGAGTCCAGTATTGTTGTTTTTAGACCATACTGACTTTCATGGTATAACCAAAACCTGTCAGTCCTCCCAGGATTAACCCATATCTTATGTCCCACTATCATGCCATTTTAATCTTATAAGAAAAATCCCAATGGTCATATTTGATATGTTTGCTACAATCGCCTCCAGATAATGTCCCATAGTTTGTATGGCCTAAATCTCATTACCTATATGAATAATCACGTTAATATATTCCAAGGTTGTCCGGTTGCCAGATCTTGTATGAAACTCATCCTTCTCACACAGTCGACACAACCCAGTGGTGCTGTTGATATCTGCACAGGTTGTAGTATGGAAAGGAAAACACAGGTGAAAAGATAAGTAGATAAATAGATAAATAAAAACAAACATGTAAATTGAGAAACAGCTTACACTTCAAAAGGCTATCATTTAACTTATTAAATATGAAACCTGCAAGTTTCAAAATCAGGTGCTGTGCTGTTTTGTTTACGGCAGTTACAGGGTAAACAGCTATGTTTCTTGTGGATCGACAAAATAATAAATAAAAACTACATATTAATAAAGATATAAAATACACTTTTATTTTTGCTTATTGTATAATTTAATAATAATAGTTTAAATTAATGAAATATTTTAAACATTTGTTTGAATTAATATAAAGTTTAATTATGTCTCCCATATTTTGGTACCCAAATGTTAAGAGGTAAGGACCAAAAGCAGATGATGCGTTCATTAAAACATCTTCTTTTGTTCTTCACAGAAGACTCAAAGCAATTAATATTTGGCACAGGCTTTCACTTTTGGCTGAATCATCCATTTGATATTTAGATAGGTGAAGCCCAAGGACAGTTTGACCCCATCACCTCATGCAACGGGTTCACATGGCAGCCATGCCTCTTAACGTAACTGAGACTTCAGCAATTACACTGGATCGCCTGGCTGAGGATGCAATAAAGTGTAGGGTTACGGGTCTACACTGCTGGACCAGCAGCCGCCTCTAGTGTTACCCCTGCCCGGCAGCAGGATCCATAATCTTAACATCAATTATTCAATCAGCAAGACTTCACAGCCAGTACTAAGCAACAAGGAGAGTCGTGTGTGTGTTATGCAATACATCAAGCCCTCGGTGAGGTCACACACTTTGACTCCATGTAGCAAAGCGAAGTCAATGTGGTGCAATACATGCAATGTTTTCAAACTTTCTCGTAACATTTCTAATTACTATTTTCAAGAAGAAATACTCCAAAGTTTCCTATACTTTAGCCACTTTTGCTTGGAGCTCAAAATAATAACAGCATGCGCTGAATCCAAATTGTAGGCTTGACTTAATCTAATGGTCTGTCTGCGTCTGTAACAACCTGTCTGATGAGACTGTGGTAAGCTTTGGTAATGTGCAGTCACATTTATCACAGCACATGACATGGTAGCAGAAGTAAACTCGTGTCCCACGTAGCTCATGTTAGCCAACAAAAGCTGCGATTGATGCATCAACAGATTCAAACCATGCGCCTCTCATCTTTTAAGGCCTTCACTTGATGGTTTGGCTGGCAAGTGCACGATGGTATAAATTAAGAAAGTCAAATGAGAAACCGCACATAAACACAAAGCCTTTGAGCTGAATCATTTTGAAAACATCATAAACACTGTTAACATACCATTTGAAGGCAACAGAAGAAATTCTCGGCTCAAACACTGTCAATGTTTGACATACATAATAACAATTTTCAGTTTTCTCCTTGGATGAAAACTGCAACATTTTGTGATGAAAAATGTAAGATTTTAATAAATGTTCTCAATTGTATGACAATTGACAGCCACTCAAAATCACGTATTGTCATCCCCTTTTGACACTACGTGAGCAATATATTTGTTAGGATGATAAATTTTGGAGGATAATTTTGGACAGTGCTGGCATCAATAGGCAACCAGGTAAGACACGGCCAACTGCTGATCTAAAAAATACAGATAGAACCCATAGATGGATTTTCAACGGGGAAAGTGCCCAAGCAATATTGCTCAAAAAAATGGCCCATGTATTATCAGTCTTAGGAAACATATGCATGTCTTTACATCATGGGGGTCAAAACAAGGGACAAAATTATTGTTTGGTTGTCAAAATGTGTTTTTTGATGTTTGAGTTGCTGTAGAGTATTCCAAAGTGGAGTTTCCGCTACATTTAGAATGATGCCTATGTATGCAGTAGATATCAATGCACCTCATATGTTTTGAAACAGAGTTGATATGACAATTAGCATTGCTTAATTTAATTATGTGTAGGTTACATCACTGCAATGAACAGTGTGGGTTTAAGCTAGGCCTATCTTAAGCCTGGCTGAAGGTCATTTGGGGTTATGCTTGTCAAAGCTGATCACTTATGACTCAGCAACTTGGCAGACTGACTTTCCTGTAGCGTTAACACCAAAAGCTCAGTCGCTGCTTCATTATACTTTAAAAACTGTTGAAGGATACAGAACTTCACCCATCTGATACTGACCGAGTTACGTGTTCGGTCAGTTTAAAAAGGCATAACAACAACCAGTCTCCATTGTGGTGCATAGGCTCATATGTGAATGATAAACTGAAGTAAAACACATTCAGGGTGGTGATATTACACTGATATGTTATAACAGCACAACACACACATGAAGCAGCCATCTCCACAACACGCTCTGTTACCTCAGAAACCGACCTCATTCAGAAAGTTCTGGGAACCTTCAGGGCTCCCATATATGGAGAGCTCAAAAGCCAATAATTGCCACTTGTGTTGTAGCCCCTCAAGTATTTTTAGACAGGCCGATATCCTAAACATCTCAAGGTTGGGAAACTTAAAACATTTAATAACTGAGTCTGGTTAAAACATACATCATTACATTTGAAGAGAGTATCTGAAGACCACAGCTTTTTGTTGGCGAGACACTCATTTGGTGAGCGTTGCCCAAAATGTTTCTGTTTATTTTGAAAGATACAGGGAACCTAGAATTAGTGCACAAAAGTGTGTATGTGAGTGGCTGCCGAGAGGGCTGAGTACGAGCAGATGCCATTCCTTCTGAGGAATGAAAGCAGAGGATAAGAAAATATCCGCTCGAAATAGCAAGAATGGCTAAAATCTCTGCTTCCGTATTGTCATATGTTACTTTTCAACCCAACATTAGCTTCTAGTGGAGGAACTACATGCCAATCAAGTCTGCTGGCCGGAGAGTAAAGAGAAAGAAAGCAAATCTCTCAAAGGTATTGTCCTCAGGCCGTCGTCTGACCCTTTCAACTTGAGCCAACTGCATCCTGCGTCCTTGTTCCAAAAAACACAATGACTTTTTTCCCCCGCTCAATATATGGGTAGAGGACCAGAGAAAAGCTCTCATTGAATTTCACATGGTGAACGTTCCCGAGGCCGCAGAACTCCATGACCGATGGGCTACTGCAGCAAACAATGGATGAGAGTGAAGAGAAATGCACTTTCAAGGGATTAAACAAGGAAAAGCCTCTCAATGGCAGCGAAGAGAAGAAAAGCAAATTATAAAGCTTATTGCTTCATCGCATGTAGCCAGTCGGACCTTGGCTGAAATGCTAATTGCCTTTCTTTTCAGCTTCGCACACTGAATCGGGGGTGTGTGCGCTTGAGAAAGGCAGGGCACTCACGATTCACAGACAGACGCACACACACACACTCTAAAGATTTTAGGAGACTGTGTTGTACTCGTTTTTTTTGCAACATTGTTTTCTCTAGTTTTCTTCTTTTCCCACTCTTTTTTAAAACGCGGGTACTTCAGCCTTCCAGTAGACCGAATCAAGCCCCCATTCAGACAGATAGTTCTCTTTCTCCCTCGGTTTTCCCTCCCATTCCTCATTTAACGAGCGAGAGATGTGGGAAATTTCTGTCCCGGCCTCTTCAATCTGCTAAGTTTGGCAGCCGCAGGACAGATGGCTGGATTGAGGACAGAGCAAATCCCCGATCAAGTGTAGCTCCCTCACTGACTCTGAATCAGTGGCTGTGGACCCACCGAGTCGGCAATAAAGTTTGGGTTCCCACGTTATTGTCCAGTGTACTCTTAAAAATTGTACACCTGTTCATGTTAATACTTGATCCTAGTCTAAATTCAATGGCAAGGGCAAGTTGCCACTGAGTTGCATCCCAACTAACCCAGGAAACCTTTTTGACAACAATCATTATGTTGACAATATTCTTTAGTGATGCTAGAGATGCATAGGTAAGCAATTACATGCTTATCTAAAACAAAAACTACATTAAAAACACAATGTCTACAGAACCTAACTAAAGCAGCCACAACTAAATTTTGGTTTAGAAACATATTACTGAAATGTTAACAACCCACCACCTGTAAACATAGAAACTGCCTTTAGATAGATATAATACCGAATAAAAATGTAATGTTGTTTGACATTTTTTTACCTCTTTTACCTCAAACTTAAATTGTTTACATTTTTATAGTTATATAATTCTTGAACAAAAACATTTTGTAATATGATTTTGAGGTACCATGTCCATGGTAATGCAGTTATGATGATGTTATGAAAAAATTATGTGATGAACTTCTGTTATGATGTAGATTTTTGAGGTGCACTCTTTTCTTATACATATCTTGTAATAAAAAAAGAAAAGAAATATCTATTTAGGAATCTTACACCTTTCCAACGAGTTTGCCATGACTAGAATGGGATTTAGTTGCAGTAGTAAAGTAAATGGGTGACAGTTAAAAGGCTAAAGGCCCCAATATATTTCAAATGAAATTGAAGAATGAACTGAAATCATGTCATTTCGAACAAAATCTGACAAAAAAGTTTTGAGTTTGTTTTGGCAGTTTGAATCAGCTCACCAAAGCCAACATTTTGGAGTTATTCAAAAACGTCAGATGAAAATTTTCTTAAACCACGAAAAGAATGAAAAGAAAGGTAGCAAGCAAATAAAATGTTAGACCATACTACTTCTGCTGTTGTTAAATTATACCGGGACTTTAAATTTTACTAGGCATAGCCTGCTAAAACAAAACTAGAAAATTCTGTGAAAGAAAGAAAGAAAGCTCACCAGAAGTGTTTTTATTTATCTATACTCAAAGGAAGAAGTAAGACAATGGTGTGGAATCCTGTGTACACACTAGTATAGATCCTGATCAACAGGTGGGAGGTGAGAAACAGACACGTTCCCAGTTTGTTCAATTCCTCCACTTCAGAAATTCCTTCACCATGACGAACCACAATGGGGTAAATACTTGGAAGCAAAGGGAGAGAAAGCAGGCGAGAGTCTGGAGTGAGGGTGCTGGAGGGGGGCATGGGGGAAGACAGATGAGGGTCAGCAGGACATCTCGCCCCAGGGCCCACTGAAGATAACAGACGTCCAGCCTTCAAATTGCTTTCACTTTTGTGAATCAACAAACTGCTTTATGTACAAATCCTCTACATTTATGCATGATGGATTTAGAGATGCGTGCTGTGTATGGATGAGTACACACTGGCAACTAAAAATGATCCCCTGACCAGCCTGCATTGTGGTAGGCAAGCTCTTTCACCAGGCAATAGCAAGATAAGACAGGAGGCTCAAGGAAGGGTAAAGCAGGGCTCTATAGATTTGTGGCCCCCTGGGTATTAGGATAAACGCTAAGGAGATAAACAGCCAGGAGGAGGGTCTTTATTGCCACAATCACAGGCCAGTGCATCCAGGATGAAGTATCAATGGATGAACACCTCAAGAGGGAGTAAAGTAATTCTAGTCTGTAAATAAATAATTAAATAAATAAAAAAAATTTCCAGCTAAAACATTTACACATACATAAAAAATGTATAACGTGTATTATTCTGATCCAGTTATCCAATTCTAAACATTTACAATTAATCCATTAACAGAGATTTGATTTTAATCTGAAAAACACACAAAATTGAACTCATAAACCAAAAAGCAATTGCATTTGGTCAGATTATAACAGTTTACCATAGTCAACGTTGGCATACAAAGTTCAAATAAATTAGAATTATTTTTCTCAAATGATTTACACACACACACACACACACACACTAGCAACCTGTTTGTCATATATGCTAAATTGTTTCTGTGATTTTGTTCGGTGTCAATAATAACACAGAAATTAGACTGAAATCGCACACGTCAGCTAATGTTTAGCATGACAATTACACATGAATCCTTTATGCAGAGAGAAGTACAAGATTTCATCTTCGTTTAAAAAGTGAAAATGTAAGAGCACAAGAACTTTTATGCCAAATGATGGTGACCAATTACACCATCAGACTTATTGGAACGGTCCCGGCCCTACGAAGGGTCTCGTATGACCACCACAAATCAATCAACATTAAACCTTGGATGGATCAGATCATTTCTGTTTATTTTAGACATTTATGTAACAAATGTAACACTATCTGCTTTGAGGACAATTGGACCGAAATCATCAAGAAATCATTCATCAGCCAGAAATCTTGGAAAAGGTCTACAGAATAGCTTGTGGTGTGGATCAATGCCCCATGTATCCGTGTTGAATAAATCACATTTAACAGAAAGCGAGCGATCAGGCCCTGCGGGGAGAACACAGTGTTCATGCGTTAGAGGGCACAGCGTGAATCCACACCATGAAACGGTTTTAAGGAGCGACAGTGAAGGTCACAGTTCAAGTTCAGTACCCCGCTGAAAAAAAAGGATAAAGCTTTCCTTTTGATGCTTAAAGTTGTTCTATAGAACCAAGTGCAACAGAGAATGCACGCAAGAGTTACAGAGCGAATTAAGGATTTTCACGCTATATTCATTTTGAATTGGAATCGAGCTTGTAACATTTTGGAGGAAAAAAAATATTGAAGGACCGAGTTTGCTTATAAAATAAAAAATAAATAAAATAAAGTAAGTTAAAATCAAGAGAATTTGATTTGAAAAGATTTAGAGAAAGAGAGAGCAAAACTAGAGAGAACGAGCCATATGTAGACCAGCACAAGAAAAAAAATCAATTTCAGAAAGGTCAAAGAGAAGTGAATGTTGACCAAAGACAAACTCTTGAGCAAACTCCATGGCACAATTGTGGCAGACCGTGACAAATAACAAGACCTCAAGATTGCTGCTGGATTTGACCATTGCTTCAGAATATCCTGCCATGCTTCCATTTACAGCTCCAGAATAAACAGATGCTGAAATACTATGCGCATATTATGTACTTTAGCGTACTGCTAAAGACGCTTACCGATTAACATACTGGAAAAGGTAAGTTACTGGTCTTTATATAACATTACCTGCATTGTGAAGCAAACTAAGTTATTCATGATTGAAAAAAACTTTTAAGTTACAATAAAAACAATAAAACATAAATTAATGAAAAAAATATATTATATATATATATATATATATATATATATATATATATATATATATATATATATATATATATATATATATATATATGACATAGAATTTTTAAAATGTTTGGACAAATTAAATCTTTGACTAAAACTCTGGTAGTTGGTGCTAAGAAATGTGAAAAATAATAATAATCAAAATAACATCTTTACATGGCACAACAAAGAGCTTTTGATGATCAAATTCTGCATAATACAGAACAGAATGCTTGGTTAGGTGGGGTTTAAATAAGCAACACAACAAAAGACAAAAATTGGAATAGATGAATGGTTTCTCACCGAGAACAGCATTACACAATGTATGATTCTGTATTACTTTTACATGTATGACAGTGACGGATTGTTACGAGTCAAGTGGTCTACATTTATCAAAATTGAAATTGAATTTAGCCTTGTCTGCAAATGAACTACCAACCCACTCGTCGAAAACCAGTGACATACTCCCACTGTGTTTTTTACTGCTTTGGGTCTGGGGTCTTTGTGTAGCATTTACAGAAGTGAATTCAGTTTCTCCACATGCTCAGTGACATGCGTAGGGATTTTGTTTTTCGCAGAGGCCCCAGGCTGGTGGGAACCCTGTTAATTCTGCTAAGAAGGTGTGAAATTATAAAACCGATTAAAAGTGATGTAAACTTGAAAAAATGCCTCTTATTCACACGTTTTTTTGTTTCTAAATGGATTTTTAAACTGACATTAAATAGACAGCACAGGTTTCAAACAAACACTTTTTTAAAAGCACTTTTTTTTATTTATTTAAACTAATATATTAAGAAAAGAAAAAAAAAAGCGATTGCTTCAGGGTTTTTTTTTTTCACTATTTAAAAAAAAAAAAATCGAATAGGAAAGTTTTACTTCCAAAAACACCACTACCATATTTAAGCACATACTTTGGCAAAACTCTAAATCTCCAAAATATTAAACACACATTGCATACTGGAAAATGAGCAGGTAGTTTTGTTTCAGCTCCAGCAATACGAGTATGTTATGATTTTACAAGAATGACCTCTGAATCCACCATTTAACTAATGAAAGCTACTTTTGTTAAGTATTTTATTTTAAGTATTTAAGCATTATCAGTATATCACTGTGCTTTATGTTAAATTTGGAAATGCAAAAGATTTTTTGGATCAACAGAAACAATTACAATTCTTTGTGCAATCACTATAATATAATATAATATAATATAATATAATATAATATAATATAATATAATATAATATAATATAATATAATGGTCTTACTGAGGACTTTGCATTTGCCAAATGCCATATGGCTCAAAAAACGAGAATCCCCCTTTTGATTTATATACACATTAAACATAATAAATGCAAGTACGTCTGCTTTAATGCAGTGTCTACTTTAATGTTTCCAATAACTTTTGTGAAAACAAATTGTGCAAATGTTAGTGAAATACTGCTCCATGCCCATTCAACATCACAGATATAATTATGCACCACAGACTTATTATTCTGACCTGCACTTAATCAAAATACACTGAAAAAATGGGGATCATACTAAATTGCATTATATTTTTTTCATTATTAAATACGTCTCGATTTATTATCATATAAGTGTGCGTATTTCATACAGTATGTCCTACACATACATGCGAACTGGTTTACAATAAAACACGGCCTCAAGAAAATCTGCCCGACACAGTTGTTCTCGGACATATGCAAGAGACAGCTTTTTTTTGTTAATGAACAGACTCAGCCGGTGAAGTACAAAGGGAGAGTGCGGTACGAAAGAGCCACTGAGAAAACAATTAGGACAACAAGGCTCTTTACTGAAAAAAACCACAATTAATACACGTTTCCCTGCCGCAGCAGCAGAGCGATCGCCATAAAACCAGACTTAGACAGGGTTGTTTGGTAAGGGCTTTAATGTTTATTCTTTTGTCTTAAGTCCACCTGTCTCATCACGCAGGACCCTGTGTGGTCCGTTTCCTTGCGGCATCAATCACAGAGAGCTCCGAGCTTTCGCACATCTCAATAGATTTAGTGTTTATATTACATCCTCTCTGTTTTTTCAACATGTAAGGCCCTATTTAAGGGGAGGTACAAAAACAGGGGCTACCGCTGCAAATGTTACACCCAGCCGTGAATCACATGCACTGAATGATGCTCGACTGAAGCTGTGTAAGGGGGGTGCGAGAAGATCATTCAATCCATTGAGTCCACAGTGCATCTATTCAGTAGATAAAGGGCGCCCCTAATGAATTAAACACGAAACAGTATAAAACAGACAACCAAAGATGTCAATAAAACAGAAGAAAAACTGGATAAAACCATGCTGAATATGTCTTTTTTTTTTTTTTTTTTTTTTTTTACAATAACTACAATATTGGCCATTGCGGGTAGTAAGAAACTATTTAATGTAACATATGCTTAATTAAACATATTTTAAGCATATTAATTGTTACATATCAAGCAACATCTGTATTTTAGTCAAAACTCTACACGATCATTCTTGCTCTAAAGATTTACATGTAATAATTATAATCCAAAAGTAACCGGTTTCGAGTTTTATTATTGAAATTATTTTTATAATTTAAATGATTATTAATGATTAGCACCGGAAAACATTTCAGAAGCAGGACTGTTATCTACACGCACGAATAGGGACCCTAAAGTGAGAAAGGCCTTCATATCACTTATAGTGATGGAGAGGAGAAATCACAGTTTGAGTTTTGGGTGACAGGGGGCTTCGCGAGCGCGTCCCGTCTCAAAGCCCCCGAGCGGGGAGGAGCCCCGCAGACTGTTGTTTTATCTCAATGGGAGCGGGAGGAGAGACACAAAGCGCGCTGAAGACCCTCGCGGTAACCATGGAAGCGCAGGAGAATGGCCTCTCATCCGCAACCGATATGAATCGATTAAACGTGAACATCTTTAACGATTCCATCTGATGTGTTTATTATCGCGGGAGGGAGAAAAGGCTACCAAACCAAAAATCTGTCTTGATTGGCTGGAGGCGCAAGAAAAGTGTCGGCTAGAGTTTAAAGAGCAGCGCGTTGCGACCGCGCAGCCGAAGCAAACGCTGTCACACAAACAACGTCTTAAACACAGTTCGGATTGAATGTTTTGGCTATTGTAAGAAACGGCTTATTAAACTTCCATCGGGTTTAAAAAAAGAAACGGCGAATGTATAAATCTCGTTTAGACTGAACTGTTGTAAACTGACCGTTACGCTTTGAAGTCCTTGTGTCGCGCTGAACGGGGTAGCCAGTATTTCTCCAAATTGTTGCGCAAAACAAGTTGCAAGGACGTGTAAGGAGAAGCGTAAGTTACTCACCTAACACTTTGTTTTAACACTCCGAGGCAAACGACGAAAGGTCCGGGCTAAATTAAACCGGTCAGCGCTGTGTCCGTCAATGAGATGATAAATGCATCGTGACCGTCGCGCTGCGCTTCCACCGTTCCTGGACAGAAGTTGTTCTCGAACAGCTCGATCAGTTTGAGTGAGAGAGGGTTTTCTTGCAGGGCGCTGCGTGGATTCTCCAGTCCATGCGGTGCGGGTGCGGGTGCGCGTAAAGCTCGACGTGCGCTGCCATGCAGTCCGTTAGGCGCTTGTCCCGTCTGAACTAGTGGACTTGGGTAGAGCCCTTGTCTTGTCTAGGCAGGGATGTGCTAATCTCATTAACCTCCGGGCTTGACAGATCGAGGGAACAGCTCCACCCAGCGATCTGTCTTCCTCAGGCGGAGAGGCTATTTGGGGAGGCTGGCAAACGCCGTTTCTAAAATCAACCTGTGGCGCACCGCTACACTGCAGCTCTCCGATGATTCCCACAAACGATTCATACGCCCGTGATTAGAAAAGACTTTCACTAGGCGCTTTAATAAATCAGCCTCGATTTACTATATGGTGTATTTTAAGACGAACGCGTTAAAACGTGTACGTTCTTAATGATCACTAATACTATTAATAGTAAAAAGGTTCATGTAAATTCAATAAACATACTTAACAAATGTATACTATTCTAGTGTCCTGACCCTTCTTGGCAAACATATTTAATTACAGAAGGATGACCTCTTCAGCTGCCATGGTATTTAATGGAAAGTGTTCCACAACAGGTGCGTAAAGATCGGGTGAAATACATGTCCACTAAATGATTTTTACCCGAGAGAATGCGTATTAAGGCTGGGCGATTTAATCGTTAGTCATTACGCGACATTTTCTTTCAATCGAGGAATTGCAATTTTGGATATAAATGTAAAGAACGACGCCACACTTGCTTAACCTCTCACGGTTGACAGATGAATTCACACAGAACGCGCTTTCGAGTCGATAAAGACGCGAAGCGGGCAGAGGAATAGAAAAACATGCAAGGCGATGGAAGTTGAACTTCTCTTAACTTGAGCGCTTTTTAAGCGTACGAGACGCTGCGACGGACGCGTGCGCCGGTGTTTAGAGAGAAAAGAACTGTGGAAAAGCGGCGCAATCGAATAAAAAGAGCGCGTGAGAAACCGCTACTTTATGTCTGGCGTTTAATGTTTGCGTCAGTGTGACAGACTAAAAGCTGCTGTTCATTGTTTTCACAGAACTTTTATTATCAGTAGTCCAAGTATGGTTACACAAACTAAGAATCTGACTTGGTGACGGGCCTTCCAGTGCAGAGGAAAGGGCAAAATATGCCGCGAACAAAAACAGAAAATTAAATAATTAAAAGTAAAAATAGAGAGAACTGTAACTGTTTCATATCGTGCAGATATATTTAAGTGAGCAGTTTTTGTCATTTTGAATTTGAATTACATTAAATGTTGAACATTTTTAAAACATTTTCACTGTGGCCTATTGTTTCTGAACATACAATTCAAACCAGAGGATTAATTAGAGGATTTTTTTTTTTTTTTTTTTTTTTTTTTTGCAAAATCGCCCAGACCTAATGCATAACATCATCATGTTGGGGGGGGAAAAAAACCAATAACAGGAGAAACTTGCATCTTCTGTTTCTAGTAATTGTATTACATCCCACAGTGGTTTGTGAATTAATGACAGCATTAAAAAAAGCACAGATCCCTCACATGTTCAGCACTAATAGAGTACATCCCTATATAACAGCTTTACTACCACTGAACTTCACTGTGGGAACCAGGCTCTTCTCAGTGCTCTCATCCTCTAGCAACACCATAACATTTTGGATGCTGTTAGATCCAAAAAGACCAGAGTATGGATTCCTAGAAGACTTTATTGGGCTTATTTATACAGTACATTAATACTGCACATTATGTAAACATATTGGAAACTAGCCTTTATGACAGTTCTGATGTAGATCGTCTGGGTCTTATTAAAAGCTTAGTGATGATGGTTTTATTATGTATGAACAACTGCTAAATAATAAACTATAACTAAATAATAAAATAAAAATAATTTGATAGGGTCTCTGCT
The DNA here is from genome assembly GCF_018831695.1 of Puntigrus tetrazona. Lineage (NCBI taxonomy): Eukaryota > Metazoa > Chordata > Actinopteri > Cypriniformes > Cyprinidae > Puntigrus > Puntigrus tetrazona. Next base: position 17,905,578 of record NC_056703.1, on the reverse strand, counting down.
AATGTGAGATCTGTACATATTTGTATGCCCACACACACACACACACACACACACACACACACAAAGATATACATAACAAATGAGATATCCTAGTCTCAACCCATTCATAAGAAGCCTACCAGTACTTACATAACAGCAGAGAAAGAAAAGACAATTTTAAAGAAAAACATCAGATGTACTTAGAGGCTTTTGCATCTGGACTATATATATATATATATATCATATATATATACCCTATATATATATATATATATATATATATATATATATATAATGTTTACCTGAGTAGATAACTTGTTACAGTGAAGCCTTGATTACTGCTAAAGCGCATCTGTGGGATACACTAAACTTTCCTGCTTTGGTGGAGACTGGAGCATCCTGAGGGACGTGTGCTCATCACTGAGAGCTTCTCTACAACCGGTAGAAAACGCTTCACTCCTCAGGTTCATCTGGACATCCGAAAAGAGCCTCTTCCAAAGGACCCTTAAAGAACAGCTCAAATACTACAGGCATTATAGTGAGACCTACAGTTCGTATGTAAATACTGTAAACGGTTACGGCGTTTAAGCTTGTAAAGTATGTTTTAGCACATTACGTGGTTGTTTGGATTTTGTTGTGGACTATCCGTGCATTGATTGCAGATGTTTTTAGCACATTGCAACATAGTTGTTGAAATATTTTTGGTGGTTTCTTGGAAAACGTTTGCAGAGGTTTCTGATCAAATGTTATTATGCTGCTCTTCTGTTTTTAGTGCATTGCTACACTGATGTTAGGTTGTTTCGCGTGGTTGGCTCAGGTTGCTTTTTCAAATGTAAACCACTGCTTAACCCTTGACATAGGCGTGGCTTATGATCAGTAATGTTGAGACATACAATCATGCTAAGACCCAAATCTCAGCTGAGAATAAAACAATTGATTCTGATATAACAATCGCAGGTGAAAACTCAGCAAGCTATCATTAACTGACCAGAGCTGCTCATTTGTTGAATCTATTTTTCAATTTTGCTTTTTGGTTGTTGTTGTTGTTGTTTTTCAATGAAACCACTGCTAAACATAGGCGTGTTGACATAAGTGACATAAAATGATCAGTGAAATAATTTCGATATAACAACCAGTAATCTCAATATCATTAACCCGTGCTCATTTGTGAATCAGATAACAATACTACTACTACTACTACTACTAATAATAATAAATAGTTGCATAGATGCAATCGGTTGATGACGTAAGGGAAACGCGGAGCGCTGTGTATGATGTCAGCGCGTGCTCACGCTGTCTGTGTTGTTGACGTGGCTTCTGGGTCTGTCTCCAGTAATCCAGCAGCTGAAGTAATGAGGCTCATAGCGGAAACTGGAGAATGCCATAATCACTAAAGTCAAGGGGACCACGTTCGTTTCTCAGGTAAACCGCGCCTTAATGACAAACAGAAGATTACTGAGCGCTAGCTTATTACCTGAAATCAACACGGAGAGCAAATCACCGTTTGTTGATAGAAAGTTTGGTTAGCATCATTAGCACGAGATCCCTGTTTGCTAAAGAGGATTTCAAAGCGTTAAGTATTGTTTAATCACAGCGTGATGTGTTTACAGGAATTGCGGTATTATTTTGTATTCTAACAGGCATGTATTTTTTTCATTCAAATGGGATATTAAAGTTGTGTTGCGTGACGCTGGCTAAAATAAAATGCTAACTTGTTAGCTGAGCCAATTAGCTTTTACTTTTGTAGACCTAAGTGACTTTATTCAATACTCAACGCCGTTTAGCGTTTATTTTGTGTGTTGTAAAGCTGCTTGGTCAGATGTATTTGTTAGTTTATTGAATATAAAACGTGTATGTTAATCTTTTGATGTAATGTTTACGTGCTAATTCGCGTGTAGCTGCTAGTCAGTGCTACCTGAGAGTGCCAGGCCACGTAAGAAATCCAGTTCATGTGAAAAACTAGTTAATATTTTTGCTGTTTCAACAAATTAGATAGTGAAAACTCTGAAAATAGCTCCCGTCAGCCTCGGCCAAGGTTGAATTTGGTCTTATCAGCAGTGTTAGCTGTTATACAGTGCAGAGTAACTTAAGCCTACAGTAGTGCACTAAGATACACATTCGTAACTAGTTTTTCTTAACCTCAGCTATTTCCAAATAACCTCGCATGTCCAGCAACTTCATTCATCTGTCTTTTGTTCTTTTTACAGTGAAAAATGACTGGAAGGAACCAGCACAATGGTTTTCAGTTTGCAACCACAGTGCAACCACCCACAGGAGGTTACATATCTGCTTTTGGAAATAACTCAGAGACTGACTACTCAGAGGAGGATGGAGAGACCTTTGAGCTGCGTTCCAGAGGCAGGGAAAGGCATCGCAGAAGCACATCTACAGATCGCAAGGACGATATTGTCTACTTGATACGGGACATAAAAGAGGGAGATACGCTGATCAGTATTTCTCTGCAATATTTCTGTACTGTAAGTCAGAGTTCCCTTGTTGTTTTTCTGTTTCAGTATGTTTATAGAAGTGCAACAAGCATGACCGTAAAATCTTATGTGAATGTAATACTTTTACTAATATAATCTAAAATGTAAGTTTCAAAGGTATACTTTTAGTCCAAAAATGAAAAATTGTGTCATTAATTACTCATTTTGTTCCCAACCTGCAAGAACTTTGTTCATCTTCACAACACAAATGAAGATATTTTTGATGAGGACTGAGAGCTTTCTGACTCTTCATAGATAGCAAGGGTTCTACCGGTGTCATAACACAGAATCGTAGCAAAGACACTGAAACCTCAGCATTAGGAGATCATAATGCTGTAAGGTCCTAAAACAAACTATTGATATGATATAGCACTTTATTGTCAGGCAGGTCTGAAATTTTTCTTGCTTAATAATATTCATGTTTATAAACAATCAACATCCTTTAAACAACAACATAGATTCATCCACACCAGAACAAGACACCTTCACTTAAACACTACATTGTACCTACTACAATTACACCATATATATAATTCACTCACAATACTTTTTTTAAAAACTGGTTTTATGGTAATAATTGAAACACATTATGCAGGATGTGATTAGGATCAGAAACTATTATTAGCCAGTCTTAACAAATTACCACAAGCTGAATCATATAGCCTCTCAAGGGCTGACCTACAATCTTTGAGCAAATTTTTAAGTGATTGAACAACTTTGCTTTTAGCAACCCAGTAAAACTCCTGTGCCAAATGGAATTGCATTATTGCAGTACACTCATTATCATTCATAAAGAACAACAGAAGAATCTGCTTTCTTACTCCAAGTGACTTTAGACAGCGAAGATAATAGATTCTTTGTCCTTTTACAGAGAGCATCAATATGATCTTTCCATGCTAACATAATTTCAATCATTACTCCTGAATGCAGTTTGAATAGAAAGTTCTATTCTGAATAAAAACAGGCATAATAATCGGATGTAGACCCAAATGTAATTCGGTTAAATTTGTATTAACGGCAATATTATTGTTCTCATACTGTTCCACCTATATAAAAGTTATGACTTGTCCACACCTCCTAAAACGACACCACCCAAATGTTTCTGCAAAGAAAGAAGGCAGAACTGTTCTTCTCACCATAGTGTTGCTGTGGATGGCATGTTCAGGAGATTGTGTTTCATTGTGAAAGTGAAACTACTTTGTGCTTCCAAACAATAACATAACTACAATTAGTGGCCAAGTTGTATTAACAACACTGTTCCCGAAAAACTCAACCCAGATATTAGAGTGTATTCAGTGCATTTGCAGAGAACTGATTCCTAAAATCTACAGAGTAACTTATGGTAGCTGGCTATGCAGTCTATAAAGTAGGGCAATTCCAATTCTGTGAAGACAGTCTGATTTACAACCTTTTAAGTTATGTTTTCTTATTAAACGAGCCTGCTACTTACTATTCAAATGCGTGTTTTGAGCAGTGAAGGGTAATGTTAGTGTTGATGTTTGCTGTTTCATCGATCATGAATGCAGACATAGTGTTTAAAAGGCGCAATGCAACACGTAACAGAACAGTACCAAGTCATGATAATCAGTAACTATGTCCCCACTGGATTCAGCAAATGCTTATTTTTTGGACAAATCGAACCGTTTTAGAAGGCAAGGCTTAGAGGAGAAACGATAATGTACAGTATGTGGAAAATCCTTTTAATAATTTTTAGTTTCAGCAAAGTTGTTCTTTTCATTTAATTCTTAACTCTTAAATTCTGATTGAACAAGCTACATTAAAAGCTGATGTAAGGTGTTATAGACACACCTGTGACAGCCCACAAACTGAATTCACAAGTCATGTTGCCTTGTTGATGTAAACAGATCTATGCTTCATATTACACCTTATAAAAACAGGTTCTTCCTGATCTTGTTTAGGACACAACTAGCTCTGTATTTTCCCCATTACCAGTTTCTTAGCAGGACTACTTTGTTTTTACATGTCAGAAATGCTATCAAAATATATATAACGTAAGTAAGGTTGTTGTCATCAGGGCTGGAACTGCTTGTACTGATTGTCATTCTTGTCTCAACCTCAGGTTGCAGACATAAAGCGAGCCAACAATCTACTAACTGAGCAGGACTTCTTTGCGCTGCGTTCCATAAGAATCCCTGTGAGAAAGTTCAGCTCATTCACAGAAACTCACAACACCGCTCCCCACAAAAGCAGCTCACCCGGCGACACGCGTAGAATCTCAGAGATCCCAATTTCCGGACCTTCTTTAGATTCCTCGTCCTCTTCTTCGTCTGTGGACAGCGTGGAGTGCTTCCTGCAGGAGAAGGACAAAGACATTCAGCTTCTTGTCAAATCATCTGCTCCTTCCAGGAGCAGTCTGAGCGAGGTTGTGTCCTCGCTGGAGCAACCGCTTTTGGGAGACCCCGAGCGTAGACCAGCCCAAAAGAAAGACCCATACTACGGTGCTGACTGGGGAATGAGATGGTGGACCGCAGTTGCTATCATGTTGGTGGTGGGCATAGTTACACCTGTTTTTTACTTGTTGTACTATGAAGTTTTAATGAAAGCGGATGTTAGCCACCATACTACCATTGACTCCATTAGGCCTGGACCAACACAGGCAGCTGCTGCTGAGCCTCATGGGTTACTACGGACCAGTGCTGCCTCTCATCTACATCCTGCTCCTAAACAACAACATTTTGTGACGCATGAAGAGGAGACATAAAGGGGCACTTAAATCACCAGGGAATTGATTTGGAGGCATTAATGAAAGGTATAAATGGAACCACATTTTAAAAATGAAATGAACTAAAACACGTGAGAGGATCGAGTAATCACGAAATGATTCTAGTCCTGTCAGCATTTTTCTTTGATGCATTTTGCACAGTTGATTGCTGGTTATGTTGTGTGTGTGTGTCACTCATGAGCCAGTGTATATCTCTGTACCTCTATTAAGCTCATAGTTTGCATCAATGGCAAACAGCTGATATATTGTTTAAGATATTTGCTGCCACTGTCTGGTTGTCAGGGAAATAAACATGGTAATTTATTTTAGAAAATGTAGAATCCAGATTCAGTATTGCAAGTGATGGTTACAAAGAGTTTCTGGTTTTAAATTTTTAAACTTTGCTTGTAAAAAAGAAAAACAAAACTTAATGGAACCGTAATGGATTCCTGTTTTTCTTCTAGCAAGAGCACAGGAGGACAATTTGTAAAATACTCGTATGTTTGATTCCATTGAAGTAGCAGAGATGTAAAAATTTCTATGAAACATGGAGTACACTGATTGACATTTGAACAGTATGTGCCTTCATCCTGTAGATGCAGGTTGAAAATAAAGGAATTCTATTTTAGTATCTGAATTTCCTAATTATTTTTAAGCATTTAAATAGTATAATCATTTAGCTTATGTGATACCAGTTTAGACAATTATCTATATAATTGAGTTTTATTTATATAACGATCAAACGCCGCTCTTTGTAGACATGAAGTGTATCAAACTAAATCAAGTGCTTTTTATAGTGCATTGATGCATTACTTCTTGTGCATGATTTATCATGGTTTTTCTTTTTAATTAAGTACTTTTCTTTGTTTTTGCTAATAAGTGGCTTCATCCATGTTCTCATCACTTCCTCCCCCGTAATCATCACCGTCTTCAAAGTAGTTTGCTATATAGTCATTTTCCTGTGGGGAGAAAGAAAAAAAGTTTGGTCATGTGCTTTTAGTGCTCCGGAATTGTAAGTACATTTGTTATTGATTGTTCAAACATGATTGTGATGTGGTAAAATATTGTACTGTCAAAACAGTTGCACTGAAAGTTTTCAGGAGTAACTGAACCATGTTAGATACACAGGTACTTGGGTGCGCACTTGACTGATTATGTGACAAAGAATGCCATAAAAAGGTATGTGAATAAATACCACAGGAAGATAAATAAAATGCCACACACACCTGAACGGCAGGTGCATTAGATAAAAGACATTAGCAAGTAAGAAAACTGTATCATGTTTTACAAGCTAAAGGACAAGTGAAAAGAGGGGGGTGTTCTAAATGCTTGCATTAGTAAAATTCCTACCCCATTTCAGAAGTAATTAGCTTTGCAGACACATTTAGTGGTTTTAAAATCACAAGACTGGTGTGATCATAAAAAGTCAGTTAACCATCAGTGCGGTTTATAACGAGGTCTAGAACCAATAGTAAACCTCTGATTAGTTAAATGTACGATACTTGCATTGCCTCGTACGTGAAGGTTTCGGGTGAAAATCTGGATGGTTTCTACAGTTTTTGGACTTGCAAATCACGTTCTTCTGGGTTTCAGTGAGTTCCAAAGATATCCTGACTCTGATAATTGGGGAGTTTCTTTCCAGGTAGAAGGAGAAAAGAGCTAAAAGATGTTGCAGAGGTGCTCAAATTTTCATCTTCCCAGTGTCTAACAGAACAGCAGCTGGAGCTGTCCGGCCCGCAAGGGGCAGGGGCACCACTTTAAGAAGAGGAGAAGTAATGAGACGTGGAAGACACCAGAAAAATGGAAGACTGAGGCGGGTCACAGAAGTGAGGCCTTTTAAAGCCTGCAGAGATTACACCTCTTAGGTCCTGAAGAGCCAATGGTTTCTCGAAGGAAAGTACAGGGAGGGGCCATTCGTCGGAGGGACAGAAAGTAATTTGCAAATGCACTGGATTGGAGGTTGATATAGAAATTAGTAAAGATTCTTTGAACACCTAGTAGCATAGGTATCAACATGTGCTCTTAATTAGATAACATGAATACAAGTTATAGAGAGCAAACATGGCTAAGGTTATGTGGTATTAACTAGTGATCTATTATAGACAAGCATAAAACGGTATACAATACCAAGAGACAATATACACAATAACCTGAATGATCCTCATTCAAAAGAAAGGTTTTCCTGTGATTAAAGTAAAAAAAAAAATAAAACATTGTTGAGGACATTAGGTGTTTTTCCAGTTAGAGTTGCTTTGTCCACATTCTTTTAAAGCAATAAACCAGTGTTATCAGTTGATTGCCTGGGAACCAAAGGCCTGTTCTGGCTTCTGAGATGCATTTCAGGAGAAGGGTCCCCAGACCCTCCTAGTTGGCGCTTTTATTTTTATTTGGGTAAAGGGCTAAATATAGCAAATAGTTTGTGTCTGATTGGTTCAAATGTTACTGCTATATAACATGCTACAGATGCTGTTTCCTGAAAAAAATACTGGTATTAATAGAAGATTTACCTCTTCAAGCTCTTCATCGAATTCTCCTTCAATTTCTACTTCCTCCCCTTCCTCATCATCTTCTTTCTTCGCTCCCCCCGCTTCTTCCTCCTCATCAGATTTTGCATCTCCCTTCTTTTCTAGCTCCTGAAAAACAAGTGCAAGTCAGACAACAGCACATTCCAAACATATTTATAATCTAGTTTATTCAATAATTTAGTATGCAATGACCTATAACATGATCCTACATCAAGTTTATTCAGCACTGCCTCCTTGTCCTTACTTGAGATCTTCGACATTTTCTTAGCATCTGTAAATATTAAAATTATACGCAGGTTGTTCAAAAGTGTTCTTTGATTAAATAGTAATTGAATCGTTTAGTGAAATTTACCCCTTTTCTTCCGAACAATCTTTTTTTGTGGCTTTAGCTCCTTCGGAAGATTGTTCCAATCTACAAAGCAAGTTTATAATTTGTCTGAAATCAGCCAATTTTTAAAACGGTACTTCTAAGTGATTCCTGGGTTACCTGGTGTCCAGTTGTCATTTTCAATTCTTTTAATTTCTCTTGCGTATTTCTCCTTGTACCTCTCCACATCTGCGAATTATACTGGTGAGCAAACTAGTAAACACTTTAAACAGATAATCATGTTCTTTTAAAACTAAAATTTCTTGATGTTCAAATTGTAAGTAACATCATAAAATAAATAAATCAAATAACTATTTCCAAGGTTAAATTATCCCTTATCAGTTATAGTATTTCACTTAAACGGCATTAAATACGTTCAATGTCTTGAGGCCACTGTTAAAACACAACATTGCTCTCAGTGCTCCCACTCATAGCCATCTACTTTTACAATATGATTATCTATGAAATCCTAAGACCCCAAGTAGGAAGCAATAGGTATTATGTGTTACCAAAATTAAATAAAAGCTACTACTCACCTCCCTTTCCTGCATGGGGTTTTATGTTAAATGGGAGGTCTTTCATTCGTCCTCTCATCTCTTGTTTCAAAGCTCTCATATAGTCTTCATCCTCTCCAGCTTTTAGAGGCCCTGGTTTATATTCAATTTGCTGAAAAGGAGCGCAGAATTATACCCCAGGTGTAATGCACTTCTCTAAAACTACAAAAAGCAAAAGTCAGGGCTTTCTGGATAATGACTGTGACCTTAAGTAAGGCAGATTTTAAAGTGGCGAAAAATAGAATAAAATAAAATAAAACAAAACTCACTGGGAAGAGTGGAGATGGCCCTCTCTGAGTTTCTGGCATGGACCCTCTGGTGAGACCCAGGGACTCTATGTTGAAGGTGAATGCTGCTACTCCTCTGCCCTTTCCTGCCATTTTGGTCAGTCAAATATTCCTTAAACTTCCTGGCGATGGAAGGGCTGATAAAGTATCAATTGGCCGAAGTTATAAAAAATAGCGACGTTGTTTTTAGACATAATTACTGGCTTTGTTAACGCACTGCGCTGTGGTGTGTCACGTGATGGGCGAGCGTCAATGGTTTTTGGCTTCACTGACGTCAAATCTAACAAGCGACACTATTTAACTGAATGGTAATATTTGGGGAAGATTATCTTTGGACAAATTGCTTCAAAATCAGTCTTTGCATCACAAAAGGCTGTCACGTTGCTTCAGAACACGCACAATATTTTTAGCATGGATTATGTATATATGATTTTAAAAATGAAGATTCACGGGTGAGTAAACAATTGCAACACGCAGTGTGTCTTGGAAACTGCACCACTAAGGCAGCCGGACGCATTGCAGCAACAATAATAAGTGCAAGTGCTTACCTTGCTCTGTTACAGCTTTTGGACGAATATAAACGAGTACCTGTTTAGGCAATTAAATAGTATTTTAGAACATTCATATGTATGACTTGGGCGGTGCCTATTGCCGCTTTGACCAATAGTATTTCGACTCTCCAGTGCGTCAGGTCGTTACGCTCGATGACGTGCTGCGCTGGCGGAACAGGGTGTCAGCGTCCTTTCTGCGGCTGCAGCAGCTAGGATTTGAAACCAAAATTATAGGTTAATAGCCATACCTTTTAACATTTCATGCAATAATAACCTCTTGAATGTATTGGAGATGTCTGCGACTGACTGGTACGCGCATAAGTCGCTGGAAAACGGAGTGTTTTGGATCCAGGAGCGGTTTTATGAATCGGGGAACAGGGCGAATATCTGGCTCGTACGCGGGTCCCATCAGGACGTGGTCATAGATACCGGGCTGGGTTTACGGAGTCTGCCTGAGTACATCAGCAGTAAAGGACTGCTAGGGGAAGATTCGAAGCGCAAGAACCCGGTCTTGGCCATAGGCACGCACGTGCATTTTGATCATTCGGGTGGGCTGCATCAGTTTCAACAGGTGGGCGTGCACAAGGCAGAGGTGGATGCTCTGGCTAACGGTGACAACTTCGAGACCGTGACATGGTTATCTGACCGCGAGATCGTGGAGGATCCAGCGCCTGGATGGCGAGCAAGACAGTACAGAGTGAAGGCGGTTACGCCAACACATATATTACAAGAAGGTGGGCTGTTACACTGTTTGCACGATTATAATGTCATTATAATGCATGTAGGCCTAAAAGTGTGTGTGTAAACATACATGCATATTACACACGCACGCATATATATATATATATATATATATATATATATATATATATATATATATATATATATATATATATATATATATAGATAGATAGATAGATAGATTGTACAGTCTGGAGTAACTTATACAATAGTGTATGTATGTATATATATATATATATATATATATATATATATATATATATATATATATATATATATATATATATATATATATATATATATATATATATATATACACACACATACACATACACACACTATTGTATAAGTTACTCCAGACTGTACAATGTACTGAAGTGCATGACTTCATTCTGGGCAGCCTTGCATAATATCTTAGAAAGATCGACACAAATCGGATCATGATTGACTCACCAGAGGCATGTCAGTGGTTAGTGAAAAGCAAGCTCACTGTCTAATGTGGTTTCATAATCTCTTTGATGGTGGAAATACACCATTATAGTGGACTTTTGGCAGAAACAGAATCAGAGTAAGGCTCTGAGTAAATGACACATGACCTCCTCCCCATGATTCTCTGTGAATGGACTGTATTGCAGTAAGTTGTACTACTGCATATAAATAGATGTTCAGTCAGTGGACAAAATAGACCTGTTTTCTTCACCCCAGTGAATCTTTAAGTCTTAAGATGGCACAAAGAATGTCTGTAGTGAGTATTGTGTTGTATTACACATGTTTGATTAAGCATATATAAAGTTTAATTTAGTTATAGTTTAAAAGCAGTACACTTTGTGAATGCAGGCAAAATAAAACAATCCAGTGATTGACTGCAAATGTCGTGGAAATCTGTTGTGGAAAAGATTTGTGTACAATTTGTGAATTATTTCTATGCCCTTTAAACATCCACAACCATTTACAAGGGTTAAAGACATTAGGTAGCTGTAATCACTCTCCATTACTGATTCTAAACTAACCCTTACTTCTACATAACGTGCCTCACAAATCCTTCTGTTTCATAACTTGCGCATCAGTCGATACAGCTTCTGCTGTGTCAGTGCTGCAATGCAGTGACAATATCCAGTTCCCACATTTCCTTCCTTTCCTCCTTCTCCAGGCGACGTTATCAACCTTGGGGACAGACAGCTTAATGTTCTCCACATGCCGGGCCATTCCAGAGGCAGCATTTGTCTCCATGACAAGGAGAACAAAATGCTGTTCAGTGGAGACGTGGTCTATGATGGTTCCATGATTGATTGGCTTCCGTACAGCCGGATCAGCGACTACATTCGGAGCAGTGAAAGGCTGATTGAGATGGTCGATAAGGAGGAGATTGACCAGGTCATGCCTGGCCATTATAACACTTTTGGGAGCAAGCGTCTACACCGGTTAGCCTCCAACTACATCGCTAGTGCCGGCGCCTGCCACAGAGCCTCCACCTGCTTGGTGAAGTCCATTGCCAGCCTGGCACTTCGAGCCTCCAACTCAAGAAGTGCCTGCTAGTTGTTATAAAAAGGACTAATATGCAACAAAATGTCATTGCAGACCTCAATATATGAAAACACTGAGCAATACAGTGTGCTAATCATATACAGAATGCAGTTTGATAGTATTATTTGTGAACAAGGATCAAAATAATGAAAAATGCTGCATAATATCCACCAAAAGCATCAAGAACAATAGTAAACATTTTAAAGGTGCTGTTTGTAATTTTCAATGATAATGTGTAGAGGTGTCAAAAAAAAACTAAATTGAGAAGCCCAATATAAGATATTTGTTTTGTATTGCCCAAACCAGTTAAGTCAGCACTGCAGTCCATTTCATTGGATTGCAGACATTTATATATATATATATATATATATATATATATATATATATATATATATATATATATATATATATATATAAAAAATACTTCTAAAGAAATAACAATAATTATAACCACTCATAATGAAAACTGGTACAAAACTACGTCATATAAAACTGTATGTGTATATATATATTTTAATTTGAGGTAGTTTTGTACCTGTTTTCATTATAATTTTTTTTGTTGCTGTTATAATTATGTATGTATTTATTTATTTTTACTTTAATAACTATACGATTAACTCATTTGGGTTAAAAATTAATCATTCAAATGGTTTCGGACTCCACATTCCAGGACTAAATGTTTTGAGAAACTTATTTGGGGCACTACTGTTGTTGAAATTACACCCTGCACCTTTCATAGGGAATATGATTATATAAACAGTCGGTAACTGTAAGGTTTACACAGGTAAAGACTTGGTAAAGATCCAAAAATCCCTTGTAAGACACATTGTAGCAGACAAAATCTTCCAGTTACCTCTTAATTCATCTGAACAGATTAGTTTACGTTATCTTTGAAGGGACTGATGTGTTAGTTAAAATGGGAGACGAGATAAATTAGTAGTCAACTGTTGACTTGTTCTCCATGGCAGTATCTGCATGAGATATTGATGTAGCACAGCATGGACGCAGCGTCACTCTATTATTCAGCAGGCTCACAGTGAATTGTGTTGTTTGTGTGTGATTGTGTGTGTGTGTGTGTGTGTGTGTGTGTGTGTGTGTGTGTGTGTGTGTGATCAAAGTGCATTATCTACAAACAAAATCATGATCTTTCAGCGGCAGTCATATTAGTCAGGAAAAATGACTATCTTTGATGAAAGATGCTGAACAATGATTTTTGTTTGGTTTAGTTTCATAACACTGCCTCCATACCATACCATAGCTCTCTTTGCCGTGTGCTTATTTGCAAACTGCACAATGACTTTGATTTATTTAGTAGTTTTGATATTGAAGCACATAAGTCAACATGGGTATGATAAACGGTATGTAGTTAGTGGAAAGCCAAATGCTGTTTTTCCCTCTCAGTAATTCACTGCCTTAGTTTAATCTGACATAATTGTAAGGGCCTTCTCTTTAGTGTTCGAATCTGAAAAAAAACAACACATTTTAGAGTGTATATGAAATGATGTATAAAATGAGGTGTTGGTGGAGCTATGAGAATGGCTAACATCAAGTCACTCATTTATGTTGCCAAACTTTGAATATGCTGCTTGACTTTTTTGATGTAATTTTCATAATGCTGACGTGTCGTTTTCAAATCATGAACTGGAGAGTTAGAATGTGTCTGTGAGAATGTGATGGATAGCGAAATAATATATGTATTCAGAATCTACAGTTGAAGTGAGCTTGTACAGTATATGTGCACTATGTTTCTGTTCAGGGATCCCTTGAATCCCGGCGAAATGAGCAGAGCTATACATGCAACACTATATTTAGTGCCTCTTGGAGAGTAAACAAACTAATACCTCGCAATGCCGTGACAACAGCTGTTGTAATACCCAGGCACCTGTTAAACAATATACTCACTTTCAATTCTGTATACTTTGGGTCTCTGTGTTATTCTTCTCTCGCTGAGTTTGTTGATATTGTTTCTTTTATGATAAAATTCTAGATGTGGAATGTGTTAAGACAGAATGTCCCTGCTATATTGGTATTTTTACCCCGTGAGCAAAAGTAATACAACCACAAGATGGAGACATTGACCCTGTTATGCCGGCACATTTCCGTTCGCTTTGGAAATGGAGCGCTGAAGTAGATGAGCATCAAACTAAAGTCAGTGATATTTGGCAGCAAACCCACCATTTTAAAATTCCTCAAATAAGTTGGCACTTCCTTCTTTTTTTTAAAAACTTGACATTTTCTCACATATCACTAACCACAAGCCTTATCCCCTTAGGCTAGTCATGATGGATTGGATGTGACATTAATTTCCTTACAAATCTCTTGAAATATTTTTTGGGCCAAGTTTTGTTCTGGCAGTGTGTCTTTTGAAATACATACGTTTGGCAGTCACGGATCTGGTTGAAATTCCAAAGCACTGTTTGACACGGCTTTCAGTCAGGGTGAATTGATGGCTGTTGACAGATGGCTAATTATATCCAGGGGACTATTTGTCTGACTTGACCTACAAGAGGTGGTTACTGTTATTTTTAAAGGTGATAGGGCTCGAATGAAATGATGGAGTTTCCATGAGAAAAACAGAACTGGGTCAGTTCGCAAACAAGCTTGATTAGATTTTGATCAGCCTGCGTAACAGACGTAGAAATGCATTTTGTCCTTTTGGCTTGAATTCCCATACTGTGGATATGCTACGGGGTTTATATCAAAGATGGTGGAGATTTGCTGTAATTTCTCAGCGTGGTTATTGATTTTAAACAAAATAGCCACAGCGGGCTTCTTGTGTGGTTTGTATGTACAGTATGCTCTTTCCTAGACCTAGAAAACAGCAAAAAGTGTTGACCAGAAAGTTGAACCAACTGAACCGAAACCGTTAACATGGAAAGGAAACCCCAAACAAATGCTGCATTGTTTCTAGACATCTCTTCACGGACCTACAATTGAACTATAATGTCGTCTTGCATTAGTGAAAGTGATAGAGAGCCTGTAACTAACGTGCCAGATTTCGTCAACTTTTCTCCCCTCCCGCTGGCTGTTTTTCCCTCTAACCCCACTTCAGTAACAAGACATTGTATCCCGCAGGCAGCCAGACGGACATTTGATGCGTGGTCGCCGCCGGGGAAGCGTTGTTTGACATTCAGCTGCTCCCTACATTATCTGCTAATTGACAGCCCCTATCTGCCCTCCGGCGAGCCAAGATGACACGTGTGGGAAGGACTGAGGTGAGGGGAGAATAGGGAAGTGCCAATCACCAACAGATTATCAAGAGCGAAAGGATGGTAATGGAGCCTTAATCTGACCTGGCTGCAGCAGGTTTTGTGGGTTAATGGTTGATGGTGCAACAACAACGACACGATGACCTCTTCCTCCAAAGTGCTACACAATTACTATTACAATTAAATTTTACTTTCAGAACCGCAATGGCATTAAGGTCCACGAGAACGTTCTACCAGTTGTTCTCTTCGTCATTTTAAAGTTTGAATAAAAGGAATATTCAACTATTTCAGCTACCACATCTATTTTACAAATGATTCCTCTATGCAGAAGTTTTTTTTTTACACAATCTACAAGTGCAAGTGTTGAGGTGAGCTAAAAAAAAAGTCGAGGACTGAACAGATATGGATCTGGAATCATACCGTAAGTAAAAAAAAAAATCTGTGAATACACTAAAAAACATAAGAGGTTCTCTGAACTTTAGAATTGGAGTAGTTTATTTTTATATATATGTATTTTATGTATATTATGCCATATGTTTACTTACCAATATTTTGATGAGGGTTAGTTAGACTTTATACAACCTAAATATAAAGACCTTCCTTAAAAGTTGATTTATGAAAATTGTTTCGCTCTGGACTGCTACCCAGTAGTCTATGTGGCATTGTTTCAAAGGACAACTTAATGGGATTTAGGGCACCATTTGGGAAATTGCCTTGTTTTGTCAGATCTGCCTGCTGAGCTGTCCAGAATAATTCACTGAGAAAAACAGACCACTCAATGCCATTTCTCTTTCCAACGTTATGATTAAAGCTGGGACTGAGAACATTTTGACATGTTGCTTTTGGTGAATCAAATGGGATACTGGCGAATTCAGGTGGCCTTCACTAACATCGAGATACTGAACTGTCATTCGGATATGCAAAAAGTATGCAATAAGCCCAGTTTCCAGCAGCAACATTCAGGAACCCTATAGAGCGAACAATGCCAGACACTAGTCACTGCAGTAGTCTGGCTACCCTGGAATGGAATCGCTTCCTTTCTCTTGTGTGACTACAGTGAGGCATAAACTGTTGATGTGGTTAAACAGAGCTTTGGGTTCAGACAGCAGATTTGGAAAGTCGGGTATTGGGTGACGCGAGGATTTCTGTCAGGCAGACTTGAGTAGTCTGACAGTTTGTGACAAGAAACTTCCATAGTCTGGTGGTTTTAGCCTGAATTCTCTTTAGCTCCGCTCCAGAAGTTAGGAGTGTGAACATGTCATGAAAAGGGTACAAGGGTTCCTGCTTCATGCTGCTGTAGTTCCATTTGTTCCTCTCAGTGTAGATCTCTCAACAAAAGGCTTCTGCCATGAACTAGGACTTGTTCCATTTGCTACCGATCATGTCTGTTCTTCAGTTTTGTTTGTAAAGTGCTTTTCCCATTCACCGTCATCCTTTAGACAACTTCACGCCTGCCTCATGACCAAACAGTTGTGGTGGTCAGTAATGCGTTGTCATTTCTCAGTTATCTACTTTTATGTTCCACAGAAAAAAGTCACGCAGGTGAGTAAATGATTGTTTCATCTGGTTAAATAGACTGTTTTGTTTTTCGAATGCCTGGAATGGGAACAGGTTTGCTTTTCATTAGTCTATAATGTAATGCTTTACAATGGTGATTTGATTAAAATGGCAAAGCGCATTGATGCCTTGGGACAATACCAGTATCATTTAGCCACCCAGTGAACTGAAACTCAAGGCCCTTCCAAATTTCGGCTGCTTAACAGATCAAACTGATCCCTCTAAACCTTTTTTATGAACAGATTTATCAGTGTTGTCTTACAATTTATAGCGTATTTATTGATGGGACGGTTTGAACTGAAAGTGAAATGGCACGACAGAAGACAAGACTAATTATGAACAATAAATTCAGAAGCAATAAGTTCTGAAACATTCTCTGGCAAATCGCACTCTATACCATCACTGTGAAAAAGTAATTTCCCTCAACCACCCAGACACAGCTGAACAATGAGACTAGAGGATTAAACAGTCATTCTCTCTTGGAGTGAAGAACAAAGGGAAAAGGGGAAATATGGTTTGTTTAAGCTGCCCACAATTTCATTTTGTGGATTTTTCTGACATGATTTCCATAAGGGGGGATTTTTCTTTCAAGATACCAATTCTACTGTCGCCATCAGACATCACGTCATCTTGTTTCTGGAGCACAAAACCTTTTTTTCCCCCTCTTCGGTGTCTGATTAAATCTTTGCTTTATTGTGGATGGATCTTCACATTTGGAAACCACAGGGGAATGTTAGAAGTTGCTAATTTAAGTACGTTTTGCCGTTTTCTCTTTAGAACATTTCTTAAAAGAAAAGGAAAAAAAGAGGAGAGAAGTACAATATTTGCTTTGAGTCTGGTACAGTCTGGCTCCATAGCAGCCCAAATGGCTCATTTTATTCTCAAGATGACGAAACGCGTGTCTTTCTGAAATTGGTACATCACATGAGGAAAAAAAAACAAAACCTTTGGTCAATGCTGTGGAGTCTAAATAACAATTTTCCGTTTTATTTCCATTGAGTTACTACAATATTTATTTTGTAAAACCGGTGACACAGAGTTTCAGGCAGAGACCGGGAACTATTTACTATGTTTACATTTTCTTACATTACTACTACAACTGAAAATATACCTACAATGAGAGTAACACTCCAAATGACTGTATCTAAAGTAAGTGCACCTTACTTTAATATTTATGTTACATCAGTTTTCTCCCGTACATGGCTTTTAATTATTTTTGTGGTCAGCAGTTATCTTTGAAGTTTCAATTAAAACTGAAATGGTGACAAACCTAATCTAGTTTTCCAGTACTGCTTAATGGGTGATCATTTACATTATCGACCAAAATCGACAAAAAAATGTTTGTTGTGAGTAGTTGTTTGATCTCATGTGACCTAAGACCTAAGAGCCTGCGATAACACAGTTCAGCTAGTGTGTTCAGACATCCTGGATGTAATTTAAGAGAAGACAGCGCTTCAGAGTAAACACAGCCGAACCTGAAGCTGCTGAGTAGCATTTGGATGAATATGTAAATATCCTGCACACTCAATAAAGTAAACGCAAAGAAAACTGACAGCGGTGAGAAAGCAGCGGTTAAGAATGTATCTGCTGTACAGCGACTTAACAATGTGGATCTGACTAAAATGGTTGGGGAAAATATTTTTTTCATTAAATTGATAGTTTGGTTTGCAGAGATCGTTGCTTGATCTAGCTCAGGACTGTTCGGATTATCATTTATGTTGTGAATAAAATAGTTTATTCAAAAGTAAAAAGCCCTTTTAACTTACCTTTTATTGTTTCTTATCCAAATAACAAAAGGAGATTTTACTGATTAATTAGTGAAATAATCAATGATTGCTTGGCTAAATCATTCTAATAATTGTTAAATTAATTGTTTGTTTGAGCCGTGATGTGTATGGTGATTTTGTCAGAGGTCTCTGTTATAGTGTTATAGTGTGGCTCTGGCTTATGTATTTGGCTCTCGATTATAAATCAGGATTTTAGTGCGTGTTAACAGCTTGGAAGTGAGAGCTGGTTAGCATGTTTCAGCCACTATTTAATATTAATAATAAATAAAAGGTTTTGAGATTGCGTGCATTTAGGCATTCAGAAAATAGGGTAAAACTTAATTTAGCTTCATTATATTTCTGTTGAGTTTGAACCACTGATTTCATATGGAGATTTTTACTTATTTTTTATTTATTAAATACAGTGTTACAATTGATCATGTTAATCTATCAAATTCCAGCGAAACACAAAAGATGAGCAGAAAGAAAGAAAAACAAATAAATGGTAAAATAATAAAGGTTGACAGAGAAGATGGATGACCATGCTTGTAACTATATAACTTATTATTGAAATATGAAAGGCATGACACCTCTTTAGAAAAAACAGCCTTTTTTTTACCCGTAATGCATATGTAATTTGTCCCATGCCGTACAACTCTCACGCTTTTTGAAACCAGACATTGTATGATGAAGGTTCAGGTTTTAGTCAATGATGTCCTTCATAAAAATGTCTTAATTTGTGTTATTAAGATCAATTGAGGTCTTATAAGTTTGGAACTACATGAGAGTGAGCAATTAATGACAATGACAGGTTTTGAATGACATTATTTATTTATTCATTTATTTATAATACAAGTAGCCCATATGTCAGACATTGGGTGGGTACATAAGTTGCAGGTTGCTCAGGGTCCAAATGTTCTCTGGACATAATCACAGTGGGGCTGTGGCTCAACCTCTGCTGCCAGACACTGTCTTCTCCTGAGCGGGCAAATTTCACAAGTAAAAATAATGAGTTATTAGTCTTGCATCTCTCTTGAGAAGCAGGGGTGAGAGAGGGCATTAGGTGGACGACCTGTCCACATTAATCCCACCAGAAAACCCAGCAGAGCAACCATGCATGCAAATGTGAGATCTTCCAGAGCTTGATCACAAACCTGCTTGAGAAAGTTTTCATCTCATTCTCCCTCTCTCTCTAAACCTGTTCTTCCCATTCTGCTCATTAAAACAGATCTGTGAACTCTGACAGGAAATACACAGAAAGTGAGAACAAGTGTTCAATCGACATTTGAGATTTTTGAGAATTTCCCTAAAAATATGCTCTTAATGGATAGACTAGCGTGTCATGCACTCTCCTTAACAGCACCCCGGCTGCATAACACAGACCATGTCTTTGGAGTAATTCAACGTGTCATCCATTCCTGTGCAGCCAGCTGATAGGGGGCAAAGAGCTAATGATTAATACCGTGATATAATGGGCAGAGAAAAAAAGATGGCAAGTTCACCATGGAGGCGTCTCCTGAACCTGACCGATAGCAGCAGGGTGCAGGCAGATAAACAGGAAACAAACCCCCTCAAATCCACTTTCAGTAAGACGCGTGGAACAGGAGAGGCCATGCCAATAAATAACGATGCTTTATTGCTTTCTGATTGGCTATGGTAAATATAACGGCGTATCTCTTGCTAACAGCACGGCCACAGGTATTTTCGGCAAAATTTGACAGGTCTAAAGACGAGACCCGTTGGATTACAGGTTGTATAATGTCGTTACATCATCACTGCAATACTAACTTGGTGAAACTTTGTTAAAAAAGTGTCTAGAAAACAAGACAAAGCAGACAGAGGTGAGGAGATGATTGGTCTTCATGCTAAATACGAAAATTTGAACAATTATACAGCTATTACGCTCACGCTAGTTGACAGTGGAAATGGTACTGGGATAAAAAGCTTGCAAGCGGTAAGTATTAGCAGCTGGCCAACTGCACAAGAACAATGTGCTTTCACATGAGCGTACACCTGCTATTTGTTATGCCTCAAACGTGAGTAGCGACGAACAGAAACGCAGTCTATTGTGTGTTTCGCAAAAGCGTATACACTCTGTTGTATACAAGCAGCCGTAATTATAGTCGGCATTTATGCAGTAACTGAGCAAGCACAGTGGGATTCAGAACATAAAACCATCAGGACGACCCTCATTAGGACTGCCGTTATTCTTTCAAATTGCCTCTGTGCATGAGGCCGATGATCGCTTCCATATGGGTTTGGTCATCTCTAATAAATAGCATCGCATTTCTCCGGCTTGGAGCAATCCAAATTTAACAGAAACCTCAAGTACTCCTCTAATACGCTCGACATGTACAGGATTTCCTCCCATTTATCGAAGGGTTGCAGGCTGGAGTGTTTTCATTGCTGCTCTTATATGTATTTGGAAGGGGTTGATGGTAGTTATTGTGGATCACAGGCCCAGATTCACATCCTCTGTCATTGGGCTGCAGTTTCCATTACTCAAATGGAAGAAGCAGTAAAGAGGGACCGGTGTGTAGACATGTAGTCCGCTGGCTGATGAGCGGGTCACTGCCACTGAACTAAGGCCTCGGCAGATGAGGGCCTTTTGAGAACATTTATTGTGCGGAATGTGGAAGATAAATGGTTATGGTTTAAAAAGGCCAAATGGGCATGATCCTTTTTAAAGAACTGACAGTAAACACTAAGTAAGTATACAGTAAGATTTCCACTGTACATACGTTTGTTTAAAGCTGAAAAAAAAGTACTGAAAAAAAATATGATATATGTTTCTTGAGCACTAAATCAGAATATTAGAATAAAGTCTGGAGTAATAGTTGCTAAAATTTAGGTTTGTCATAACAGAAAAGATAAATAAATTTATAAATTATTATATATATATATATATATATATATATATATATATATATATATATATATATATATATATATATATATATATATATATATATATATACTATATATGTGTGTGTGTATGCATGCATGTATGGGCATGTATATTTTTTTATTATTATTATTTTTTATTAAATTTTTGTACATATTAAACATTGTACATATTGACTGAAGTTTACTTGTTCTTGCTTGTTTTTCCTATTTTTACATTTTAATTTCCTATTGCAGTAATCGTTTACACACACACACACACACACACACACACATACATATATATCACATTGTGCTAAATTGTGCATTTAAAATTATAATATTTTAGTGTTTTATTGTTTTTAAAATATAGAATTTAGAATATAGTATTGTTGCATCCCTAATTCATGTCTAAATTTGCCACATTCCAGCACGGTTGCACCTTCCACAGATCTTTTATTTTTTAACAGCCAATTTTGTCCTCAGACCAGCCATATGGCATGTCCGTGTCCAGTAGAGTGCAAAAAAGAGCAAATTAACACCCCTTACGTTATGAGTATTACTTTAAAAAAATTAGAGAATATCAGTGCAGTTACTATAAATGTCTGCAGTCGGATTCCACTGTTCCATTAATTACACTGGTAGATGTTACAGTAGTACTGGGGCTTTGTTTCAAATCTTTGCCAGATGGGCGCATGACACCCTACATTCTGTCAGAATGGCTCATGTCTTTGGCTCACGGAGACCTGGAAGGCCCAGGCAGATGTCCATCAAAGTGACAGGGCCTGGCGCTTCCAGCTACAGGATCATGGGTAAAGCGAGAGCAGGCAGCAGTCGAGGCTTTACCCAAAGCCACAGCAACACCATGTCCAAGTGTTAGCAGATGATGCACATTTCAGACACGTTAATTCAAGCCGTCAGTTCAGCCATGAAACCATTTCTTCCTGCTCTCTTTCACTGCCCTGCCACTCAGACGGCCAAGGGCTTATCTACAACACAAAGGGCGGGGAGTCAGAAGGCACACGGGGTTATAGTCCGCAGAGACGACAAAGGGGATTTACTAAAGTACTTTTTTTCCCCCTGTTTCTTTTTTGTTTGCATCATCATTATTACTAATTATAATAAATTCTGTTAGAAAAAACCCAAGCATCATGCCTTCTGCAAATTAAGGTCCCATAGGTCAATGAGTGCTCGGTAACCAACTGGTTTTACTTCAGGACACAAGTTTTTGCATGAGGCATTAAGTAGCAATTTAACAAGACGCAATTTGTAAAAAAAAATAATAATAATACAATAAAAAAATTGATTGGATACATTTTGTTTGTCTGTAGTCACCCACCAATTGACAACCACTGATGAGGCTATTGTTGGGGGAAAAAGTACAACCAAAAAACCACCTGAACACATCTTTCATACACTAGTACTCTCAAGTGTACTACAAGCGGTGACCAAATACTTTTTTTAAAATACATAGATAATATGTTAAAAGCTGAATTTTTATTCTTATGAAGAACCAGATGAGTACACTTAGTTGATTTTAAGTTTATCTTAAGAAGTACTAAAGAATCATTTTTAGTATTTTGAAATGCACGTGAAAAAAAGAGCACTTTAAGTCCATCACCGTAGTGTACTTTTTTTTTTTTTTTTTTACTTGGTGTCTGTGTGTATCTGGTTAAACAGGCCAAGTAAAAATCTTAAGATTTGTAGAGCTTCGGAAAGGTTTTAGTAAATTCGCTGCATTGATTCATTCGTGTTTTATAATTTTCCATAAGAATGAAGAGTGATTTGCGAATTGACCTTAACAACTGATGCTGCACCACACAATAGCTGGCCAGCCAGACTACCGAGCATTGCCATGGAAGCAAACATATAGACAAAACTCATGGCGAGATCTATATATGTGCCCATTAGACTATGGAATATCATAAAAAAATAAAAGATGGGCCTGACAAAAGCGTATTCTATGACCGTTAAACACCGGGTGTAACATATACTGGATGTGGAAACTGTAATGGTTTCAAATGAAAATAAAAAGGTTTGGGACCATAATAGTTGTGGTGCTGTTTCAAAGCTTCCTTCAGAAGTCATTTATGGCGAAGGCTTTTAAATCGGCTTAACTGTCCACCGCAGTTGTCCTTCCTCGCTCAGGACAATATATTTCGCAGGTGTTGTTCTGGCATATTAGCGGGTCACTGCCATTCTTTAGCACCCAGGATTGTTATTCAGTGTTTGCGTTATACATACTGCAGTATTTATTACCAAATTACGATATGTTATTGTGGTAAACCCACATAACGGCGTGGAAAGGGTACGTTATAATTCTTTTCATGGAATGACTTCAAAGTGCTCGAAGCACTTGTGCAGCAGTTAGGAAATTCTGGGGAATTTTATGAGACTTAGAATAAGTAGTGCACCTGGTTTAGTTTCTATACATCTTGCTAGCTCTCGCGCTCAAATGCGCAACGGGAGCGTGAGCACAAGCTAATCGCTGTCTTTCCGTGAACACCTGGATTTGATCTGATCCAGATGTTGCTGTCAGTTAAGCTCATTATGAGCACTAAAAAAACGTAAAAGAAAACATTTGTACATTAATAGAGTTTGTTTTCGTCTACAACTGTGAAGTCATGTGGGCAGTTTTAATTTACACCGTTCTGTAGATACACAAAAGATGTACAAAACTTGCATGAAGACTAATCAGATTAATTGAATTTAAAATAAAACTTAAGAAAAATAAGACATGCAAAAATAATTTAAGTAAGTAAATAAGTAATTTAGATGAAATACAGTATACATAGAGATGTTCTGACATTTAAAACAATAAAGCTAATAAAATAATTCAATATAATTAATAATACAATAAAACTACATAATAAGTGAGTTGATGTTTTAATATTTTAATAAAGGTATTTTAATGCTACAATCAAGAAGTCATTTACGACATTGTATCTTTTTCATTGTATCCTTTCTGTACCACCAGTAGATTAGAACGGAAGCCAATCCATCAATCCCCACCAATGAGATCTTGATATCTAAACTTGACTGAATTTCAGATGATCCATAAAAATAAAAAGTCAAAATATTTTAAATAAACTTCATTCTGAATGCATGCTTGCTGCTAGTGCACATTTGAGCTCACCGAGTATACGCCGGGCATCATTTGATACTCGAAATGTTCAACAGAAAAATCCTGGCTTTACAGCAGCGTCTTCATTTTTGTATTGTATGTATGTACTCAGCATGGTAAACACAAGGGGGTGCCCTTATCCTTTCACTGTGAGGGCAGAGAGGTTCGCATATGCTGTAGATAAATGCGCAGAAGGACGGGGTAAGAAAGCGAAGATTGTGTGCAGATGTCATGTGCGTTTTGAGCACAGTTCAGTCATCACACTACATTTATCAGCTATATGACAGCACATGAGCGCCGCAATGTACATACCAGCAGTCATGTCAGCTCTCGAGATCCCTGCCCGCATATATAGACTTTGGCTTTTACCGTCTCTCTTTCGCTGTTTTTTTCCCTCAGTCTCTCCTTTTCAGAAAAAAACCACCTGAAATGTATTATGGGAAAAAACGGAACAAAAAAGGAGAAGCAAAGTCTTGCTCTAGAGCTTTAACACTTGTTCAGTCCTCTGGCAGTAGAAGATTTGATGTTTAATGCCAGCGATTTCCCCCCTTTGTGAATTAATTAGTCTCTGCCAGCGTCGGCCACATTTGTCATTTGAATTTATGCTAATGAGGGCTGAGGGGTCCTGGTGGACCTGATAGGCCAGAGAAGCAGCCTCAGTCTTACAGGGCTTACAAGGCTTCTTGCCTCTTTCTCTCTCTCTCTCTCTCTCTCTCTCTCTCTCTCTCTCTCTCGCTCATTTTCTCATCTTATCTTCCCCCAGTCCCCAGCTGCTTGGACTCCCTGACCTGTCACTCCAGTGGGGGGCTTCTGGTGTCCTATGCTGATAAGGTGGCTAATTATCTCCGTGTGGGGAAGTGGATTTTGGGGCCACACACTCTCTCACTGTCTTCTGGTCACACTGAAAGCAATTCCTGTATATCACCTCACTTAACACAGACCTTACACCTGACGTGACGATTCAGACAGATCACGCATCCGTGTCTAAACTAGCATTAAAGGCCGATCATTCAGTAAAAGAATGCACAACAGCACTGCTGATTTCAGAAAACAATATGCATATTTAACAATGCAAGAAGCCCTATCAACCCGCATGATTTGACGCAATATAATTACTAATTTCAAATCCATTAAGGACCAATTAACATTTTATAATTCCGTTAAACACGCATGTGTTGTATGTATGTGTAATAATATTTATTTAGCTTTTAGCTATATTAATTGATTTTTTTTTTTATATCAGAGTTGTCTCTGTGACAATTTACAGCAAGGTTTCCGTTTGCGTTAACTAATAATGAACAATAAATTGTTACAGTATTTATACATCTTTGCCAATGTTAATGAATAAAAATACAATTGTTCATTCATGTTAGATCAGCTCCATTAAATAACAATACTAGAAATTTTTGATTTTTAATAATATATTAGTAAATGTTTAATTAACATTAACTTAGATGAATAAATGATGTAGAAGTATTTCTCATTGTTTATGTTTAGTTAATTTAATTAGATTAATATTAACAAATGAAACCTTTCTGCAAAGTGTTACTGAAGTATCTTATTTTATGTGATCAAAAGTAGTATTATTGTTAAAATTATGAAATAGATTTCTCTTATAAAAATATTTGAAAATCTATTTTATTCTTGACTGTGTGATGGATTTTACTCTTTTGATCCTTCTGAATCATTCAATTCCACTGATTTGATTCTCCAGAAATATGTATTATATCACTTTTGAAAGCTGTGCTTTTGAAATAGAAATGTCTTTACTGTCACTTCTAATTCCGAATTGCAAATAAATTCATCAATGCTAAATAAAGTATCAATTTCTTTAAAAAGATAAAGCATATATGTCGTTCCTATATACTCAATTTATGAATTTCCAACTGGTGTACAAGCTGTACGAATAAACTCCTGACTCTCTGATTGATTTCAAGAGAGTGAATTCACTACAGTAGACTCCAGTCACTGTTATCATGATGATGATGAGGATGATGATGATTATTGTTACTATTATTATTATGAGGTTTTTAATTTTGAAACTGCTGTTATTATGTTGATCTTCGGGGTCTCTGAGGATAAAGTCAATATCAAAAGAACAAGAGCCTGAACTGAAACATTTTTCTTGTCTGTATGTGCACAGATCATAATTTTTGACGATCAAACTTGGAGAAAATGATGTTTTGTTAGGCTCGGCTCACGACATGTTTCAGCTATATCCTATAAGTCTTTATTTTAACATCTAAGTGATAGATTTACCAATTTTCTGTTTCTGCAAAATGATTTAAAGAGCGCTTGGCAGACCAAGTGAGTGACTGCCGTCATTTATTTTACATAGGCCACTTCTTTAAATGGTAAATGTCGACTGTTGGAAAGGCAGATTGGATAACAATGGACAGAAAGGAGTGAAATTGCAGAATTCAATACCACAGATGTCTTTTCTTGAACACATGAATGAACTTTTTTTTTTTTTTTTTTTAAATCGTTTTGGGTCCAGCATGTTATAGCAGGCGGTTTATAAATAGAGATGAGAAGAAAAAGCGTTTGAAAACGAAGTTGCTACATCTTACTGCACCACACATTTTCTTTGACTTTCTCTCTTTCTCTCTCCGGCGCAAGTAAAAAGGCTCGCTAAAAGTCCACGGTACATCTTGGCAGCGTTTTTTGCGCAGCTGAGCAGTGCACTCTCTCAGTCCTTCCATTTAGAGGGCCAGACATAAGCACTTTGCTGCTTCTCTGTCTCTGTAATTTTTCAGACTCATTGCTGGGGAGAGGCTATCTATCCCACGTAATACTTTGTGTGTTGCTTATTTTGACATGAACTTTTGCTTCAAGTGGGAGTCAGATGGCTTAGAAGGAATATTTTTAGACAGTCCAGTTGGCAACAGCAGCGATTCACTGTACTTTCCCTTTCTGCAGTGAGTGCCTTCTCTGGTAAGCGTTAGAAACTGTCTAGCACCAACATCTCCAAGTTCTGAGAGGAGATGGGGATGTGACATTCAAGAGCGCGTTCTCTGAAGTCAAAATACTTTCGAGAATTGTGAAAGATTTTGAAATTTCAAATATGTTACTGTCTGTATTTTAGTTTTTTGAATATTTATGAAGGACTTTTTCATAAATTGCTTTTTTTTGCTTTTTAATATTCTAAAGGTTTCTTTACTTTAATGTTTAAATTAGACTTTGAATAACAGATTTACAGTGTAATCCCACTGAACACTACTGTAAGGCCAAAAGCATCAAAACTCAGTTTAATCACCATTTTATAATGTGCTGCTTTAAAGTACTATAGGTTTTTTTTAATTTACACGTGTAACACGTGCAGCTTTGTGAATGAAAACATCATCAAATCATCTAAAGAATAGTTAAAGAATTCGCGTTGGTCTGAATAAAAATGCTAATTTGTTCTTCGCCACTTGGTGACGCTTTTGGGGCGTTAAAAGCTTTAAATGAAAGCCACCAATCATCAGAGGGTTTTGGAAAAGAAATAAACATTGAACAAATCGTTTTGGGTAAAAAATAATGTCTATTATGAGAAAATGAAAGTATATTTTGACCTTGCATGCATGCTAACCTGTTTTTAGGACTTCTAAAAGCAAAATATGAACCTTTCGTAACCCATAATAGGACATTTTAATCAGCTCTTTCTCTCACATAAATGTGTTGCCTTGCAACTTTAAATTTATACATGCAACTCTAATCTTTCCTTTTCAATATGGTCATAAAGGTCAAGTAATTTCCATTACTGGATAGATGTCAGTAATCTAACATTTCTATTATAAAATAGCCTAGCTGGCTAATTATTTTTTTGCTAATTTCCATCTTACCTCGATTTTACTCATGCTCTGCTTCTGTGAACAGTAAACCCTGCCTACTTTCATTTGATTGGCCATTTTTTTTATCAGTAGGTTTTTTTTTGTTTTTTTTTTGTGGTCGTGAGCCAGTGATTATCCACCGGCATGCCAATGGTTTCCAATCCCTACTGTAAGATATACTAAAAAAAAAAAAGTGCCACTGATTTATATTCTGGCTGAGCTCAAATGTAAAATGTATCAAGGTTTACACAAAAAAGTTAGCAGCCCAACTGTTTTCAGCACTGAAAATAATATGAAATGTTTCTGGTAATGTATTGTTACAGAGTAAGCCCACTGAGAGGAAAGTTGGATCTCGTTAACACTCACAAACTGCCACAGTTGGCGACTGAGACCCATATCCAGCTTTCCATACATGCGTGCCACAGCACTAAACACACCTCCCACTGTGCCTCACAGGGGGCCCTTTTCTCCATGTAGCTTTTTAATTGTTGGGAAAAATCGAGAGGGGACGGGTAAATAATTGTGCTTCAGTAGACTGTTGTGCAGCCTCAGAAATGGCTTGTACAGTTTTTTGACCCCGTTTGATAGAAAATAAGACAATGATGGATACAGCTTTGATGTGGTATCAGGAAAACCTTTTCACTAGTATACTGAGAAACAAATGAGCTGTATAAATCCATTAAATATCGATATTAATATATACAAAGTAAAAAGTGGTATTGTTTTTATTTAATTTATTTTAATTATATTCCTCAGACAATACTGTTTCCTTGTTGAAATTATGATGAAAAATTCTTATAATTATCCAATTAATATGAACCAAACAGACAGTAGCCAAGTTTAATTATTTATTTGAAATACTGAAATGAACTGAGACCACAGACGGACCCCGTTCTAAGCAAGCCATCGAGTCGTATCCGTTCTGTATGTTTCACGTATAAGCACATTTAAATTACATCCCGAATGCTGCGTCTTCACCGATGTGTTCTCAGCCCCACACTGTCTTCAGTTATTTGGCTCATATTCATGCCACCTACTCAAAGAGAGGGGGAGAGATGAAGGCTGTTGCTAATGTAATTTTGAAAGGATTACCACAATCTTTCAGTGTCTTTGGGGGGTGGATACATTGTCAGTGAGAGAGAGAAAAAAAAACAGCTGAAAGTGTTGTCTCAACTTCCAGAAGTTCTGCTTTTCTCTGTCTTCTCGCTTATTCGTCATATGTGCGAGCCGTGCCCACATTATGTGCTTGTCAAGATGGATAAATGCATTCAGCCAAATGTGGAGTTAGACAAACACATGTGAGACATACTCGTGTAATCGTATCTGTTAAAGACAGCATTAAGAGGAACATAAACCTTAGCTGGAGAGCTGCCTAGCATCAACTAATTCCTTGTCGCTTTGTTTGTGTTCATTCAACTTGAGGACCATCTAAAACTCAAATCCTGATGGGCATGTCACATTCTGAGAGATGACTAAAACTATTTCAAAAACACTGACACACTTTTCACTGACAGCTAGAAAAAGAACTGTCAACTTAAGCCAATCATAATTAGCAATGCTGCTATGATACATTAAAAGTTTTAGGCCACCTGTTTAATCAGGCGCTTGCACGTATATGGCTTATGTCTTACGACTTTGCTGGGAAGTAGTTCCCCACTTGTCCTGTTTTAATGACAGTTATAAAGAAGGTAGCAATGCTGTAGTCTTGTTGTCAGTGGCCATTTCTAATGGTTTTCTAATGGTTTAATTTTCCTTTATCAAAGCTTTCATTTAGTGCATCTGTTAAGAATGAACTCATCCCGGTTTCCTGCTAAAACTGAAATTGAACTCTGTTCGTTTTACCGTAAATCACAAGGCGACTTGCCACAGTTGATAGATATTTGGCATGATGAATTTGAGCAGCTTATTCCTCTTTAGCTGCCTTACAATGGGTAAAATGAAAATCAATGGTTCTGGTTACTGTCCCCTTTTGGTAACGGAAAACCTGAATGCATTGCGGTGGGTAAATCCCGACTAACTGTGAGCTTGTTAAAAGAGGGGACAGGGAAGCCAAAACGTTTTCCCTGTAAAGAAAAAAAAAGTAAAGAAAAGTGGATGAAGGCCTGTGACCATGAACTCTCTGTAGGGAGCTCATTCCTGCTCGTGCAAGCATGCCAGTGTGATCGCTACACATCAATGACTCCGCGGGACCGAAAAAGCCATCAAGGAGACAATTGCAAAAGTCGTAAATGTTGAAATGAGTGGTCATGGGAATGATATATGTGCTTTAATGTTGTATTATGTCTGTTCTTCCAGTGTAAGGAGAGTTTAAATGGAAGTGGGATGTTCACAAAAGCATAAGAGAGGAAGAGAGGAACATGAAGAGAGGTCTGTTTTATGAATTTAGCAAAAATTCATTTGTTCTTAGTGGTTACAGAAGAATCTTTTTGATTTTTGCAATGACAAAAATAGATAATAAAAGCAGTGATGTCAAATCACTAATCACAATTAATTGCATCCAAAAGTTTTTATTTACATATTTGTTTACTGTGTATATTTATTATGTGTGTGTGAAAAAAAAATGTACATGCATTAATGTTTATTCATAAAATTTATATTATACAAATGTATTTAATATATAATAATATTTACGCATGTGTGTGTATATATATATATATATATATATATATATATATATATATATATATATATATATATATATAGTAAATATCCACAGTACACAAACATACGTAAACAAAAAAACTTTTAATTGTGATTAATCGTTTGACAGCAGTAGTTAAAAGTGATTAAAGTTCAAAATTCATCATTTCTATACTTTTGTACATTAAAATCCTTATGAAATCAAAATTTGCTATGTTTATTTTGTTAGCTCCCTTTGCTATTCTTGTGGTGAACAATTAATCCGTCCAAGTCAATCCACAAAAAAAAAAAAATTACAATTGTTTGCCTTCATAATCTTAATCCACAACGATTCTTCTCTGGTGACATCAGTTTGACAGCTTGGGCATGAGCGTAACATCCTTAACCACTCCCCTCCAACTGTCAGTGTTCTTTGTGAATTAAACACCTACTTTACTACATCAAATCAATTCACAGTAGGAAAAAACAAAACACTCTCTGTTTTTCTCGTGTAATATTCTGTTTCTCTTTGAAGTATGTCACAATACAGAAGTAAATAGGTTGCAAACTTCCAGTTCACGCTGACTTTAAGTAACGCGTTTAATCCTGAAGGAATTTATTTTGCCATAATGAATGGTGGACTGTCCATTATTACACTTATTACACAATAACAAATAAATGTGTGGATGAAAAAGTGATGATTAAATTTTTTGTGTGTGTTGCCCATCAATGAATAGCATCCAAAATAATAGTTTTTGATTACATAATATATGTAATAAAAACATTTTGTATACTGTGGATTTTTATTATGTACAGGTATATGTAAATACACATACAGTATATATCCAAAAAAAATTCACATACACACACACACACATATATATATATATATATATATATATATATATATATATATATATATATATATATATATATATATATATATATATATATATTTACCAGCTACTTTCATCTTAAACCAGAGCTTGTAGTCGCAGGTGTAGACACAGATTGTTCTGCCTGGGCTAGGGACATGTTTGCATTGGTGATTTCAAATATCAGATGAATTCTCTGATGATTTCCCGGTTTTATGAAACCCCTCCCTCAGATATATACTATTAGTTATGATTGGTTAGTTGGCCCTTTGTATTGTGATTTACTAAATCACCTAGTCAAGAAACGTCACGTCCCTCAGCTCTGTGGCATGTGTTGTAGTGTAAACAATGCCGTTATCAATATTGCTTATTAATTTGACCCTGACGACGATTGCTTAGAAACTGCAATGATGCTGCTTACGTTAGCTTGTGAAAAAGCCAAAGCATCAACTTAACAAAAACTCCAATAGTTGCTGCCTTTGCTTTGGCCAGAAGTGATCTAAGTGAGTGATAATGAGTGTTTGAGGGGGAAACCCCATTGCTGTTGCAGCTGTTAGTGTCTCTGTGTTTGCCTTGTACCGAGTTCCAGATTCGGGTAGAAGTACGTTGGGACAAGCCCTCCCTGTGTGTTGGCTGCTCCTGCTAAATGAAGCTGATCAATCACTGAGGTGGAAGCTGCGACAGTGATTTAAGGGCCCGCTCCTTGGCTCTTTCAAATGTGGAGGTGGCCCACGCTTCCTCTGGCAGACACCATGTGAGCCCTCCTGCAGACAGATGGTGGATAAGAGGACAAGAGTTGCCCCCTCCCTGTCTTTCAGTCTTGAGGGCAGCTGCTCTGTGCATTGCATGGAGGGAGGCCTGGCATTGAGACGGTAGTGGAGCCCATGGACCGCGGCCTAGTGGTTATCCGTTTGAGGTCTTCCTGGCAAGGCTTCTGTCAGCGTGTCTCGCTCGTAATGCTGGAACTCATCAGTGGCTGTTGGAGAAACTCGATTGATGTTGAAAGAGATACGAAGAGAGTGGCAGGGAAGAGCTGACCTACATTGCAGTAAAATTTCCAAGTTGTCAGAGTCTCTGCACCGATTAAAGGGTCTTTGATACAAATATCATTGCTTAACCATTTTTTATAACATGGCTCTCTGGAGTACTTGATTCTGCATTCACCGCATGCAGTGGTCAGATGTTTCCTGATGTTCACCATTGTCAATGACGAAGCTGTTTATCAGTTCACTTATCTGGATAACTGAAACCAGCATGAATCCCATTTTGGATTTATATATGTGCACCATTTTGTGTTTCATTATCAATTTTACAAAATATAAGTGTAGGGCAGCAGAGCAACAGTTTTTACAATAATTTTGTGTGGCAATGGTAGCTCAAAAATACAACAATTTTTGAAAAAGTTACAGACACAAATGTGGAAATTGCTAGAAACTCACTAATGGCTGTTGTGATTCTGGTTTTAGGGAAGGTTATATATTTGGTGTCCTATTGTCAGTCAGAAACCTTTCTAGTTGCTTCCACCACCAGGGAAAACACTGTTCAATTTGTTTACCACAAGGATGTTGATTAATGGCATTTGAATTACCTTGTACCACATGGGCCACAATCACCCTCCCACACTCTGCTTAGAAACAGAAAAAAGGCAGCACTCTGGAAACTTTGCACTGGGCCATGTTTCTCCCAAGGCAGAGCTACGGAGGTTCACTCTCATTAGTCATAGGGTCTTACATTAACATGCAGAAAGGATAGACCACAAGGTGTACATTTTGAGCGCATTTCGGTTTACAGTTGTGTTCACACCAAGTCAGGTGGCTTTTTTTATAAATTCGCCATAGCATAGATGGATGCATAGAGCCAAGCCCCCATGTATTAGTTTTTTTTTTTTTTTTCAAATAATCCATTTCACTCAGCTGGACGTCACAATACGGAAGAAGAGATCAGTTTCTTTGGATAGGGCCAGTGTTGATTGATTTTTTTCAAACATTTTTGGTTTTAGTAGGAACATGTCTTTGTGCTGGCTAAAACTGAGGACTTTTTTCACTTTTATTCCCAGTGGCTGTGCAAAATTACTTTAGAAACTTGAAACATCCAAACACTTCTCACTGTCATTTTGCCCTTGCTCTGGACTCTGTTAACTAATTTCAACTCTTTTCTCCTGTGCATTATATCTTTTGCAGAGGGTTTTTATGTAAACATTGGGCTACAGAAGTGCCTTATATCGTGTGAAGAGGAGTGGAAAAGATGAAGGCCCATTTTGGCACTTATTCTGTACATCTTATAAATAAGTAATAGCCATGGACATGTAGCGGTTAGTAGAGGTGGAAGCACATCAACCCCACCTCTGTTTGCGTTCTACATATTTCATAAGCTTAGGAGGGGGCTGTGGAATAAAAGGCAGCTATACAAGGGCCTGGTCTGTTCACTGTCATGGCAACGCTACTATTAATAATAGCAGTCCAAGTGTCCTCACCACTGACAAGGGTCTCTGTTGTTGTTTTTTTTTTCCCTGCTGACTTCCTGGGGATGACAACAAAATTAGGCCCCTGTTGTAGCCATTACAGTCCAGCCTATGAGGACACAGAACAGGTCGAAGAGCGTTTGTCTTGGAAATTGTCCACACGACTTCCTTTACAGTGAGCAGGTCACCGCAGTCCTCAATGGCCTGACTGTGTTCTGCAGGTCTGCTAATGTTCCTCTATTGTCACATTCAATAAGTGGCGAGTTCAGGTGAGATCTGTGTTGAATGTCTGATTAAATTCAAAGTGATGGTAGACAAACTAATAAGGTACGGGTCAGTGCTAGGGGTTTAAGACGAATGTTTTCATATCAGGATTCAAAGCATCAGAAACCTGCAGGAAGACAACAAAGTCACAGTCCTCTCTTAAAGCCCTTTCAAGTCTGCCGCTTATTTTGGCCAGGTGCAATAATTACGAACCTCTCACTGGGGACCCCTTGCTTGTCTTGCAGTCTTTATTTTGCTACAGCTGAAGTCATTTTCATCTTTAGTGTTGATGGGACATGCCAGGCTTTTTTGTACGAGTAGCATTTTTGTCCTCTTCCCATGCTGATGTCTTATCAAGCTCCTGTTTTGTAATTCTTTGATTTTGTAAATTGTTTTCTTTCATGCATTTATCATTATTTTTGAGTACCTGTATTCAGCATGTAGACTTTCTCTGACCGTTTTTATACTGTTAATGTAGTACTTGTTCATGTTAGTTAATATATTTAATATATTTTAATATTAAGTAATAATAAAAAAAGCCTTAGAAAAAAGCATTACTGACATGTAAAGCTACAAAGCCATGTTATGTTTTAAGATAAGTTTGTTTATTTCAGATAAGATTTAAATTTTAAATTTGCATTCACACACATGTTCCTTTCCTTATTTTATTGTTCCAATGGATATATTTCAGTGTATTTGATGTTTTTTTGCTTAAAATTAAGTATGGTAGAAGTAGATTACTTATCAAGTTTTTGATATCATAAGCAGTGGCTTTCCCTTTACCATCCTATAGCTGCGAGACACCCAGTTAAATCATTGAGGAGCCACTGCAAAAAGCAAACCCTAAAGTGAAAAGCACTGATTCTGAGGATTCGTTTGACACAGGTCCATTCTTAATGCGAGGGATGACAAGTCCAACTCCACGGTTATAAATGTAAATGGATAAACTGTGTTCAAGTGAAAGGCTTTTGGATTCATTATGAATTATGAAACCTTCAGGATTGTTCCAGCTGGAGTTATATTTAGGAGCAGCCCACTGCTGACTTCTGGATTCCTTGACCTTTAAACCAAATATGTCTCTAAACTATTTTAACTAATTGTAGTAGTTTGATAAATTACACTTTAGTAATCAATCTAATAGTAATATGCTTTCTCAAAATAAAGCTTTCTCGGGTTCTGCTTTCTGCTTCTTGGCAAATCTAATGTATTTTATGCTTCAATAAAGCACAGTCTAAATCAATGTAATAAAATTATTGCATTTATTTATTAACTTGCTTATTTAAAGCATATGAGCTGTATTTAATACTTGATTTTCAGTTTGATGCAGGTTGTTAATTTAAAATCAATTGGTCAAAGAATCTCCTTTCCCTTCTGTTCTCATTTTCTCAAGTGCTTCTGGGTGTTCTACGGCCCTACAATAACATCTTTTGGTCTCTCTGTTACGGTGAGGAATTTTACCCAGATAATCTCTTCTCAAAGGTTACTGTACGTCTAAGGCTATTATTTAACTGTTCATCGTGTGGCGTTTGCAGCCATCGGACTATAATTAATGCATTCTATGACCAAGTTCATCTTAATTTTCAATAATAATTGGACACCAAAGAAAGACCCTGTGCTGTCATTTACTGTGTATTTGTAAGGGGGATTACTGAGCAATTTGAAGGTCTAAGAGTTAAATGGTACTAGAAATTATACACGACCCAGTTGTACTATCATTCGTGTCAATACAACAGCGCTGTCTTTGGTGTTATCTCAACAAGGTATTACCCATATTCTATATAGGACACTTGAGCCTTTTAAATAATGAATTCTTTTGTTCATTCAAAATTATATTGTTAATGTCAATTTATTTAATACAAAAATTCTCCATTGTCTCTTTTATCCTTTTGAGTCTTAGACCTACTTTTAGACCTAAAAAATAAGTTTAACTAATACATAGTTTGCTATTTTAGTCTTCTGGGACGTTTTTGTATTTTTGTTTAGTGCGCAAAGAAATATGATTTTATGGAGGTTTGAATGATCCCGACTGTACTGATTATAAATGTCTTTTTCTGACAAATACTTCAGCCAATCATATGCTGTCTTGCATATTTTGATGTAATGAAGTGCTTGTCATTTCCCCCCAACTTTGTACTCCATTTCTGAAAATCAATAACATCTATGATAACCACAATTATATAACTGCGCTGAGATACAAATTAAACAAACCAGTAACCACTGGATTCTGGTTGAAATTATGAGAAATTTAATAAAAGCTGACAAAATGATACTAACCACTGGCTTTGGATAAAAAGCTCTGCTAAATGCCAAATAACCACTTTGACATATTCACATTCATTATCTTGGTGGTAAGTTATCCAGTGTAATCATGCCTAGCCATGAGAGTCAAAGCATAAGTCTGCAGTGATCCTCACCATGCAATAACAACACCCTGTAATGAAATAAAACTGATAGGTTCAGGCTGAATAAGGGGATTGTGTGTGGTGGACTCTAACCTGACACTCTCTTTAGAAATAACAATATTTATATAGCCCCAATTTTTATTTCTGTGTGAAGGGCCAGGGACTATAGCCCACTATGGTGATTCTGTTTAAATGTTGAACAGTGAGCCATTGTTCTACTTAAGAAAATAAAAAATCAGTCCTAATCATGTAGCATGAGCACTCATAATTGTGCTGTAAGTAGAGGCTTGATGTCTCCAGGCTTTGCAGTGATATTAAAGATGTAGGTTGTATTGAGTCAGACAACCAATTCAGTGGCCACCCATGGTTAGTCATTGTGGTCAGAGAAGGAGCCTCATTTTTAACTGCTTTTCTTCTAACGTTTCAGTGAACGTAATGTCTTTTGGTAACCGTTTTCTGCTTACGTTGCCCAGTCATAGACCCTATCTTTAACTCAACTGCTGATATCTGAGGTCCAAACAAACTGTGACATGACTTGTGTATATAAGGTTCAGTTGCCATTAAAAAGTGTTTGTATGAAAGGATGAATAGCAAAATATACATAAAAAATGTAATAAAAAACTATTTTATTTATTTATTTGTTTGCATGTTTGCTTAATTTAGGCTTGCATTTTAATAGTATGTGGGTTATTTTGTATTACCTTGAAATACAGCCTTTCTGACCCACATTGAGCTTAAGGGGATAAAGTAGTTCACCCTAAAATGAAAATTTCTGTCATCAATTATGTGTCGTTCCAAACCTATAAGACCTTCTTTATTCTAGCACAAATTAAATAATGTTTTCTCCTTTGTTTTCTTTGCACCCAAAAAGTATTAAAATTAAACTACATTTCTGGAAATTAGTTACATTGCTGTCTATGGAGGGTCAGATCTTGGATATCTTAGTTTGTGGTCAAAAGATGAATAGAGGTCTTTCGGGTTTGGAACAAAGTCCCTTTAAGGCAAATCATTTCACTCTGTGGCCACACATACTGTAATAAGAAATTAATCCTTTCATATTTCTATACAATTTGTGCATGAAATTCCTGTAATGCATATTCCCAGGTCATTGTGTGTGTTGTTACCCTGCTTGTATATTGTCTTTTGTGTTGTATCCTGATTTATGATAGAGTTAATATCATCCAACTTATACCATGTTGTGTCTCTATCAATTCTTCTTCAGATGACGTAATTGACAGTGTATATTATATGTTGATACCTATGCAACATATTAGTGTTCGAAGAATCCTTACTAATTTGTTTCTAAACCTCCAATCCAGTTCATATGCAAATTACCATGCTTGAAGAAGAAGTGCTTTAAAACTTTCCCTCCAAAAGTTCAAGACAGGTGTGACCTCCTTCAGTTCAAAATACCTCACTTCAGTGACCCTCCAAGCTTTTTATCTGGACACTGGTCTCTCATCACCTTCTCGTCTTCTGGTGACTAAGTCACAGAGCTAGCACAACCATACCCTGAATGCTGACTGTTTCTATAGAAACTGGGATTTCTAATGGCAGCTACAGTGATATGATGACTTTACGGATTAACGTTTGGCTATTTTGTTTAAAAGGCAGGGCTTCCATTTCTCACTATTCATCAATATAAAAATAACTTGTTGTTGTATATTGTTTTTTTGTATTGTTGGAACTCATCTCTCTTCAAACCCGGAAGAACGTGATTGCAAATCCAAAACCGTTGAAACCACCGAGACTTTCATCCAAAACTTCATCTGGACCCTAGCGTACGAGGAAATGCAAGTATCATACATTTAACTAATCAGAGGTTTAGTATTAGTTATAGACCCCATTATAAATGGCGTTGATGGTTTACAGGTGGTAAACTGACTTTTCATAGCTTCATTCTCTGCTTTTCCTCATGGTTTACCATGTAGTATTTATGCTTGTGTGTTCAGTTATGTGAGTTAGCATTTAGTTAATAAAACTTTTGTGCGCAAATTCCATAAGTTTCTGGTTCTGCCTTGCAAAGTAATGTCCCTTTATGATTTTGACCCCTGCTACATGCTCTAATGCATTGATACTGTAAGAAGATATTTCCGGGAGCCACGAAAATATCCTTTCTTAGAGTTTATATGAACATACAATGAATGTTACCTGAACGAACAGATTGGTCGATGGCAATGTAATTCTGCTAGTTACTACTGGCAGCTGATATAAATAATTGTAATTAACCATAATTAATTGTAATTATTTATATACATTTCCCTTAATGAGCTGATTTGCTACATGAGTTATTATGACTCCCCAGTAAATTTGCACTGTGTAATAAATATACAAACTAAAGGTTTTTATAAATAATAAGGATATAAACTAAATTTATATCATGGCAGATAGGTGTGGAGAGTCTTTTCAAAACTGTATGACTCTTTTTTTGTGGTCCACAGAAGAAAGAAATACTGAAATATATCAAAACAACAACAATGGCGTATTTGACTCTGTGATGAGGGGAGAGTGTTTTTACTCATGTATAGAATTCACAAATCATGTTCAAGAGGTAACGGATCACTTGTACCTTCCATGGTTATTCAACAAGTGAATAAATTATACAAAGGAAGCAAGCAAGGAACATTTAGACAGTCAAAGCACATTATGACTGATTTCAGTCTAGCTATAATTAGGGTTAGTTCACCCCAAAATGAAAATTCTGTCATT
This sequence comes from Puntigrus tetrazona, assembly GCF_018831695.1. NCBI lineage: Eukaryota > Metazoa > Chordata > Actinopteri > Cypriniformes > Cyprinidae > Puntigrus > Puntigrus tetrazona. The sequence goes on along the minus strand of NC_056703.1, from coordinate 17,866,161 downwards.
AATTACTCACCCTCATGTTGTTTCCCGTAAGACTTTTGTTCATCCTCGGAACACAAATTAAGCTAATTCTGGCCCTCCGTAGAAAGCAATACGACTGAAATATGATATGTGGTGGAATAATTCATAATTTTATGATAAACACAAATAATCTAAATTTCTATTAACTTTTTTTTTCAAAGTCTGTTATATGAGATCTATTTGGTCCATCCCCCTTCTTGAGGTTTCATTTGATTTCTCTAAAAGGCAGTAAACAGGGGAAAAATTTTTTGAAATCATTTATAAAAAAAAAGTTATTAATGTTTAATTGTAGGGAGGCAAAGTATCCTCTAAGTGTCTTCCTACATCCTACTGAGAGATCAGGCATACACAAATTCAAAACCTTCCCATTTCATCATACTTTGGGCTAAATTACTAGAAATTGTCCCATTTTACACAGAAAACCTTTCATTTGAAGACATTTGTGGAATACTGCATAATTATTGTTGTATTTGTTTACAATCCAATGTGATCGTAAAGCTAGCGGCTAGCACACTGAGGATGCGTCCATTTTTGCGCTCAGTGTGCTCTCCTCCTTCGTTTTTTGGGAAGACAAATGTGTCAATGGATGTCTCTTTTGAAAACTGTGATTGGGGGCTTTTCATACATATGTCATAATCTTTGGTGATGCAAGCGTGTTAAGGCAAAAGTAAACACAAACACACCATTCAACTGTGTGTGTTAATCGGGACATCAGAGACATATTAGGGTGTAGTTTCACTGTGCAGACTCACAGAAAAGTAAGCCTCATCTCATTTTGAAATAAAAACAACCTCATGACTCATCTATGTTCGGTAAGTTGAAGCAATATGAAATGATTGATATCTTAGGTACCTTCATAGAAAAACATTATTATTAAGTCACTGACTGGGCAGCAATGGCCAGGTTTCAGACACAGCCAACAATGTGGCTACATTTGAAAGGAATACTGTCTTCAGCTCCGCACAAGTCACACAAGCCCAATTAAGCCCAATTAGAGAAATCCCTGGACTTCAGTATAATGTCCTGTATTTCAAAGCAATGGGATGCGGCGAGAAAAATAAAAACGATCTTGGCAGCTGTAGGAGCAGAACAAACTGCAGCAAAAGCTTCTAATGTATGAAACACATGGATTAGTGGTTATCAAGCAAGCGATGGGGAGATGTGGTTTCGTGTTTTCTTGGGACCGACTTGGCTTCTAACTGAAGTGAGTCTTGTGGGAGGCCCAGGCTTCTTTTCTGCATGTGTAAATTGACAACTGTTTAAAAATGAGTAACCTTGTCGAGAAAATTTATTTAGCTTAAGTAGACAGGTGCTGGGAGTAGTTTTCCACATTCATGGAAGTATTAAGAAAGCAAACATGCAATTTGACCCCTACAAATTTGACATCTGAGAGTTAACTTTAGGCACATTTCTCTGCAGTATGGCTAATGTAAACCCCAGACCTAACCTGCAAAAACCACACTTGCCAATCCCTGCAGTCAAACCGGGATTCCCAGAGAGAAATAAAGCACAGACTCTACACAAATACTGTACATCTGCTGTGTCCTGCCGTACAGAGTCCTTCTGTATTGCCAGTTGCTCAATTCTAATGTTACAAAAGGCTGCAATATTTTCATACAGTGGAAAGATAATCTTACACTTGACTCCAAATATCGAGTCCTTATAACAGGCGCATTTGGGCCATGAATAATGCACGAGTATTCAAGCTCCTCTCTGGCCCTGAAAGGAAGTGCTTACTCCCTGCCTCAGTCACAGGATATCAGCAGCTAATTCATAATTCAGCAGGCTTGTGCACTTGCCACTGGCCGGTGGGCCTCTTGAAGGGCCTCTTTTGATTTCCTTCCCACACTTCTCAACCTCAGCTGGCTGCACGTGTCTCCCTCGGTTCACACGATTGGTGAGTCACAGATGTCTTTGTTAACCCCGCTGCAGTTGTGTATGTGTGTGTGCGCAGCTATGGGGAATGTTGATGTTCTTCCATCGAACAGTGCGAGAAACAAGAGCGAAAAAAACCCCCAAAAGTGTTTGACTAAAAATATGAAAATAGCCCTTGTCAAGATTATTTCAGTTTGTCTACAACATTTTTTCATTATTAGACCTTTTATTCATATAGCGATGAGCCATATAACATTACCATATTGGCTATTAGAGATTTCATCTAATGCTCATGTAAACTTAATATTTAATAACACTAATAATTGAATAACAGTTCAATACAATATTAAGCTAAATTGATGCTTAAAAATCTATTTTTCTCCTTGTTGTTTTTATTTTTTGTTAAATGACTTAATATCACATTTATGAAGCATCAAAAAACTGGCTAATTTTCAATCACTGAGGTAGAGAGCCACATCTAAAATAAAGAAATAAAAGCTTAATATATACTTAATATAAGTAATTTAACGCGCACACACACACACATGTTGGCATTAGTGGTTTATGAGGACTCCCCATAGGCGTAATGGTTTTTATAAAACTACCTAAAACTACTCCTTACGGAAATCTTTGTGAATTTTGTTATATTTTCAAAAAAACACCATTTAGTTTTTTTTTAAGCCTTTTGAATTATGAAGACTTTGTGTCCTCATAAACCACAATTGTCAACCCACAAGGAGTAATTTAATTAATTCAAGTAATTTTAAAACAAAATATAACTAATTATATAATTCATGTTATTAATTAATTAAATTAATTCATATTCCATTTTTCCCTTTAGTTAAAAAAAAGACTAAACTGTTATAACTCTGTCATACAGAACCACAAAAATTGAATTCCATGTTATTTTAAAATAAATAAATAAATAAATACTTTTTGCGACACCATAAGCCACCATGGACGGCTTTGTGAACTGTGTACGTTCACACAACAGCAATGTCACAATGTCTAGGGCACTGTACAATATGTTTGTTTTATTAAACATCATCGTCCTATGAACTTTGCACCTTTTCTAGAGGGTGACCTACTTCAATTCTCATGCAGTGCTGTGTAACGGTACGAGATGAAGACACTGAGCTCCACATTCTTCTCTGAGTGCTGGTCTCCATGACTGAGACACTGGTCTTCTGGGATGTAATGGGACACAGGCATTTGTCAAAAGCCTCTTCCTGTTGTATTAGTTGCAAAGCAATGGATCTGTCTTGGCTTCTATCCAATGGAATGAGTCACTGCTTTCTGTATCATGAAGGCCCATTGAGGTTATGCTATATGGAGATGGTGTGTGATCTAATCCAATTAATGAACTGTATATACTGTGTAACTTACATAATAGTTTCAATTTGTAGTTCATAATGATGGAAAGTAGGTAAAAAAGTTTTATTATTATACAATAAAACAGTGAATCATCTTTATACATTTAGTCAACCAAGGAAGAAAAAGGGCAGAATTTGGAATTGAAATGCCTTGTGAGCTTGAGGTTTGGGTCATCTGATCCTCACCGTGTTTCCACTAGACAGAAAACCCTTGAGAGAATTAACTAGAAAGTGCTCTTGGTGTGCTAAAGGCAGGGAGTGGAGCATGATGGGTTACCAGATGTTACTGGGGACAGAGTAGGTCTAGCTGTCTGAGAGATGGCACATCCACATCCTCCCACCTCCACCCCCTATCTCCCTGTTCATTCATGGCTCATTTACAACACGTTCTGGGGTGGACATCTGCCATGACATGTATCTCACAGATACGCTAGTTCTGTACTTCCGTACTCACACCAGATCCTGCTCACTTTCATAGAGCTAGTAAATGTAAAAATGCTTTTTCTTTTCATTTGAAAAATCTAAAAAAGTGTATGGTTTAGGGTTAGGTTATAGCATTTTTAAATTGTAATAGCAATCAGTATAACTCTGTTGAATGCCCCCATTTAGATAGCTAAGTAAACATATGTGTGTGCATGTGTGGTTACCAAATATCTCTACAAAGATGGCAATATGCAAAATGTTTTGTGCCTGTGAAAACCCTATGAATCATGTTGTTCTTTGAAAATCTAAAAATGCCATTAGTTTTCTTTAAGGAGTAGATTTAGGGGTAAAATAAGATTAAGTGGGATAGAAAATACAGTTTGTACAGTATAAAATGCATTACCTCTATATCCCCATAAAACATGAAAACCCAATGTGTTTGTGGTTGTCTGCAGTGTTGATACAAAGCTATATATTGAAATGTGACCTTAGGGATTGTTTAATTAGAATCTTCACAGGTTCCTGGCTGACTTGACACTGTCTGACACTGGGCTTTGCTTTTAATGAGATGCAAGTTCTTTACTGAACCATAATCCAGGGAATAAATGAACTATTTTTAATGCATGCAGAAGTAAACATTTATTTATTTCCTTTATTTAATTTTCATTATTTTCACATTTTTTTTTATTTTTTATTTTTTAGAAAAAAAAAACGTAGTTGGCATTCCGCAAACTGTAATGTTATTTAAAGATCTCATAACTTTGCTTTCTGCTGTAATGTCAACCACTTCTTGATTTTTGTACACCTGTCAAACACTCAAACACATAAAAGCAGATGCCTTTGGGCACTGATGTGTTTTGTGGAGACACAATTATGCCTGATTGCGCTCTCTGTCTCAGTGGTGGACATTAGTAAATGTGCCATTTATTCATACTGTCATCAAGTGCAGGCTTTTTGACATTACCAAGGCCTTTTTCACCAGGGGGTTGAAGACTAGAGATAAAATGATAGGTCACTTGTCTAAATAGGGTGGTCAGGGACACATTATATTAGGAGAATGCATGACCATGTACCGTATCTTTTTGTGGCTTGTATGTATGTAATGCATTGTGAAAACTGAAATTATGCAACTATTTTTTACCTGAACTGAAATACACCTGAATGAAAACTAACATCGTTCTTACAATATGTGATTGTCTTTGGAATTTTTTTTTTGTAATGCTGGTTGAAAGTCTATTCACACCTCGATAGCAATCATTAAGTTAATGGGTCTAAATGTAATTATATATATTTATATATTCTGTGGATGGCGTAGGACCAAGAAATGTACGTCACATTAAAACTCTTATTCCGACCAGGTAGGAACACTCATTCATACCTTCCTGTCAACATATGTATTTGCCTACCTGCTCTCATGGCATTAACGTACCTTGGTGCGTTATTGGTGTACCAATAAATACATCAGTGCAGTTTCCAAAAGAAATGAACACTAGAGGCAGTAAAACTCTAACACCTTTTATCCCTTTTCACACAAATGTTCAGTGTTTTGATTAATAAAGTGTGATTTTCTCACAATTACTTGAAGAATATCATGTTATGGCTTCAAAACAATATTATTATGTTGTGAGGTTTGAAAACGGATGATTTTGAACGTTAGCATCACAAATATCCAGCTTCGTATCTATGGGTTTTCATAGATGGTAGGTTTACTCGGTAGCTCACATGATACGGCGTTGCACCGGTTCAAATTCTGTGTAAAATAGTTCAAATCTGCATAAAGGACCTTGAATCGGCACAGTTGCATCAACAAATGCCTTTTTATAATATTAGTTTTGCTCTTGTTAACACTAGGTTTTGATTTGGATTTGGTGTAGGGCGTATTTACAACGTGACAGAGCGTTAAGTTTTAGCGACAGTCCCAGGAAACCTGAAACGTCGCAACATGTAACTGAAGCAAAGTAATAAAAACACAGCAGTATTTACGCCTGTCAATGTAATAAAAATGTGCCAGGGTCATGTATTGAACCCGTGTTTTATCGCCACTCAGTGGACATTTCTCTTTGAGACTGCGGCCAAACATGCAGTAAGGTCATTTTCAAATGGAATAAATATATTAAATATGAATTATTCTTAAACTATGTGAGTGGCGCTTTGGGGCGTTACAGGTAGGAGTGCTGCTAACAGCATTTTGTTGGATTCCGATATCGATTTTTCAAACAAGGTGTGCGTGCAGTCAGCGGAAGCTCGCGCCATGAAGCCAGGCGAAAGTATAAACAAGGCTTTAGTTAAGTGATATACAGCGCGCTACGAAATCGGTAACATCTGGCAGGACAGGACGGCTCTCTTTTCTGAGGTGAGAGATATTTCATAACAAGTTACGAAAATAACAACTGAATACTGACACCGACATTAAGCCAGCGTCAACATCTCATTGAAATTCACTGAATTAATACAGCGCGTTTTTTTCAGGCACTCTTTACTTAAACTGCATCAGAAGCGTCAACAGCTTTCATGCACGCCTTTTAAAATAAAAGTCTGCAAATGTTCAGTAAATGGCAATATTTAGCCGATATGTGACTGAAATAATTAACTTTAAACACTACGTTTTTACAGGAATAAACAACTCTTTATGAGTAAGTCATTGACTTGTTCACCCCATTTTTGTTCAAAAATGTATTCACTGATTCAAAGAACAAAAGGCCACAGTTACACGGAGATACATATTATCCAATTCCACTTTAACTTTGTTCGGAACTGGTATTGCGCCTAAAACATAAGTTGCTTATCATTTAAACTTTAGCACCGTTACTAGGTATTTGCAGTTTTTTTTTTATTTTTTATACCGCCATGTTGTCTTTTCAGAGCCTTTTGAAAATTAAAGATCAAAGAATGTCATTAAAGAGGGGCAGATCTAAACCACCACTGCATACCTTTTTTAATTTTTTTAATTAAAACACAGAAATCAAAAGCAGTCGAAGAATGGGCTTATTTTCTCGGGAGCATTTAGCTGACTTAAGCTCCTTAAAGTTGGAGAGATCTTCCTTCTGTTGGCATATGGCCACTGTTGTTTTCCACTTTACTGGCAATTTATCCCACCCCTCCCTTTTTCACAAGGATCAAATCAACCATGTAAAGGAAGGGAAAGAAATGTTTATATTGTTGATTTAATTGTCATGCTAATTTGAGTGATTGAAGTGATTAAATATTTGCAACGAGGCTTTGAAAGGAAGCATGCAGTTACCAAGGAGACCCTCACATTCAAACACTGTCTTGTCAGTCACAATAAAACTCCATCTCCAACCCAAAGAGAAAGGTCTTCATTCTCTCAAAGCCTACGAGGATTTACCAACTGCTCATGAGTAGGAGGATGTGCTGGGTGTATTCGCATTTTATGGAGATGAACAATTCTACATGCTTTAAGGACTGTATAGTGCAACAAAAATTAATTTATCCTTTGCCTCTAGGCTAGTGCTTCGCTTTAGGTCGAGCACAATTGCTTTAAAATATTGATAGACAGATTCAAACAAAACCGCTAGTCTGTGCGCGCTCACATGTGGCTACCATGTGAGAAATGACTGTCAAATATATATGTATATTTCTTCTCTTTACCCAAGATTTTGATCTGTTTTGTATCTATTTGTTTACAGCCTGAATGGCTCTGACAAAGCGAACCCTCTTCAGAGTAACTTGGTGAGACTTGGGTGTTTTTGCACCCGAGCTTCATTTAGTGATTGTACTGGCGATTCGGGAAGGCCAGCCAAGGTTTTATCCTCTTGTGTAAGATAATTGCAACTTAATTGTGATGTGTTTGTCATGACAGACATGGGTGTGAAAGAGGAACCAAGGGCAGGGTGAGAGATTGAGCCCTGACTGAGAGACACAGAGCACCCTGGGGTGGATGTAATGGTCTGCTTTTATTTGTGTCTCCCTCAGCAATGACAGAGTTCACCCTGACCGCTGACCTGCAAGCACATGCTGCTGTTGTCCTCCGTACAAAGACTTCCAGAACTCACACAACCTAGGTAACACTGCGCAATCAAAAATATGAGGTCATTTTAAACATGCTGTAAATACAAAAAAATGAAATCGTACCGTTTTGTTTACAGTTAAAAAATGGCCTTAAAGGTACAGTTCAGCAGAAAAATACAGTTATTTCATTCTCCTGTTACATGACTTTTTTTCTTTTTTGAGTAAATGATTTTTTTTTTTTTTTTTGGATTTTCTTCACCCTGAGAACTGAAACAAGAGCGCGACCTCACGAATCGCAAAGTGCAGCCTTTGTCAACTCTTGCAGACATAGAAAAACAGTGTCTCGCCGTGTCTCTTACCAAAAGAAAGAGGCCTTCAGAATGTGCCAGATTTCCGGCGAATATTACTCTTGTTCTGTCAGCCACTTTGGAAATGGCGAGAGACAGGGTCCTTAAAAACATCTTTCTCTCACATGGACACGAGGCACAATTATCTCTGCGCCTGCTTCAGCCAAGATCTACCAGTCACATTGAGTGGGAGTGTCAGGCTGTGGGCGGCGTGCCACCGGAAGGTCAGAGAGCCCATCTTGAAGCCAGATATCTCTATAGCTGCTGCGTGTGCTTTTCAGCACGGCTAGAACAAGAGATTCCTGACCATCTGCCTTAGCGAGGGATACATCGGTTTCCTGCTAAGGTGCCAAAATCTGTCATACCGACACAGACTCGCAGCAGCTGTTGCGGGAACTTGCCATTTCTTACGTTATAGTGCAAGCTTACTATATTCTGACATACATGTAAAAGAGACGTAAATGCAAAAGAGTGCGGTTAACACCTAATTGGCAAATCAACAATTTTCTCAGATCTTCAAAGCTGTATACAGTGCACGTAGTGAGATGGCGGATGCTCGGGGTAGAAGGGTTCGTTGATTACGGTGGGAGTGATCGTTTGTAGCTTTGCGACTCTCGCATGCTGTGTAGATTGTGTGTAACGGGAACGGATCATTTGCAAGCAAGATTATCTCGTCTGTAATTGTAAAAAAAGACTCTACAATCATCTTGCATCCGTACGTCGTGCCATGGTATGAAGTACATAAACGGCACGTATGATTATCAAAAAAAGTCATTAGCTTTGCTAATATTTCTTTGATATTGCGTAAGAAAACATACTACAATCCAAAAAGCAATCGGTGCTTTTATTTAGCTGTGATTTATTAATTTAAGCAAAAGTGACTTTAGTGTAATTTATTTTTAAATAAAAAAAGTATTTATTTAATGTAATTATATTTCACATTTTAATTATTTTTATAATTAATTTATTGTATAATTATAATTTATAATTATAATTTTTCTTGTTAAAATAAATGCAGCTATGGTGAAAAGACTTCTTTAAAAAAATGATATATATATATATATATATATATATATATATATATATATATATATATATATATATATATAAATGAACCATCTTACTGCCCAAAATAAAGTGTCCAAGGGGAAAAGTGTCCAAACTTGTATATGCAGGTCAGAGCATAAATTTATTTCTAAGGTGTATGAGGTAGGACATCAACTAAAATAGGTGGCAAGTCTAATTCCACAGGTGCTGGATTCAGGCACACATTAAGCCCCAGTTATCTTTCTTTGCAACTCGCATGTGTAACATTGTTCCCAAATCATATTACACTTTCCCTCTGATCTCTGAAAGATGCTTTATCATTCATTGGGGACACTAAACTAACAGCGGGAGTTAGTAACTCTCCGCACCGTGACAGAGAACACCGGTGCTCAACCAGCCACCGCACACGGGTGCGCCACTTACCGTTGTCTTATTATCTCTGGGGATTTTTCAGCTCTGCGCGTAAGCTTACCTGCGTCCATCTGTCGCAGTGTCCCACTGGACCCGACACGGGGCAGTGCTTCAGTGCTATGATTTCAAAATGGATGGTGAATTTGTAGGATTAAAATGTTGCTGCTTTTGATGCATGGTGCGGTGCAAAGTGGGTTATACCCCTTGGAAGGAGAATGCCATCATAATTTTCCTTGTAGTAGTTTAGGGACAGACTGGTAATGTTGGGAATTTTACATTTGCATTTGTGCATTTGGTAGACACTTTTTGTTTTCCAAAGCAGCTTACATTGCACTCAAGCTACGCATTTTAATAGTTACTTCATTCCCTGGGAATCAAACCCATGACCTTGATGTTGCTAGTTCCATGCTCTACAGTTTGAGCTAAAGGAATATTTTTTAGCAGAGATATCTCTAGCGTTCTGAACTTTTTTTTTTAAATATTGCGTCAATGATTTTAATATCACAATGTTAGTTTTGGTTTACGCTTCCTCTCCGTGTTCTTCCATGCTTTGTGTTACTATACTTTTTAATCGCAAAACAAAGTCTGATTCTCAAGCTGGTGACCTATAAAAGACTAGTCTTTGAAAAGAATCAAAAACAGTGAGAATTCTGTTATAATTTTATAATGTTATATTTTTATATAAAGTTTTTAAAATTGTTCTTAATTGTGTTGATTTAATGCAAATGTATAATAAAAAACTCCTAATCAATGAATTATTAAAATGTTAATAATACAAGCAATCTTGTAAATTGTTAGTGAAAATATTACTATTATAATACAAGCACAACAAAGTATACTATAAATTTAATACAGCCCTATTTTTGACTAATTATTCAAAAAATGGGCAAATTCCAAAACATATGGTAAATCCACATTTATCACATTGTGTGTCATGTTGTTCCTAAGGCTTGTGAGACCTAAATCAGAGTAGTTACTGACGGTTATTCAAATGACAGTGTGTAGTTAAAAATACACATTAAAACTTTATGTCAGTAGAAATGAATGCAATATGTTATACCAATTTGTTCAGGTCTGTGTTTTGTGTTAATTATCGAAATGATCCCAGCCACAGAACTGATTTTAATGGTAGAAAAATTATTACGAGTAAAAGGAGCCAGTACTTTTTTTTTAGTGACTTATGCGTCATGAATATGGTAATAATTTAGTACCATGCAGCATATCAAAGTTCCAGAACAATACAAATCTGATAGCATCACTCAACCATAGTATTTCCACAATAACTTTTTGTGAGAGATCCTAATTAAAAAGAAAGCCCCGATACACCTTGATTTCCTTTTCTCTCTGGCTTCGCCAGTTCAGCGGCTCCCCTGCGAGTTTCTTTCCCGTTCACCACAAGCAAAGTCAGACAGACACTGTAAAGCCACTGTAGCCAGCCTGAATAGCTGATTACACATTTTCAAGACAGCAATGATGATGATTACTGTACAAGCGCTCCTTAGGAGACCGGTCCCACATGCACATGTGGCAGAGAGCATGTTTCTCCCCTGCCACTTCTTAGAAGCTCCTTCCAGGTGGGGTTTGACAGGACCCCTCTGGTTCAGTGGCTGGGGCGTATACCGAGATGACACCAGCGACTCTCCCTCTCCCTGTTCCCTGCAGGCTCGGGACAGAATCTTCATTGTGCGCCTGGTGGGATTTGACACGCACCTCTTTGAGACCCCTGGTCCCCCAGAGACAGCGGCACAGCAGATAATACATACATCTCAATTTGCTCTTTGCTAATAACACAGGCGTCCTTTTAACTCCTGAGAGACGTGTTGATAACCGCCAGGGTTCAGCCGAGTGCGGCCAGGCGGGGAGCAGTTAAGAGCAGGGTAGGAGTACAGATGGGCTGAACTTGTTCATACAGCTTTTATCTCCATAGAAGAGTCGAAAGTGAGTCTTGGCCTAGTTTCTGTGCGGATGATGTCTTGAATAATTAGGTAATTTAGTTGTATTAACAACCAGCTGTTATATGCTGCACTGTGCTGTCGGAAAGCTGTTACTGTAACTAGTGCGCTTGTCGATATGTCACAGGCCTTCTTCCTGTGGAGTGAAATAATCCAACTCTTAGATCAATTAAATGAGTCATATTATATGTTAACTTATTTTTTTTCGCTTATAGAACAGGCATTAATTAAACGGAATAGTCTTTTTTTGCTGCTACCAAGCTTTTAAGACTTGTTAAATCAAATGTTAAATCAGTTATACAGTCCTTATTGTTCAGGTCTGACACACTTTGTGCTGTCTCATTCAAAATCTTCTAGCAAATAGATTCACACAGAAGTCAGAGCTTTTTCACGCAAATTAAGGTCAAACTGGATCAGGGACTGTTACTAAATTTGGACATATCATTTGGAAGTATTTTTTAGCTTTGTTGCAATTATTGTATTTACAACTAGCACTAGTGAGAGCTAGAAATCCTGTAACTTTTTTTTATTTACGCACGTAGTATTTGGCTAAAATGCCAGAAATTAGCCTTCACACAGCCAGTTGAATTCAACCCTGCCTTCTCTTCACAGATATCCCCGTGAAGTCCTATATTTATCAAAACGTTTCCTCTTGGAGGAGAAAAAAATTATTTGGTGGTATTATTATTATTTAAGATAATATACTTTTACAGACACAGGTATACATATTGAATGCTCGTACATGATCTCGAATTGAGACTAAAGGTCTGTTAATAACAAGGATGATAACAGTATACATATTGTTTAAAAAAAAAAACAGTAAACATATTGTTTTAAAAAGTCTTACATTTCAAGAATTAATTTTACAGAATTAGAGAGAAGCTCATAATGTTTTCTGAGGAGAAAATGTGACAGTTCGTCCAAAATAAAATTGAGTAAAAAAAAAAAATAATCATGGACTACATTTTGACACTGATTACTGCTTAATTATTATTATTATTATTATTGTTTTATTCAAATATTTATATATGTCAGACCTGTGGCACAGAAGCATGTCCGGAAGTGAGATCCGGCCAAAATATTCTGCTGTTTATTTTTGCACATATTCTCACAGCAGAGTGGGCATTTTTCCTGCGACCTAAAATGTTTTCATTTTCTTCCCTTTTTTCTGAAGCAGTGAAGAGTCAAAAGGTCACTCTGTGAGGTAGCACATTCATCGTTGCTCAGAGGACTGGCATTTTCCCATGTAAACGCTCTCGAGTTGAAAAGGTCACAGCACTGCCTCTGAGAAGTGTATTCACAAAGGAATGGCAGCACGGATGCATGTACACCAGTAATTTCCTACACATGTACTGGGACAATGACAAGAGCAACACATGCTTATACGCTAGTTTTCTACATGTGGCATCTTGTAGTCATTTTGTAGAGTATAATGACCTCTCAGAGGCATTGAAGAGCCTGTTAGCAGTTTCGCTGTTCAGTCTCTCATGGACAAAATAAAGTGTGTTAAGGGGACCTTGCGGAGTGGACCATTGTATGTGCACTGATACACTATGATGCATTCGTAAACATTTTTAGACTAAATTAGCAGCACATCCATCCTAAGAAATACTCTTCTGACAAACAATGTTTTGGGATTTAAGTGTTCAGTTCAGTGGGAATTGAACATGTGCTGATATGAGTTATGATTACATCCAGACTATCATTGGCCTTTACCCAGTTTAGATTAGAAATGTCAAGTGGATTCATGCGAAGACCTTTTCATCAGAGAGAGGGGAAAAAAAATCATCGCATAGCCTTAAGACAGTCTTGCTGAACATGGTGAATCACTCATTTATTTTCAGGACAGCCAAATTATCCAATTATAACCACATTCAAAGATTAGCCTGATATATTCCCTCACACACACCATGTTACTTAGTCACTTCAGACTGTCAGAGTGTATTTCAGTTGCTGACATGACAGTGAAGTGAATGCACCAGCAGGGCACGTTTTGCATCCTCACATTATGCAAAGGACCCCAGCTGTCCGCCATCATTTTATTGGATCACTTTGCGGTAGATTTATCGCAAAGGTTAGCCAAGAGTTTCTACTTCTGTTATCTGAATGCACCTAATTGAGACTGCGTGTGCGTTCACGTATAGGATGTGTGGGTTTGCGTTACGCGTGGAATGAGATTCATCTTGTAAGTGCAGGTGTTCTTAACCTCATAATACTCTACCGTGATGATCCAAACGCCTATCAAGTACGGGGATTTTACAAGCACATCAACAATTTTTAGTAAACAGGCCTTTGAATTTTTACCTTTGCTGCCCCCTCAACTGTAGTAATTTGTGCTGTTCCGAAGCAGCTAATAGCTTTAATTTGCGAAAACCTGTTACAAACATGTCAATGGAATGAGCTGAGATGTTTTGAGCTGCTTATGAGGCTTATATTCTCATAGGAATGTTTTTCAAAGATGACAGCCTATTCATCCACCCACGTCCCCGATCTCATACCACCCACCTCAGAATCTGAGTCACCTAGCCGCACACAGTCTCACTTTGACATGCTACAGCTCTGCAGCGTGAGAGATACAAGTTTTAATGTCTATGTCTAGGTGGCGCAGATCTCGCAGAGGCTTCTCGCAATTGCCGTAGCTGACGTTAAATTCCCAAATGGGCCGCAATTGATATTCGTCTATGAGGGTTTTTTTTTTTCCTTTCTCACAAGGTTTCTGCCTTCAGGAATTTTGGCCCTCGTCCCTGTCTCTGATGAGCTAAATGCTATTAGCAAACTAAAGTGGGTAAAATGGATGAACGGACACAGAATTTACCTGGTAAGAAACAAAGAGCAGCTTTAGAAAGACATCTGCTTCTTATTTGGCCATTTAAGAGATGAAGGTTTATCATTTTTATAACATTCCATGGTCAATAAAATCATCACTTAGTGGAACAGTTGATTTGAGAGTAAGAGTATATGATATATGATATATACATTGGTGGCCAATAGGATTAGAATACTAGTATTTTCACCAGCTAAAACATTTCATCTTTTGCTGTATTGTGTGTCGGTTGGAAATATCAGTTTACATTCCTAAACATGAATTTAGACATTTTTTGTTACAATCCAGTGAGATTTTTGTTCGCACGAGGAGCCTGACAGCAGGCAGTGATCCACACAGAGATCTGATCTGATCATCATCCAGTTTGTCTGGAATGACATGAAGAAACAACAAACTGAGACTGACTGAATCCTGAATGAACTGTGGCAATGTCTCTCCAAGATGCTTCAAGAAAATAACTAACTCAAAATACTAGTGTTTTGGCCACCCCAGAACCTGATTTTACCATGTGTGTGACATGTTCTTGAATCAACACCTTTGTTCACCCTCAAACAACATTTTGATTAACCAATCTTTTTTTATGAAGTTCAAACTTACAGTTAGTGTTTGGTGCTTGGACATCAATGTCATTTATCTATCATTTCCATTTATTGTTTATATCATTTTTCCTTTTGGGTCTCATTCGTTTCTGTTTCTGCTTCTATTGATATCGTCTGTATGTTTGTGTGCAGCTTATTGTTATAAGTACAATAAATGTTATTCTTTTGAACTTTCTATTCATAAATTAATCTTAAAAAAAAAAAAAAAAAGAACCATTAAATGTGAGTGTACACAACTGTCCAGCACTGATAATAATAATGACACATGTTTCTTGAGCATCAAATCAGCATATTAGAATGATTTCTGAAGAATTGTAGGCTGGAATAATGGCTGCTGAACATTCAGATTTACCATCACAGGAATAAAATATATATAAGTTGCTCTATAATCGTTTATTATCGTTTATAGTTTATTCGTAAACAAATAAATGCAGTCAAGTAAAAGAAAAAAACTACTGTAGCAACATTTTAGGTGTTATGGTTTTAAGGTAAATTTAAAGTTAAATACCATAATTAATTAACTAATATAAAGTAATGAAATCTGTTTTGTACCTTTTGAAATACACCGTTAACCACCAAATGCAGTTGGTGATGAGAAAGTCACATAATGTACCCACAAGCACAAGCAGCTTTTAAATATGAACATATATAGAAGGAGCTCAGTTTTATTCACATAAAAAATAAACACCATCATGGTGAGACAAATATGCAATAAACATTAATTTAACAAAATTACATGTAACATACAACCCTAATAAACATAACTGATAAAAAAAAAAAACTAAGAAGAAACAAGCAAAATTTCAATGGAATTCCGGGAATATCAGTTCTTCAGTTTTCGACAATTTTTCCTTGTAAATTTTACAGGAATTTTCTTTTTTTACCTCTTTGTAAAAATCTATAGGTTCAAGTAAAGCCACTTGTTGTATCTAGTGATATTTGAGATTGGCGAATGCGCTGTTGCAGATGCCTGAAGTTGCAGATGTCTAACAAGTGTTCTTACTCAAAACTGCATTCAAAGGCACATGCTCACTTTGTCCTCCCAGCTAGTCATCATACACTGTCAGATAATGAGCTCCCACCGCAGCTCCGCTTGCCCTTCGTCATACAACTACAACCACAAAATGACTTCCTGCTAGCACTTGATCTTTACCACCCAGGGTTCAGCACCTTGGAGTCTCTCTCAGTATCTGTGATACTCACTTAATTGCCTTTCTCTGACTCTTGCTCTCTGTGCTGTTCCCCGCTCCCAACCCCTCTCTCCCCACCCCTCATTACCAATACCTTGCTCACAGTGAGGGGTTCTCTTCACCTCTCCCAGGCGTGACTAACTCACAGCGGGTTGCATGAGGGCAGCTCTGTACCTTGGCAATCTTAACCAGGAGCATTCAGGCGAGAGCGGTGCTCCTCCGTGTTCTTTGATCAGTCGGGTCGTGTGCAGGAGTCGCAGTTCTGAATGACCTGAGCGCACTCGGAGGGCTGATGCGGTTTTATTTTGTGCCCGAGTCAGGAAAGTGATTATGCATTTAGTTCAGGTACCATCTGTGATTTGGACAGGGAAAAAGCCATCTGAGTGGAACTATTTTTATGGCCTCATCTGGTGGTTAGTTGACCTGTTTTAAAGGTGTAGTTCGCCCAAAAAAAGTTCTCATCATTTACTCACTCTCATGTCATTCTAAACCCGTTTGACTTCTGTTCTTCTGTGAAACACCAAACGTGAAATGTTGTAGAATGTGCTGGATGTGATTTCTCAAGATAATAAAAGCAAAGAAAAACTGTCGAAAAGCACCGTAAAAGTTTCAAGTGCTATGCCTCATACGCTGAATTCTGTTTTGCTTAAGCTAGCTTAAGTAATTCATTGAAAACTGTTTCCTCTGTTCTCCATTAAAATACACTGCTTTAGTTCTTCGTATTAATCTAGAGAGCCATAAAACATTCAATTATGATTTTAATTTGATAAATATATATATATATATATATATATTATAAATATATATATATATATATATATATATATATAAAATACATTTTATTATTACTTTGTCTTATGCTTTGTTCTTCTCTTATATTATTTATCTAAAATGCAGCCAAACAGTCAAATTATTAAGTTCCATCACAATTTAAAATATAAGTTTTCAAACACGATTGCTCAGAAATAATTTCAAATGCTGATTTGAAATTTTTTTTGCTGCTTTGTGCTGCTTAATGTACATTATCTAATAAATAGAAAGTAAATAATCCCCCACACCCCACACAATTTATTTAAAATCAAAATGTTTGCCTTTAATGCCACTTTTGAATGATTAAATGTGTTCTAAAAATGCTAAATAAAATATTATTGACTCAAAACATTCTAATGGTAATGCATTAACTTAAAAGCAGGCCGGTTTATTCTTTGATATCTCGTTTTTTGTTCTAGAGAACAGTGAAAGTCATTCAAGTTCAGAATGACATTCAAGACTCTCATACATATGGTCTTTTTTTTAATGCCGTTTTTATATGTGCATGTGGTGGCAGGTAAGCTTGAATGTGTGTTTCTGGCGGTATGAGAGAACAGGCAGTCAGCAGAGGAAAACGATGACTGTGCTTAAATTAATGAGATTAATGTTCCAGCAACTTCCTCTCTACACTTTTGGCCTTGGATCTGCTCCTCTGAGGCTAGTGAGCTCATACAGCGCTCAACCCTTCTCCTTAAGCCCGTAACCCAGTCCTCAGGATTACACCCCCTTAGAGAACAGAGCGGGAGAGAGAGAGAAGAGAGGGGTCTAACGAGTGGGTTTTGCTAGTCCAGCTCTGTTTGTTTTATCAGTGCTACTGTGGCGCTGTGGGAGCGGAGCTGAATGACAGCCGGTGGCCACAGCTTTTCCTTCAGAGGGCTCGGGTGATGAATGTGCGGAGCCAATCTAGGACACTGCAACGGAAGTGCCATAAATTCTCCCGTGCTATCAGAAATCGAGTGGGAAGACGTCACGTGTTTGTGTGTGAATGTATTGTATATGTTTGTGCATTTAAGGATGTTTTGCAGAAAATATCTGCATCCTTTGGGTACTTGCCTGCTGTTCATTTTTCTTTTTTTTTTCCATTTCTGTACCCACTTTGTGCCCAATATTCCAATGCCTGATCCCAAGTGCTTAAGAATGACTGTCCCCCCTGTGTGTGTTTGTGTGTGTATGCCGCCCGTCTAGGGAAGGGTTACAGGATTACAGCTGTCTTTTGCCTGTGGGAAGTGGCGTTGTGTTCCTTCCCATTTGTTGTTCCCACGGACCTGAGTTTTTGCAGCGGGGCATTCTGGGAGGCCACACCGGGGACTTTCTGTATATCACTGCTGTGGCAGATTGTGACAAATTGCCAGCCGTATATCAACAGGTTGCGCAGGATTTGAGAGATGCCAGGAGCACAGAGCATAGAGGCTAATTGGCAGGAAAAATGCCTTTTCAAAATCCAGCCAAGACTTGACGTTCTGGGCCGGTCAAAGCGACAAACTAATTCACAGTAATTCTCTCACTTCCTTGCATTTATCAGAGTTTTGTGCAGGGACACCACAACAGTAATCATGTTGGCCATGCTTATTTCTTGGCTCTTAAAGTGTTTTACAACTTTAAGATGAGTATATAATGACCTACTGATGACCTTTGCTGTTTATAACAGCGAAACGGGCTACATTTTCGTATTTATAGGTTAGCTTATTTATAGGTTATTTATAGGCTTTTTATTAAATATGAAAATACACGAAAGCCACATTAAGTTCATTGATTCTTGAGACATGGGACAAAACAGGTTACAGACAAGTGATAAAATATTAAATTAATTAATAAAATTGTGTGTGATGTTATATTTTGGTGGTGTTGACAAATAGTAAGGACATGACTAAAACCTTATAGAAGATTTTTTTTCTTTGTGAGGGCAAAGTAATAATTTTGAAGTATTTATTTTATGGTCTTAAAACGGGTGGTGGGGTAGTGTGTGATAATGTAAAATAATTATTTTCCATTCACACAAAATGATGTCACATTCTCTAAATTCATTTCATTGAAATTGTTATGGCTGGAATAGGTTTTGTCCACTGTCTAATGAATAAGTGATTAAAGTTTTATTTTATATGATGTGTAATCAAATATTAACATTGTTTTCCTGGTCCTGTAGTGCTTATATTCTTTAAAAAAGAAAACAACAACAACAACAAAAAAACACAAACAAAGGAAAACTAAAAACTACTAATAAAATTGTTTATGTGAATGTGCCTGAGTGTAAAGACTCTTTCTAAATGATTTTTTGCCAGGAGTCCCAAAGGACATAAATTTGGTAAACAGAAATGCTCTTTCTCTTATTAACCTTTTGGCCACAATTTTCCTGAACGTCCATTAGCTGTTGAGACTGGCCGAGCACTGGAAATCCCCTGAAAAAAGCCTAATGGCTGTCTATATTAAGCCAACAGCTTCAGTCTAAAGCGTTTCCCTTGGGTCCTCCAACCTGACATGGAAAACCATTACTGTCTCATTCAGAGAGATATTTCTGTTTACATTATCCATTATTAGATTTATTCATTTTTTTTAAGTTAACACATTAATTTGAGATTTTACTCAATTGAACCCCGTTCAATTCGATATGAAAGGTGTCAAGAGTCATTGATACACGAGGACGTTCCGTAAATCCAACCCTCAGCGTGTGGATGATTGGAAAAGTGACATGTATCTGTATTCTGATCTTAACTATTATTCCAAGAATCATAAACCAAAGGCCCCTTCAAAAAGCCATAGAAGGTCAAGTGCAACAACAATATCCCTCACTTTCTCTGTCCCGGGAGCCCAGGTGGCTTGAATTACACAGCCGTCTGATCCGCACGGCTAACATTCTTAGCATTGTATTCAATTACAGACGTTAGTGACAGAAAAGAAATTAAATGTCACAAAGGCACCATTCACATCTGGTCCTCAGGCCTTGATTTGCAATAGAGAAACGCTAATTGCTGTGACGCACAGATATAATGCACAATTACGCGTGTGGTCAGAAACCCAGAGTGATATTGTTCCATGTTGCTCATGTAATTACGTAAATCACGCATTCTCTGTTTGCTAAGTCGCACAGCTGAATTCATGAGGTTCATATGGCAAAATGAAGTGAAGTGTAAATTACTAAATTGAAACAAAGTGGATCGTGACTTTCATTTGTAAAATTGAATGCAAGTTTCAAGTTTAAGTACAGAAGAACAGAATGATCCACTGCACGTGGATATTGGGACACATCAAGTAAACTTAAAATGAACCAGTTCTTTGGCTACTAAAGAATTCTAGCAATTCTGTGGTAATTCCTAAATGATTTCAGAAGGATCATGTAAAATTGGAGGAATGGTTGCTAAATTGTATGTATAAATTCCAAGGATAATTATTGTATTTTTGATCACATACTATAGTTATCCCAAATTTTTAAACGGTAGCGTAAATATCAACATGGGACTTAACGGCATGTCCTAACCAGATGAAATGATGCAATATACTGCAAAACCATTTTTATTCTAATGAGCCAGTTGATTTCTATTCCAGCAGGATCAGTAGCTCCACACAGCGTAAAATCACATTGGTCCAAAACTGTGCTCTGTATTGCTGTACATTAAACAGTATGGAAAAACAAATTGCTTGTAGCCGGAAACCGTTGACTGGTTAGGACTTGGTGTATATAGGATGTGGCTGTATGTGTTAGCTGTGTCCATTCACGGTGCTCGAATGCGCTGCCAGGCAGTACAGCAATTCTAAATGTCACTAACTAATAGCCTTCATTCACTTTTCACAGCTTGAAAACGAATACAGAAAAGCCATCAAAGCGTAGCCCGGGCTGAGGTGTCAGTAAAATTTGTTGATGTATTTACACACATGTAACTAACTTTTATGAGAATTATAGGACGGCGAAACATTGTGGTAGACCTCCTAATCTTTACTGAAATGAAGTCTTACTTGATGTGTTTCAGGATGAGGCCTGCGTCCTTTGAAGACAGCAGCATGGAAACGTGCCCAGGTGAATTGGCAGTCCCACTGAGAAGTGAAAATAGATGTCCATTCACACAGAGACGGCTTTTCGGGTCCCGGCCAATTCTGCCAGGCTGCCAACAGGGTGGCGTGACTGAGAGGGAAATGAATTGTGGGTACAGAGGGTTCCTCTTGACGTTCAAGACAACACCACTGTTAAGGAAGGTAACCTGCCTCTGGGCATGTGTCTTAACCAGACAAACATAAGCTATAGGCCCGTAAATGACCATTCTGTGGGAGTTCTCTTTGAAACGTTACCCAGGGCTCTTTGATTTACGCTCGGCTGTTGAAATTAAGGCCGCTCGATAGTTTCAGAGCAAAGCGGCTGCGAAGGACTGATGGAATCTGTTCTGACAAGAACAACATTTGCAGGATTTTTGAAACCCTATAAAAGCAAATACACTGATGTAAATGTTGGCGCTTTACATAAAATACCATACAAAGGAATATTACAATAAGGTGCAAAGCGTAGCTTGTTGCTACAAGGATTTTGGGGATTTTGAAAGAAAACATCGGTCCTGAATACATTCCATCTGCGCAGATTTTTTATTTTTTTTTCAAATCGTGTATGAAAAGAGGAAAACATATAATGGTTTAATGCTGCAAGAGAGCTCTTTCTCCTGTCCCGTTTCAGACAACAGGGTGCGAGGCAAAGTACTAAACCAAAGCTTTTTGCTTGTCCCTCAATTTAGTGCTTTTAACAGTGACCCCTGAAAACAGAGCATCATCGTGATAATGCTTTACTTTACCCCTTATATTCCCCTTGTTTTTCGAGTACTAGCGAGGCACGTCCATGAGCATCTCTTTCTGCCCTGCTCCAGATGGGACATCAAACTCTTGGCCAAATAGGATCTGGCCACTTACATTATATGTATTTCTAAAAGATGGATGCTAAAAAGAGCACACAATGGTTGCTAAATTGGATGAATTATGTTATGAGAAACTATTCACACAGTACACTGTTTGGATGTAGAAAGAAATACTGTGTCTCTTGGTTTTATCATGTTGCATTCGCAAGATTCAGATTCCCAGATGTAATATTCATTTGCATAATACAAATATCAGCATGAGCTTTTGGCTGTGGGGCTTTCTCTTCATTTCAAACAAGTTTTAACAAGTTGTGATTATGTTTAAATGCTTTTAGTTCTTTGTCTCACATGCAAGACTCACCAGAGGCACCCTTAGACTTTCATTATCAGGTTAGGCACCTCTTAATGCATACGCCACATTTAAAGATAATAATACCTGACATCTGGTCTTTATGATTACCATGCTTTCACCTACCAGAGCCTGTGCAGACATGGCATGAGAAGGTGACGTTTTCACACCTTACTAATTACATCTTGACTGTATTCAGATGCTGTTGATGGCAATTTAGAAATCAAACTCACATCATCACATTTTGTCAATAATCCATTTTATTGAATTTCTGAATTTAAAGGTATAATTCTGTCATCATTTACTCATTCTCATGGTTTGCAAACCTGTATGACTTTATTTCTTTTGGATAACCCTTTTCCACCTTTTGGACTCCACTGACTTTCGTTCTATGTTTGAAAACACAACACATTCCTAGTGGGACAGAAAAAAAATAAACACACACACACACACACACACACACACACACAGATGGATTTGTATATTTCAGATGGAAGTATATTTCAGGCACATTTTAAATAACTTGCATTTAGAGCCTGATATTATTCAAAGATCAAACAATCTTCATTAGCAGTGACATTAAAATTAAATTATATTTTTTTATATCTGTATGTTTTAATGATGACAGTCAACATAGATTTGAACTATATTTAGTGTGAAATAAATGTTTTAAATATTTTTTTGATACATTTGTTTTTTAAATGACACGCAATGTCTTTATTTAGAAAATGAAAAGCAACATTTCCATTATTTCGATTTCAGTAGAAGTACTAGAAGAAGAGGGAAAAAAATGCAGGAAAAGAAATACCACCTCATTTTATTGTGTCATTAATTAACTGTACTCATTAAAGCTTAAATTTCACGTTCCCAAATAGCAGTCTGTGGAAAAGTACAGAAGACATTAAAAATGAAAAGAGCTGACTTTAACTAATGAACAAAAGTTAAGTTTGGTAGCAGCTTGAAGTTCCACTCTGAAATCCACACCCAAGTATCAGAGTGTAAATGAACAGCATACCCCTGGGATACAAAACCTACCTTCTGATCAGCAGCGTGTCACCGCTGGGGCTATGTCAAGATGTCGTGACTCTCAGAGAATTCTGCCTTCGCTTAGTGTAAATGGCATTTTCTCCCTATGCTAACACTGTAAGTGTGTGAGTTTGCGTGTGTGTGTGTGTGCATGTGCCCTCTGGTGCTTTGACACCATTACCACATATCAATTAAACGTGTTACTCGTGCATTCAAGGTGCAGACGGATCAGAGCCTGGTGTGTTTTCTCTCACGAAGGGCCGTCGGAAGAAGCTTGCAAAGTTTTTCCTCTATCTGAGCGACATTATTCTCCAATGAGAAGAAAAAGCAAATATTTTTTTCCGTGGAAATCAATTTTAAAAATTATGTCAGGACCACTGAGGCCTGCTTGCGCTGACTGAACTAATAAATCAGGGTGAGGAGAAAACAGCAATTTTCTCAACCATATTCAAGAAAGATGAAGGTGATTTCCTTTTTTTGAAATATGAATTGACAAGAATAAAGGGCCTTCTTAATAGGGCCTTCATCAATGGGGAGAACGTGTATATAAAGATGAAATGTGAACCACGATTGTTTGTGTAGAACTATAGTATATACACAAGCTTGCAAAAATTTGGGGGCGTTTTTTGTTTCATTTCTGTCTTATCAAGGTGGCATTTTTTTTTCATCAAAAATACAGTAAAAACAGTAATATTTTGAAATATCATTACAATTTATTTTTATAATGATATTAAAATGTAACATAAATGTACAATTTTGATCAACACAGTGCATCTTTGACAAATAAAAATATTAATTACTCCAGGAGATTAAAAAAAAAGAAAAAAATAATTTTAAATTCTTTAAGGAAAAAAAAGGAATACAATTTGTCCACATATAGGTGTATAAAGCATACAGCAGATTTTAGTGTCTTTGTAAATCTGAGCACAGTTTGAGACACTGTTCAAAAACACAAGTGAGACTAAGGAATTTTGGAAGCAAAAGTCTTCTTTTGAACTTCCTGTAATATCAGTGCGGTCTACATGAAAGAACTGAGGTATTTCTTTCCTGCAGGCTCAGTTTACGGCTCTGCTGCTCTCTCAAAACTACTGCTTTTTTAACCTTCTGTTCAGTGAATCACCTTCTGTAGACCAACTCTATATTGTCTTCCATTTACACACTGGTAGTCTAGCATAAATCGAATGTTTTGAAACGCTGAGGTCCTCCTTCCATGTCAGCTGATAGCCTGCTTCTCTAGAAAACTCTCACAGTTGACTGCAAATACATTGTCTTTCATTCCCCTTACCCCCCAACCCCGACACACCTGAAATAGAAGCTCTTGAGAAAGCATGATGCAATTGATTCATCGTCCATCATGAGGCAGGAATGGTTTCCTCTGTTTATAAGCTGAGTCAGAGCTAAAGCTTTTGCCTGGGTGAGCACTGCTGAGTGTAGGACCGGCTCTGAGCTGAGAGAGTGTTTCTTGATACATTCTGATTCCACCTCGATGCCTGCGCACTAAAGCCTCTAATGGTGCCTCACCTCACCCTCCTCGCGTCTTTTGTGTGCATTTCTCTCCACACCCTCTTTTTCCACACGTCGTCCCTGAGTGAATCGGCCTGAGCATCTCTGTCTCTCTGCTGCTTTCTTGACTCTTTGTCGATTTGTGTGCATAAATATGGCATGAGGAGTTGTATGTATTATTTAGGTGGCAAAAGTATGGAGCACAGGGACTATCTTCCCAAAGAGAGGAGCTTGAAAGTTCGTGTTCAGCTCACTTCTTGGAGTTTTCTTTTTAAATGCACTCAGAAAGGTAGGTTATCACAACATATTGTTGTGTAACAGTAACAGCTAGATGTTCTTTGGATATCATCAGAGGTTACGTCTGATGGTGATTCTGGTATAATATGGCATGCCCTTGTCTCACATATTCAAGAAAGATGTTGACAAGAATAATGACAACAATACTGTAAGAAGAAAGCGACTGGAAACATGTGCATCTGTATAAAGGAGAAATGTAGCTTCTTTAGCGACTTAAGGGCAATACTAACATCAGTGATCTGAACCTTTTGTAAAAGCTGCATGTGAGTCCCTCAGTTCTCTTCTGTGAAAGAGGGATCTCAAAATCATACAGTCATTGTTGGAAAGGGTTTAAATGTGCAAAAGACTTGTGGGACCAGAAGGATTTTTCTGAAGAACAAGCAGACAGTTGAACTGTTTAGGACAAAAATGAGACTCATGAACAAGTATCATAGACAAAACAAACAAACCAAACAATAACAGCTTTGGATAATTCAGGTAGCAATACAGTATAAAGAATCAACCATATTTACTTTTTCTGAAGAGGGTTTTTATTATTTTCTCAACTATATGTAATTTTTTTTCTGGTGATTTGCAAAAAACACAAAACTGCAATATTGTGAAATATTATTATATATATATTGTTTCTATTATTTTAAAATATAAATTATCTCTATAATGGCTAAGCTGAATTTACATCATCATTACCTCAGTCTTCAGAAATCATTCTTATACGCTGTTTTGCTGCTGAAGAAATGCTATCCCTCTCCGGAAAACCTACAAACTACTAACTTGTATAGGGTCTTTCAACTAGTTGCTATTTAGCATGCACACTAGAATATTAGCTATTTTAGTAGTAATTAAGTATTTATCAATTAATACATTAGCTTAAATCCACATTCTACATCCCTAATCCTACCCAACACCAATGAACAATGAAACACAAACTCAGCTACCTTAATAACTATTAATAAGCAGCAAATTAGGAATTTATTAAAGGAAAGCTCATAGTTAATAGTGAATAAGTGTTCCATATTATAAAGTGTTACCAAGTTAGTTTTTTAACAGACTTTATGTTTTCATACCCGGTTGTCTATGAATCTGATCACAGTTGAGTCAGATCCATCAAATCATTGTCTAATTGACAGTTTCACATTTTGACCACCAGTTTATTGAATAATGTTATAGTTTTAATTAGGTAATATAACATAGTCATGACCGATTTGCTGAAAAGCAGATAGGTCTTAGCGTTTTCAGGATTGCTCCTTCAATTTCCTGTCTTTTTAAATGACCAGTGACACAACCGGGTGACAGAGTAATTTGCTCTCGTCCTCTTCAGTTATATGGTTGCTAGACCCCAGGGTCCGGGCCAATTGAACCCCCGGCCATGATGTATCAATGGTTTGGCTAATCGAATTGCCACTTGTGACGCAAGCTGTGCAATTTGGAGCACATCCTTTTTGCACGATCACTTTCACGCAGAAAGGCTTCTGCCTAAGTCTTTGCCTCACACAGAACCTTGACCCAATAAACCACATCCAGCAAGCTCCCCGTGGCCCAGGTAAGGACTACACAGGCAAAGTCATTGTTGTGGCTCCTGCTAATGGCATTAACATTGTGTGGGCAATAAATAATGAGAACGAATAGGCACATAAAGTGAATTAATGAAATGTGCATAGAAGTGGAGCAGAGAGATGCATGGTTACACAGGGTGCGAACAAATTACTGGGGGTGCGCAGGGTAAGGGAACAGTCATCATTCCATACAGCGAGTGGCTCAGCCTAACACCTGTGTTTCTCTCCTAACAACTCACCCTAATTAGCCCAGCTGAGCTCCAGGGATTCCCATGCTGTGCCCGGAACGGGTGGGTGGGACGGGGGGTAGGGAACGAGAGGTAATCTTCCCTCCTCCTCGTTTCATCTTGGTGAGTGAAGAGAGGGGGTATGGATGCACCGATCCACATGCAGGCAGGTACTGGTTCCATTCAGTAATTCAATCATGGGAATGAAGTTTACCAGGTATTAAATTTGAGAACGAGGTATTCTACAAATGATCGAGGTGCATCATTTATGTTCTCAGGACTGTAATGGTAAAATAGTGATTGTGATTATTTTGAGTAATTTATGTTAGTGGTTCTCCTACCGTTCAGAAGCTTGGAGTTAATAAGATGTATGTATCTATTTATTTATTTATTTATTTATAAAGATTCACCAATGCATGATTGCATTACATACAACTGTTTTCAACATCAGCGAATATTTTTTGATCAGTAAATCAGTATAAATATGCAGTATAATGTTTTCAAAAAGATAATTTTACACTGAATACTGGAGGAAAAAAATGGCTGCTGAAAATTCATACATTCTATTTTAAAATATATTACAATAGACAAATTAAATTCTAAATCCGAATATAAAACAGTAAATTTCAATTTCGTATATCACAATATCCTTATTTTTTTATTTTATCTATTTATTTTATCAAATAAATGCAGCCTTGGTAAACATATAACATGAAAAGCAGATAACAAAAATATACATCTATACTGAATGTTTGTGTGTTTTAATATTTTAATATATTTAATCTTTTCCCCCCATGTATTATATTTCTGAAATGATGTAACACTGGTGGTATTCTTGTAATAAATGCTCAGGTTAAGATCAGTAGTTCTGTTGAGGTGTTCTTACATGACAGACATCATAAAAAATACCACAGTGCAGACAATGCGTCACTATTTTATGGTATTGTGTTTGTTAATGTCAAAATCCTCAACTCCCAGCTCTGGGGTTAAACCAGACACTGAAGATCACAGTCCTGCTATCACCTACATTCACACATCAGGTGTCTTCAGAGAGGCATTCTGCGGCTACTAGCTCACTGTGAGCCAATCAGAGATGGTCGATGTGATCAGGTTACTGCTCTGTCATGATTAAAGTGACCTCAAGAGGAAAATGAGAATCTGATGCCATGAGAACAATGACATAAATCTCATAAGGAGATTTTCTAAAGTTTTGGCATGCATTGGAAAGTGCTGGCTACTGAAACAGGCTCATCAATCAGTGGACTAATTAAAAGAGACTTGCCATCTTTTAGCATGCTCTGCATTGCATTTTTAGTACTAGAATGTGTCATTTTAATCTTCACCTATAGTGATAATGATCATCTTTCCCCGTGGCAAGATTGTAACAGTGTTTATATTTAGTATTAAGAGCTACCTGCGAATATGACAGAATCATGTGGCTCATTAGCCCAGGAACAACAAACAACGTTAACAACATTGCCTTGGTATATATATATATATATATATATATATATATATATATATATATATATATATATATTATATATATATATATTTTTTTTTTTTTTTTGTGCAGACCAGCTCCCCTGTTTTCTCAAAAATGTGTGGAATTTTTGTGTTGATGTTTCCAGTTTCCTCATGCTGTCCTCGTGTAATCTTCCCTTTTTCTTCTCCTCATCTTCTCTTGAGGTAAATCACCCCTGCTCAGTCTGAATAATATTATCCTACTTATGTCAACAGCACCAAACAAAGATAATGCGTTTTATGTGCAAGAGAAGTTCAACTTTCAGTGCAAGAGGACAGAATCAATATACATGGACCAGAATCCAGGGTCGATCCCTTCAGAATCGCTGCCTGGAATCACTACTGCATTCTCAGCATTCTGAGGGAAAATTAAACGGCAGGAAGAATAATACACAAATCAAAGCAGGACTGTGTGCCAGTTAAATGCCTAATATTCAGATCAAATGTTGGGAATGAGTTTTATGCACTGGTCACAAACCCAAAGGGTTAACCACTTGGCGCTAAGATTTTGATTGTGGTCTAGTATTTAAACAAATAATAGACAGTTCCAGCAAGAGCCAAGTCAGCAGCTTCCTGAGGATTTCCTTTTTATTTTTCTTTCCCTTTTCCATTCCTTTCCATTCCTTTCTCTTCATTTTCATCCACAGCATCTTTCCAAGGGTTTCCTGGCCCATTCAAAGTTGCGCTCATCCCCCTCTCACTCTTTCTTACCGTATGTGGCAGAAGACTGATCCCCTGCTCCTCGAAGGCTGACAGAAGTAGGCTGCGGTATGTCAGAGCCCAGGACCAATCAGAGCCGATATGCATAGTAATAAGAAGCAGGGGCGGGATAATGAAGTTCCCAGCTTGCAGCCTGGAAGGGTATCCTCCGGTGTGCGCTGTGATTTATTTCCCCTGTCAAGAGCCAGGACAGCCAGGACTTGTCCTTCCCCATGGTCCCTGGAACGGCAGTGCAGCTCCAGACCAGATCTGAGAAGAAAGGTATACCAGGGCTGGGCGTAAAACGCAGATGTCCTACATTTCACACTTGATTCTGTGTAAGACGGAACTGTCAGAGAATGTAATGCGAGGTTGTGCGGGGCGGTGATTAAGACACCGCCGGTTTATTGGTTCTGACTTTACCTGCTTATGTTGTCTTTTTAATTTAGGTAATCTTAAAGTAAGCCTAATTTTTTTACGAGTTGGCAGGGTATTGCGACTTCTTTTCTGTGGTGTCTATCTCAGATTGCAATTGCATATTAGATACTGCCTGTCCCCACTGAAACTACATATTAACACTGCCAAGGAAAAAAAAATCACATTAGAGTCAACATGAAATCAAAATTTTACTTTTGTAATGCACATTCCTGGTTGTATTGTGGATGATTAATTGGCACACATGGGTTTTCTTTCATTAAATATCCTGTTACACGTATGATGGTGTAAACCCTGAAAACATTTATTATCAGGAGGGAGCAAAATGAATTTCATTTTCCGGTGCAGCATTAAGTACAAGACACATGGTGTTCTTTTTTAGTAATTTCATTCTGATAATACTGTGATTTGAATCTTGTTATATTATGATTTCATGCCACTGTTATGCTTGTGTATCCTTAAGTGCATCACATAATGTACAGTAAAGATGTTAACTTTAGCGCTAAATAACATTCCTTGCAAAACAGGATGTCAAACCATCTTTAAAAGTACAAAGAAAGTGATTAATTAAGAAAGTCTATGCTAATTAATTTTATTAAACCATAGAACTATATTTTCTATTTTTGCCTCCTTCAGACTAACCCATCTTGTTCAGATGTGACACCAGTGGGCTACTCAGACCTCGTTTCACTGGCTTTCTAGGGTCACATTAAATCTTCGTCAGGCTTGACCTTGGCTAAAAGTGTTAAATTTGTCCAATGAAGCACTTAATGAGTTCATTTAGGTAATTAAGCATTCAGGTGGAAGAGAAAAAATACAAACCTAACATGCCTGAGGTTGGCTGTACATCAAGTTGGCTGAATGATGAAAATGCTGAAGGAATCTAATGTTTTTCATGACTTCAGTGCAGTTTGTTGGGTTATTCTCACAAATGTAATGTCTCAAGTTCATCAGCACAGGTCACTATCACCGGACTGCTGATATTATCACCATGACAATATCTAATTATCCTCACTCATACTAATTATCTCCTTTGTATAAATAATTATAATTGCCATTTGTTAATTGGATAGACTTGCTTTTGTTCCTCAGCTTCAGTTCTGAGTGGTGTTTGTTTAACCTCTAATTCTTAGTACCTTTGAAATTTAGATTACATTTTTCTTCAATGTTTTTTTTTTTGAGATTTTAAATTTCTACAAATAGAGTGTAAATGCCACAGATGTCAAGAGCCCTTGCAGTTTTCAGCAGTGTTTGAGAAAGCACTGAAAGCACCATTTACTATTATCTTTTAAACTTGATCATACATATACAGTACATAAATGAGACAAGATACTTGACTACTTATTGCAATTGCGTTAAATTGATTGTAAACATTAATGATAGAAGTTCTGGTCCATTGTGTTTGCATGGCAACACTGATGAATGCGGTGTAAATGCTTATGTTTGGGGAACTGACTGCTGAAAACCAGTAAAGTGAAGACCTGAGTTTTAAATGTTCAAGACCAATGTCTTGGCAACCTTAGTTGATTGTATGTCTCTGCTAGCTGGTTTGGTGAGGACAAAAAGATGACATATGGACAAATGCTCTAATGACAACAGAAACCCTCTGGAACTGAGCCACTTGGACCAAAAAGGCAATTTATTTTCTTAATTTTTTTTATAACCTGACTAGAATAGAATGGCATCTGGAACTGCACATGGTGAGGGTCCATCGTAAATTCCATAACTGGATCACTGATACTATCTTCATCGCATTGTCCAATTATTGCTGCTACTTATAAATACTACCTCTTTTTTTCATCTTATTAAGTGTGATTCTGAATATTGGTCATTGTTTACTGGCTGTTGTCATGTTAACTAGAAGGCTTTTGATTTCTGCATCACCTTAGTTCTGAAATGTCTTTGAATGATCATTGTTTTAGAGCTTTGTCAGCGAATTTTGATGTCTGCAATTAATTAGGTCAGCACATGATGTGATTATTTTGATTAAATATTTGATTCGATTGACAGTTCTTGTATTCCAAAAAGCAATGGAAAACCGTGAATCGTTATCTTGATTATGTTAGATAGCACATGGCTCTTCATAAGAGAGAAATGCACGTCGGCCCTGGTGATCCCGAACAAACACTTATTTATATCATGTTTTTGATGTTGATCAGATGCTTATTTGAATCTGTGCAGTATCTAGTGTTACCTGGTATAGGGTGAACAATACTGTTAATAGCATGGCACTGTAAAGAGAACAATCTCATGCACAAGATATAGTGTGAATCTTAACATAGTGCAGAACACACTCATCCCTCAAGACAAACACGCTTGTGCTGTTGGCCACAGATGAGGCCCAGAGCAGGTCCCTTAGAAAACGTTAAGGTGACAGCGTCAGCTTGACTTCACTAATGAATACTTCACTCCTTTTGGCTCCCTCCCTTTCTCCTTCCTTTCCTTTCCATATCCCCCTCTGGCTTTGGCCATCTTCTGCTGGCCCTTAGCAAACACCGTCATCTTCAGTGTGACCCTGTGGCCTCTAAATGTCGCCCGAAGACTTACTGTCACTTTGACTTTGGTGGGGAGAAAGGGGGTGAGGAGATGGTGTCAACTAGAAGCTAAGGGTAAATACATTAATACAATATAATGAGAGAGAAAGACCACACCAGTTTAATAGGGTCAGAGTTTTGTACTCAAGGCCATTTGTACAGTAACTTTTAGCATGCTTTATCTCTAAGATTCCTTTCTCCAGAATGAAAATCTAATCACCTCAGAAAAAGAGAACATTTAAATAATGTTCACTATTTTTCCTTTAAGACTTGTAAAGTCATGATAACTCATATTAATCTTTTCCTAACCAAAGTGACCTGGCATGTGTTTCTCAAAACAAAAACTAAATTGATTGTAAAGCCCCTTGATGACAATGGTTATGTGATCTACTTAGGCTTACAGTGCTTTTGGGAAACACAGCCCTGATCACTCAGTTAGTGATTTGAGAATCAGATCAGTAAGATTCTTAAACAGGTCTTAATCAGATCTGATCTTATATGTCAGTCAAATACAAGGTGGATGCCATGATTTGCATGTTTAAAACTTAATGTATTTACAAAGCAAAGGCTTGGAATATAGCACATGCACTTTGTGCATTACTAAAAAGAATTGGCAGGATATTCCTAGACTCTTTTTTTGTGAAGAAACAAGGTCAGAGTATAAGTAAATGATTCATTTTAATTTCTAATTGAAACACCTCTAAACTAAAGAGGTTTGTGTTTAACTAAAAAAAGTAAACTCTAAAATGAAAAAAATTATTTTATTTAATCAACCTCATGTCATAACGCTTTCCTTCATCTCTGAAACACAAAGTTTTTTTTTTTTTATAATGAAACCTGAATGAGATTTTTTTGTACTTCCACTGAAAGTTTATTCCACCAAAATACTGGTTTAAAAAGTCCATAAAAATATTATTTAAAAATCCATATGAATTGTGCAGGTTTAATCTTCTGAAGAGAGACAATCACTTTGTGTGATGAGCAAATTTAATTTAATTTAGTTAGTAATCATATAAACATGGATAAACGTGCATATGTGCGTAAAGCACATCAAATATGGTAAATATAGCTCAAACATGCATTCTTGGTGTTTAAAAACAAGTGAGGTCTGTTCTTTTCAGTACAGCTGAGCTTCCATGTTTACCATCAGGCTGAGTAACTGACACCAGTATCAGAATTCCTCTTGTGTGAAAAAGAGTCTTCTTTATTTATACAAGCACGTAAAAAAGTGTTTAATCACTTACTGCAAACTTTTTTTGGCTAGTAGATAATGAGACTTTCTTAGGAGTTATCTTTCTACGGCCCTCACGTTTTAGCCATCCCAGTGTCCTCTGAGGCCTTTTCTTCGGCTGCTGGTGTTTTAGGAGCAGGTGTCGAGGTAGTGGTAGTGTTCTGGGTTTTAGCCACCAGGCTCACGGCTCACATCTGTCTGTCCCAGTCAGCCTGTGTCCTTAGTGACCACACAACCAACAGCTGCTCAAATAGGTCACTGATGGGTGGATGCTGCAGAGATGCTCAGAGCTGGCCGAAGGGTACTGGGGACACGCATTGGCCTTTAAACGAAACTTTTACACTCTTTCTTCAAGCCACAGAATTAAGGAATAAAATGAACTGGAAGTGCAGCATTGTAACATTTCATTAGCATAGCAGTTTCTATTTTGAATTGTAATTGACTTGTGTGAATAATTAATGCATCGGCTATATACTGCTAACTTCACACAATTTCAGGTCTTTCCGTTCTGGCATGATGTTTCTTGTTAGGTTTAAAATATTGAATTACTTCTCTTTGGTGACATATGCCAGACTTTAGACTTCCCTATTTAGTTTAGTGTTTTTTGGTTTGTCTCCATTTAACCAGTAACTAATAGACAGAACCAAGTCCCCCGTCCTATATTATAATCAGTTTTACTACAAGTCACAACTTGTTCAATCAAAAAACACAGTTGCTAGTTCTGCTACGTGATTGCATTAGGAAAAAAATACATTCACCATTAGTATGAATATTTTTTGACAGATTTTTTTAATTTATTGATTTATTGAATCAGTTAATATTGGCTATTTAATAGTTTATGCAGCTTGTTTCCTCTATTTTTACATTTAGGTTACATTTTTCCTGTCATATAATGTTCTAGTTAATTGAAGAATTTAATAAAACTAACACTTTATCACCTTAAACACTAGTAGAAACATTTTGAAATCTAGAAAAAGTATTGTGCATTGTTGTCATGCTTGCATTCATTTTTTATTAATTTTTTATTATTATTATTATTATTATTATTACATAATATAAATTATTCAATTTATCTATTCTATTGTACTTATCTATTATGTGCCCTGATATGAAAATGATTATTGCTTTAATCTTCAATACGGCCAGTGCATTACTTCATCAGTTTAAGCCGCTCACCTTTCAAGCAAAACATATCTCAGGGGGAAAAAAAGAATAGGTTTGAAACAATATGTAATTTTTTAAATGAACATAAATCCACTAGGAGACATTCTGGTGGTCTGATGTTAACAGAACATTTTAATAATGTTTTTAGCAGTTACTGTAAATTGAACTGTGACTGCTTTTATACATCTACTAAAAATCATCTTGTAATCAAATTATTATGTAATCAATAATTTTATGTATTTTAAAATTTGTGGTTTAATTGTCAAAATTTTAGATGAGGTGACTAGAAGTGTTTGTGGCACTCATCTACATAAAGAACCCACCTATTCTATAGCAGTCAGGCATAAATGAAAGATAACTCTGATGTCTACATCACTAGAAATGTCTTTGTCATGTCTCAGACAGTCCCAGCAGCCCCCTGCCAGCCTCTCCTGGAGTCCACCAGCTGTCGAGGGAGTTGTTGCGATGGATATGGATGGGGAAGGTCATGTGGCATCACTTGCAGTTGGGTGATTGTGTTCATATACTGTAGTTACCATAGGGAGAGTGACTAGGGCGTGTGTGTGTGTGTGAGAGACCTGAAGTGGGTATTGGATAATGACAGCAGAGGCTTGCGTGGGTGAGTATGACTTTCGCACACATATATAACCGAGCGCACGCTCACCGCACGAACGCCTCCATCTGTCTCTTGGGTGGGGCCGCTGCAGGTCATGGCCTTGCCCACCTACAGCACAGGTCCGTGGGCCGGGACTTCCGCCGAAGCAGGCTGGGAGGGGAGGGACAACCGAGTAATTACACCCTACATCTGAGTGAAAGGCATTCCTGAGGTCTGGTGTCAGTGCCACTACTCCACCCCTATCCACCTCCATCCACGGCTCAACACCCCACCCTCCACCCCATCCCCAGCCCGACCATCTCCCCACCAACCCCCGCCCCCTCCTGAGATGGCCACTAATTGGCACATTCCCCTGCCAGTGTGGGTGCTGGGAATGTCAGTGTGCCACATGTCCCAGTCGCAAGCGGCAAGAGAAAACGTCTGCCTTTTGTTGCTGAGCAGGGCCTGTCCGTAGCTGAGATGGTTTCCTCCACACTGCATCACCCTCCCACCCTAACGAGAGAGAGAGAGAGAGAGAGAGAGAGACAATGAAATGCTAATTCATCAAAGGCGGCGGCTGGTGCCATTTCCACAGGGGAAATGAATTCATTCATACATGTATGATATTATATGGAGATCATTCCGATTCTGTGAAGCCCTGTGAATTAACATCAAAGTGTAATAACGTACATATAACCCCTAAATTTTATTTGACCTGATTCTGGATTCAGGTTAAGCTAACAATGTTTGTGGCAAAATGTAGTTAAAAAAAAAACATTTTTTTATATTACCACTGTGAACTGTTTTATTTTTTTTTCTTTTTAGAATCAGTTTATTAAGTACCAGTTTATACCTTTCCATCTAATTATACTATCTAATATTTATATTGTATTTTAGTTTTATTTAGTTCACAAAAAGGAAATGTTTTTACATTTAGTTTACAATAATAACCTTGATCTGTAACCCTGATTTTTTGCTTCTTTAATACAAAAGAGACGGACAAGTGGAAATGAATTTTTGTGGTCTAATCAACATTATACCACAAGTGCTGTTGATCGAGCTTAACTTAATTTGAACCCAGGATTTTCCTTTAATAGCTCTCTCTACACATATGTCATGCCTCATCAGCTCATTGTGTCATGTTTCTCTTAGAGTCCCCAACCATTTGTATTAATATAACTCAGGCTTCATTACTAGCACCACGATAACAATAGAACTCCGCTCCGAATTAGGAAATACAGTTATGTAAAAATGTCTCCATCCACCAATAACTTTATATTGAGGAAAAATAAATTTAGGCTTTGTGGCTTGAAGTGGACACCCTTGTGTCTGCTTGCCAGACAGATAAATAACTGACTTGTTAAAGTTTTTCTGCTCTGTTTTTATGGTGGTGAGTTTTATGTTTGAAGTCTTTTTACGGGCCTCTTGTCCCTTTTTTTTATGAACTGCTCCTGCCATCTGGAAAGTTCCAGCTGTGAAGCTCCATGTCTCATTTATGGCCTTTTGTCTGTTGATCTCAAGAGCTAGTGTGTGCCAGACTTGTGCCCACGACAGGAAAACACAGTGAAAAATGTATATACACAGTACGTGAGACAGTAATGCAAAGTTGAATGCTAAGTGCAAATTACAAGACAGAAGGTTCTTACTCACATTAAACATGCCATGAAATTTAATTTTACCTTATACACACACACACACACATATATATATATATATATATTACAATTCAATACTCTAGACAAACAATCAT
The DNA here is from genome assembly GCF_018831695.1 of Puntigrus tetrazona. Classification (NCBI taxonomy): domain Eukaryota; kingdom Metazoa; phylum Chordata; class Actinopteri; order Cypriniformes; family Cyprinidae; genus Puntigrus; species Puntigrus tetrazona. The sequence goes on along the minus strand of NC_056703.1, from coordinate 17,829,607 downwards.
TTAGACTCTCTCACACCCCCTCCCCCTTTCTTATATTAACATCAAACATTCATGTCCTAGAGTCCCAGCTGTATGTTTTTTATTTCCCTTAGATGTGTCACAATTATTAAAAAAATTGGTTGCCCTTTATTTTGATATAGTCCACTTTAGACATTCTACTAGCTATAAACAGCTTTGCAACTTTTTGTCAACCACATGCCAACAATTCTCATTCATTTGCAACACAAGTCAGTTGGTAAAGTTAGTAGACTGTTAAGTGGAATAAGCTGACTCGCAAAGCTTCTAGTCAATATGTTGTATGTTGTGCATCCACAAAAATATAATGTTAGAAGATATTAAATGGACCGTTTACTTGTACTCTTATGACTGCTAGTTGACATGTAGTTGCAAAGATAATTACTGTTTGTACAATGCCAAAAGTGGACTATCGAAATAAAGTGTAACACTTTTTGTTTTGCACAGAATGGGGTAAAACAATGGCTTTTGTTGCAAAAAGTTCATTCTGGTCTATAATTTATAACTCGCATTGGTAATGGTGAAGTCCTATGGAATTGGATGATTTTGATCAAAGAAAATGTTCAAAATTTGTACCTTTTTGTACATTTTAATCTTGTAGCTAGATGTTTGACTTCTGGTATAAAGTCTGTTTCTTCATGCTGCTCGTTCTGGCCAAAAACTGCCCACTTAGACAGAAAGAGAATGTCTGACTGACACGGAAAGAGAGAAAATACAGTTTGTTTAGTTTTTATGTGCCATTTATAGCTGTTTAAACCTGATTGTACAGTACTGTACCACAATAATAGACTGCTGAAGGAAAAAAAAATGGAAAATGCAGTGCCAGGCTAGAAATAATATCTGCAAATGACTATGCAGAAAACACCAAGAAATGAGTGTAAATGTGTGGATAGTGATTTTCCGCAGATTCTTTCACAGTCACCGGTTGTTACCGTCTAAGCCAAAACTCTGAATATCTTTGATAGATATGAAGGTACAAAACTAGGAGCTTAGGTTAGGTTAAGATTTATATTTTTGTATGCAGTATGCACCAAGTGCTGTGTACAGACCACGAGCGTGCCTTCTGAGACTGAGGCTAGTAAAAGCTTTGCAGCAAGCCGGATGACAGTTTTCGGCAAGCGTAACCAGGTGAGGAGAAGGTGTCATGTAAAGCGTTATGGGTCATGAGCTGATATAGCATTGAAAGCCGAATGGTTACGGAACATTTTCCAGTCAACATATGAGTCACTCTGCAGAGATGCACTTGAAATAAATGGCCTTCCTGTTCCAGGCTGAAACCACACCCTCGTGCGGTTTTGTGGTGGGTGAGCCTGGCCTGGGCCTCACAGCCGGCCGTGGTGAGGCTCTCGGAGGCCTGACTGAGGGGTTGAACGGGTGCGTGTAGGGGTATCGTGGGGGCAAGCCTAAAAACGGACTTATTAATTTTTTCATTGTTTATTGTTTACCCACAGTAAGGAAGTGTAAGCAGTGGATTGCCCATCGCCGGTCGCTCCATGGTGGGCGTGAGGTCTGGCTGCATCCCCTAAGGTGCCCTCCCCCTGTGGAAAATCTTGCTGGAGCTCCTGGCATGCAAACAAGTATGACAGCTGTCAATTGTTGAGCTGTGAAGGAAATAGTAAAAGCTGTACTCTCGGGTTTTGACAGCACACCAAGCGGTTTAGGTGGTCAAAGGTCAACAAACTGGAAAACAAGTCTTTCCTTTTCTAGTTTTTTTTTTTTTTTGCATTGGAGGAACGAAGCGAGGCCTAGCGGACAGATGCAAGGAGGGGGGTAAGGCTCTCAGCTGGATGTCTTCTGTGGGGATGGCAGGGATTTCGACAAGCTTTGTTAGCTGTCAAGTGTCATCTTTATTAGTCAGCTGGGTGAGTCAGAGCTGAGATAAGGGTTAGCGGAGCCACCTGCGGGAGCTGCCGTTCATTACCGCCGGCCGCTGAGGTGTCACACTCTCCATCTATTATTTATGCTCTTTGCATTTGCACTGCCACAATTCAGCTCCCTCAGTCTGAAGAAATCCTGTGTGTGCTTAAAGCAAAAAAAAAAAAACAAAGCAAAAAGAATTTGGATGCAGATAAAATGTTGATATGAATGAAATTCTGTTTTTCTTCATATATGAACAGTAACCTATAAGACATTGACAAGATATTGGAATCAACTAAAGTCGTCTTTTTACATACAATAACAGGATAGCTTGTCTTGAATTTTGTAACGCAAAAATTGTATTTATTTAAATGTAAAAATTTTAATTTAATATTTAAATTCTCTTTTTGAGATTGACGTAAAAATACAGTTTAACTAAATAAAAAAAATATATATATTAATACTAAAAACAACACGACTCATTTTAAATGCTACAGATTAATTTATGCATCAGAACATTTTAATGTACAATGTGAAAATTTGTATGGTAATAAATAAATAATGAATGAAATAATTCAAATTGTTTAGGAAAAGCTGGATGAAGATGCTTCTTTTTAATGTTCTTCTTTTACGAGCGCAAGTAAATAATGCAATTTTTGAAAAACATATACAAGCCCACTGCTATTTTAAGATCTAGTACTTTTTCTATTCTAAATTTGGTAAAATAATTATGAATAACAGAATAAAGGCAAAGAATAATCAGTACTTTTAAAAATATGAGCCCTAATGAATGATATGCTATTATTATAATTATTAATATTAATAATATTGCTTTTATTATTATTATTATTATTATTATTATTATTATTATTCCAAGATGTTCAATGCTTTTTTTATGATATTGTTTTTTGTGTTGTCTTTCCATTTCCCTGATCATATCTTTCCACAGAATAGGAAAGCAAGCTCTGCCCTTTGGGAGTACAGAGTTGAATGAGAAAGGCAAAAAAAAAAAAAAAAAATCAAACACGAATCACAAACCTCCAAACCAAACATGCGAACACAGATGCGCACAGATACACACATACATATCCAATCATACACATGCCTGTCTTCAGCAGCTCTTGATTTGTGTTGTAAGAACAGGAGCAATGACAACAAGAAGGCCAGGGATGAGAAACAGCAAGTCTCCTTGACTTGAATTACAGCGGGAAAGTATCGTCACTTGAATGAACGTAACACTGGTTCCAGGTTTCCACACAAACAAGAAGACCTTTTTGCTTTTCCCCTGAGGACCTGCCACGTCAGAAGAAAATAATTGACGAGTTCCCTGATGTGAAGGCAACCTCGCTCAGAAACAGAGAGAAAGAGAGAGAGAGAGAGAAAAAGAGACTAGGAGGTAAAAGAGTGTTGTGAAAACTGAACACAATCCATATACACAAGGCTTGAGAAAGAGACCTCGCTTAATGAGAATGTCTTCTGCTTTTGTTCAGACAGGCAGAGTAAAAAAAAAAAAAAAGTATATATATCCGTTTAGTTGTTTGTAGACCAGCTTTAACTAAACTAATCTAAACCACATTACGTGGTTTAAAATCTGATTAAAATATGATTTTTGTAAATACTTCACTATTTGAAGGGACAGATGGTGGTCACATGATTATAAAGCGCTTCGGGTTTACAGCAATACACAAAAAAGCGCTATATAAACACCCCATTCATTTATTAATTGGCAGATTATTTTTGTTTGTTTGTTTCATTTAGGATGTGATGCAAGTGAACAAGTGCGCTCTGACATGTGAGATGGCAGAATGGCATAGGACAGGACCTACTTTTTGCAGAGTTTAACATGTTCATAGGTCAACATGTTTGTTGATCCTGGAACAACATAGTGATTATCAGATTTGAAGAACCAGTTTAAAGTTTCTGTTAAGTTTAGGCTTACAGTCAGTGTTCGGTGCTTGTATATCAGTATCATTCATCTGTCATTTCCTCTGATGTTAGGCATTACTCATGGATAATTAGTTAGGTTAAGGATTTAGGTCAAGTTAGGTCAAGACTAAATTTTTGGATTAAAATGTTATCATCAAAAATCAGAACTTGCATGGCATATACTTAAATATATAAATGTGGGTGAGGGGTTGTTTTTCAGGGTTACTTTTGCTCATGGTTGGGTAGCGTTCAGTTCCTGTGAAGTCATGAGGTAATGCTGCAGACGCATAAATTCAGTTATACCTCTTTTATGTTCTGGCAAAGGGTGTGAAAGACAAGATTTAGTTTTCTTTTTTTATTAAAAACAACTCTATGTCTGTTCAGTGTGCTTACTCTTAACTCATTACTATGGCAACTGATGTAGATGCTGTATATTAACTACTTTCAGAACAAACTGATCTGATCACTTGCTAAATATTGTGGACAGTCAGTCGGATTGAAAAGCAAACCTGATTTCTGTGTTTTATGAATGGTGCCATTCGAGAGTTGTTGATTCTGATTTTTTATTTATTTTTTTATTATTATACATTTTCCGGTTCTTCTACTTGCATATTTTGCTGCATATATTGGGAAATATGTGGCAGGGTATAGGATAAAAAGAATGCACTGTAAATTTGCAAGAAGAAAGAGTCCAGAGGTGCTTTTGATTTACTCTTTGACAGACACTTTATACTGAATGCTCAATTCCCCGCAGAACAAAGATCACATTTCATTTAATTAAAGTGAAACTTAGTACAAGGACATATTCTTGCACGTTTCTCATTTACAGTGTGATTCAGTGCAGTTATTCAATGCAACTGATCCTCGGAAAAAGAAAAAAAAAATGACTAGGCTACTTTTTGTCGGCAGGCTTTATAAAGGAGGACATTTGTGAATTTGAAAGAGAAAAACAGTGAGAAGTGAAATGTCTATCTCCAAGCAATGACTAGTGTTCCTACAATAGCAACATTCAATTAGGAGTACTGGGCTGCCTTCAAGTGCTGCCAAACACCGGCTATAAATACCAAAAATAGGCCGATCTGGTTGTCTGTGTCAACATTTGGACAAATTTTAGAGTTGTTAACTGCTAACTGCTGTACATACAGAATGTTGCTTGTTTCACAAATGGATAGAGGATCTTCGCCATGTGAGGAAACTGTTCACAACAGCCCTCCTGAGACAAAATTGTGATTATGCCATTAATCACTTTTATTGCATGCCTCTCTGGAATACTTGATTCTAATCATGGTGTTCTGCAGTCAAATATTTTTATATAAAGTGGTTTGTATATAAACCTCTTCTGAGGATTGGGGAAGGTTCCTGATCACTCTATGTTTGTTTTGTCATAATGATCACCTGACTGTACATTGTCTATTACCTTATTAACAGGAGACCCCTTCTGTCAATTGAATAATGATACTATGAAAAAAAAAAGCTCTGCAGCTCTATATATATATATATATATATATATATATATATATATATATATATATATATATATATATATTTATACATTTATTTCTGTCTGTGAGAGCTACGTTTAGAAGATAGAAAATATTTTTTGGACAGTGAAAAACCAACCGAAATCCAAATCCACACAAAGATAGCTGTACAAACGTGTGTGTTGTTTTTGTCTTCTTGATGATATTTTATTATTTATATACTGTATACATAAACAGTATAGCATACTGAATGGTTTATTAGCAATTTCATTGCAACAAATTGTCTAGTTGATGCTACAATTACTGCAAAATTGCATTGCTTTTTGTAATTAAATACTAATCAACGGTGCTTCATGGGACATAGCAAATAGTCTATAAATAACTTGATCAACAATATAAGATTGCAACCTGTTTTGGTCGAAAGGAAGGCCGGAGCACCTGTGTAGAGAGAAGAAGCGTATGGAAAATTACCAGGCTAATGATAGCCGCTCTTTCACAATTAGGAAAGCAGTGGTCAGCGTAACCGCAGAGGTTTTCAACCAAATGTATTTATGACCTGTGGCTTGTGTGCACACACACAGACACCTTCAAACACAGCAACACACGCCATAAACACTCATCCTTATTATCGCCGCAGAGCATGGCATCATACGGCCCCTCGGGTTAGCGGTCGCTCCCCTCTCCATGAGTGCAGCAGTGTTAGGCCGACGACCACACGGTCCAGTCGGGTCCGGGGCGAGCAGGTCAGCGGTCCCGCTCTCAGAATGGTCCAGTTAGTTCTCTGGTACCGGGTAGCAGCGGGGCAGAGCGAGGTGGTTTTGTGTATTTTCAGTATGTATTCATTACCGAGTCAAAGGGTTGCAGTTGGGCTACACGATTGTGGCGCCAGCGTGCGATTGTGGCAAGACGGCCTGACCACTCTGAAATCGCTGAGCTAACAGGGACTGGGGCGGTGGCGCGACAGACGGAGCAGACCAAGTTTACACTCGCCACTGAGCTCACACACCTTATAATGATAGATCATTGCAGGCAAAAAACCAAGCAACCCACCCACGGCAAATGTTTGCGAGGAAAGAAGTGAGAGCATGCGTCGAGGTGCCAAAAGAGTAGGCTGCTATGTTCTTGCGCAAACTGACAAACTTCAAAACAAGACAAGCCACCTCGCCGTCCTCAGAACAAAACTCCTACACAGACCGAGTGGGGAGATTGAGGGAGAAAGCGCGAGAGACGCGCACACACGCACAAACGGAGGGAAGAATCTCGAGAAAATGGCTTTGTAACTTTCACAAACGCGCAACAGAGCGCGTTCTTTGATGGCTGAGGGTGTTTGATACCACATAAACTTTGCACTTCTTCCACCTTTGGCTCCGTAACGCTTCTGTCATACTACAGAGTTTTTGCCGTTCCACACCAGAAAGATCAGCACGCAAGTTCATCCCCTGCCTGGAACGCACTGAAAATGCCCTGAAGGGAAGGTAAACGGCATGTAGGGTTCAGCAGCGAACAAAAGCCTTCTCATCTTTAAGCGGCAAACAGACCGATAAAAATCAATGCGGAGATGGTTTGTCAAGTTTTGTAAGAGAAGCGTTCAGAAGGAATCCCTTGGTAATAAGCAGTGCAGTTGCGCTTTGGCAAACGCCATGTAATTTTGCTCCAGCCATGAAATCAGCTCAAGGTGCAGGATTGCTTCTCTCAAAACACTGTTTGGTTTGCCTCGCTGTGCCTTTGCTACATGTGAAGGCCGTGGCCGGTTCCTTCTCTCTCTCTCTCTCTCTCTCTTAAGATAATCAGCCTTTCCTAGGAAATCTAGCCTGCAGCGGTGCTACCTCAGAGAGGGAACTTGGTCATGTCTCATTGGTTCCTTGGTACAGGGTGGGTCAGAACAGCACGGAGAGTGTGAGGGCACACGGGGAGAGGGAAGGAGGGAGGAGGGAGCCAAGGGCAGTGCCCTGGATCCTCTGTAGGGGGCAGTCTTTCCTTTAATCATCTGTGCAGGAGGGCCCTTAGGGTCTGTACCGGAGCTCAACGGGCCAGCGAGACTGGAAGCAATGAAAAGGGGCAAAAGTAAAGGAGGAAATTTAAGAGTTCTGCCTGTCTTGTGCAGTGCAATGAACACAAGTTTTGCAACACCTATATGTGCTGAAGGGATTCGGTGTTGTTTTCCTTAATTATATTCATTCTTTAATTAATTTATTTCAATAAACCAGGCCACCAGCACAACACATTGATTTAGTGTTGCTAATTATATTTAAGCTTTGAATTAATGTTGTTTTAAAAAATGTGGCAATCATAGTGCCAAATTGCTACATAAAAGACAAAAATGTGCATCCACAGCACAGTCTACCTCTACAATAGTTCATGTATTACTGATGGGTGTATGTTTAATGATATAAAAATGTATTTATTTAACATATCACATTTATGTCTTCATATTATAAGTTAAAATGTGTCCTTTCAAACATTTTTAGAATATACATAGATTACACAGTACTAATATTTATTCAAACTGTCTTATGTTTTTTTTTTCTTCTCTATAAGTGTCGCTCACTTTTATTTTAGTATTATTTATATACTGTTATAGTATTTGTTGATACTTTAGATTAGCTTTTGTTTTTATATTTTCAGTTGGCATTTACGTTTAGTTATTTAATTGGTTTTGAATTGATTTTTGCTTTATTTTAGCAATTTTAGTACTTACTAATTTCAGTTAGGTGTCAAGCCAATTTTTTCACACATCTAATGTTTAATTTAATTCAATTTTAAATTCAATTTTACATTTAATTACGTTTAATTTAATTTAATTTAATTTAATTTAATATATATAATTTTGGTTTTATAAGAAAAGAGTTCTAGTTAACAATAACAACATGGCTAATATATTACATTGATTTGTCGATTGACAGTTCACATATTTCTCCTGTGTTAGGTTATGACTTCCGGTGTACATTCAGTACAACAGAATAATACATATATCTTCTTGATAAGAGAAAAAAAATACAATTGCTACCCCAAAGATCCAACTATTAAAGGATGAATGACATTATCTCCTCAAGGGTACCAGAGCATCTCCTTCTCTCTGACACGCTGCTAAAACCACTGAAGAACCAAATGTCTGCTAATCTAGTGCTGTTAAAAGCTTCGCTTTGACGCATTTTGTGTGCTCTTGTTGCTGAAGTCACAGCTCAGAGGCTGTCGTGATGTTGCTGCCAAGTTTGGTGTGGGGAATAACACTCGCTGGCATGCCGTTTGAAAACTCTGAAGCACCTGTCATTCTGCAAACCTGCAACGGAGAACATTTGGTTGGTCACATAGTTCATATGGAATGTGGATGTTAGATGCCAACACTCCCGTGAAAAAAAGAAAATAATAATATAAAAGATTGATAACCAAGTAAAGTGTGCCCAAAGACAGCACAGAACGGAAAGATATGAGTAGGTAGACTTCATGACAATGAAACCAATAATTTAATGTTACTAAATCACACAGCTTGGAAAAATAATTAGAGTTGTTGTGAAACTAAGAATCTTTATTAGAGTGTCATTTAAAGAGCTACAGACCCCATATAGTGATTTCTTAAACACCACCCCCTCCAGTACAGGCACGATCTTTGTATCATTAAATCCTGCTCTTTATTTCACTAGCAAAACATTAGTTACCTGCTGAGTGCAACTTAGATGCGTGTTACTTAATTGGAACTGTATAAGGAATAATAAACCAGAAGATATTAGAATGATTTCTTCTATTTCTTATTCAGAGGAAAAAAACGTGAAAGAATTCAGCTTGAATAAATAGGGAATTAGTTTTGTAATTGCTGTGATTCCAATCCATGCAGTACGTTTATTTTGCCAAGCCTGGAATTTCTGAAAATGATTGATTGCATACTTAAAATGGTATATATTTGCAGTGACCAGCGTCCAACTTTAAGTCTCCGTTTAGAAGCAAACAAAAGTTACCAGTTCAAAGGAAGCGTGTTCAACCTCAAGTGATTTTTTTTTGATGGGTTGACTAAGTTCAGAGGGCAGAAGTATAGCTTACAGTGAAGGTGCCACACAGCTATAATCAAAGAACATGTGTATACTCTCATCACTTAACATTTGTCTTCACATTTATAGCTGGCCCCAAAACCACTATTTAAAAAACCCCAAATATGGGGATCAATTACCAATGCATTGTGTAGGCTGTAATTCCCTTGGCCAACAACTGAATCGTATCCCTTCATCTGGCTCTGTCCAAGAAATGCTGGATTGTGTTTTCTCCATCCCTTTTGTAGTCTACTGGTCTTCTGGAGAGGTAATGGAGAAAATGCTCTGTGATCATTCTGCTGAAGGAAACACAGATGTATGATATTAAATCTAATTACATTTACTGTACACCTCAGTGGAATTCTTTATGTAAAGTTAGTCAATTGTTGCCAGTGACAATGCATGCACTACATGCTGTATCACAGTGAAAAATTCAAACGAAGAGAACAGTTAAGGATCCCGAAAGCATCAGACTAGCATCTTTTAGAAATTGTTGCTCTCTGAGGATCCCATATGTTTCTTTTGCAACTCTGAAGACCCAGTTTTAGCCCCATAATAAACAAAAGCCTGGATGCCTGGAAGCTCTCCAGTAGGTTTGTTCAGTGTGTTAGTTTGCGAAACCTTTTATTTTGCTCTTTTATTATTACCATTATTATTATTATTATTATAAATCAATCAACTGAATCATTTGTTTCTTCATTGGAACAGATTTGTAGAAATTTGGCAACAGATCTGAAGTGAATCGGTACTGTCAGAATTAGAATCTAATGCAAAGCAAATGTATCATAGCTATATGTATTTGTATATATATACACACAATACCAACCTGGTCTCATAAAAATATGTACCTCTTTGCACGTTATATTACACCATATTTACATGCCTTACTGCACATTTCGCCGCAGTTTCAAAAAAAAATGTCCACTGAATGGCGCTGGATACGTGCGGTGCTAATGTTCAAAAGCATCAGTTTGCAAATCTCCCAGCATATTAATATTCATAACATAATATTCTTTAAGTAATTGTGCAAATGGTATGCTTATTAATGGAGATTTGTGTGAAAAGGAATAAAAGGTGTCAGTTTTACTGCCTCTGGTGTTCATTTCTTCTAGAAACTTCAGTGATATGTACTTGTTGGTACGTATTTCATGTCTTACTAAAAAGTAGCACTATATATATATATATATATATATATATATATATATATATATATATATATATATATATATATATATATATATATATACACACCCACAATTCTTCTCCTTTTATACATGCTTAATCATCTGTTTCTTTATGTGCGTATACTTTATGTCGCATTTATTAGTCTGCAAGTTTACCTCAGTCTGGTTGTCTCAGTGATGTCAGAGTGCTGAGTTTGTTATTTTGGAACAGTACATGTAGAGAGGACATCATCACTACAGCTTACTGTACCTGTGTGTGTCTGACCTAGTTTAGACCACTTTGCTTGTGTTTCTAGCTAATCAAAGCAGATATCCCAAAGGAGCCGGGTCGTCTAGAAATCCCAACACCTTCATGCCCTTCCTCTGTTACTGTACACTGAGGTGGACAGAGAGGGGAATGAGCAACAGCCATCGCCACAGTAATAAATAAATAAATAAATGTAAGTCTTTTTTTCTGCAGACTAATTCAGAATAAACAGCGCATTTAAAATGCATCTCTAGTTTCAAAAATAGTCATGTTTTGTAACATAACATGCTTAAGCAATACCTCTCCACTGGCTGATTATGAAGAAAACATCACAAAATAAATATAATGTAAACAAAAATATTCAGAAGAATCTTTTGTTCTGATTCTTCTAAGAGACATGCGTGCCACACTGACATAATAAATACAGAACTTGTTTATTGCGTATAAATATATGCTAGATAATGAATTTTATCATTGTTGTTGTTGTTGTGTATACGCAGTGTCTAGGTAGATAATGAGCAGCACTTGTATACATATGATCCAAACAGTTGGGGATAGGCTTGTGTGTGTGTGTGTGTGTGTGTGTGTGTTTCAACACCCATCCAGTGGAAAGCCCCCCTCTTTTTCTCTCTTTCCGTCTCTCTAAATCTCTCCCTCACAGGTAGGGATGAAAACTGCTTCCATGTCTTCTGCTGACCTATTTAGGTAATTGCACTCTTCATTAAAAAACCCTCATCTGAAAGAGAAATTACACTTCTCCCGTTGGTATCTAGGTAACGTAATCTCCCTCCGGCGAGCTAATTGCATGGCTTGATAACCTCATAGGCCGGGCCTGTTTAATTTTTCATCTCTTTTCAAATAATTATGGATCAGAAGAGAGAGGTATTGATTTGATTCATTAACTTCCTCGCTCTGCGCCAAGGTTAATGATTACATGTATCCCAATTATACGGTAAAGATCCACTGGGCTATTTGCTTTGATTGGCTTCTACTTTGTTATTGGCAAAGGTTGTGTTGAAACAAAGCCAAATTTGGGCGGTGAATAAGCTTATAAGGCCGTCTAAGCGCTTCATTTCACTGTCCCTGAACCCATAATTGACAAATAAAATGAATATGTGGTGCTGAATAGGCATTAAAAGGCAGAGACGACCCGGAAAACAACCTCCATCCTGTTTACGGTGACTCACAATAGCGGCTGAGAACCGCGTCTTTGCCATTTGTCATTACTGCCAAGCTTACAACAATGTTACGTATATTATTAGACCTCCAGAAAGTGAAAATGTAAGGTTTAAATGAGGTCACTTGTCCACCGAGGTAAAACCGTACGGAAATTCACAGTTAAACTGATCTCATAACCGACTATTGTTATTTTAACTGACGTAATTATGACGTTCACTTTCGTGAGATCAAGCAAGTTCTTTTCGCTCACTTGTCTCTCTTTCCTTGGGCCAGAACATTATGCGACATTAAGTGAGCTGCTACCTGTTCAGTCAATAACTCTCAAAGCCTCTGCTGACAGGACTAATACTCTGTGACTTGTAGCAGTGTGCCGCTCAAGGGGTGATTTTAGGCAGACATAAGTACATTAAAATGACTGTAATGTCTAAATGGTTTCCTCTATTAAGTCCGCTCCTCCTGTCCCCCCACAATCATTTCTCTTATTTCCGCCACGATTCACAGAAATGGGGAGATATGCTAGGAACACCTTATTATTGCGGGTCCTGGAATGAATTACTCTCATCTCTGGTAATGCCAGGGAGGGTGAAAAACATCATTAAAGGCTGGAAAAACAGGGGCAAAGCCAATTTGTCGGTTGTTTATGTAAGTGGAGGCCCTCCTCTGTCTTCTTCGGCAAAAGAGATTCTGTCATTTAAGTTCAGTTGAGGCTACAGTGCTTTGTGGCACAAGACGCAATGGGCCTCATTTGTCAGTCAAACAATCTCACCATACGAATGCTTGAGAAAGTTGGTGGCCGAAAACAATCGCCCTTTGAAAATAATGCAGCTATACAATAACCCCCCACCCCCCAAAACCCCTGAAAGAGAAGATTTTACTCCAAAAACACTTGTAGATAAAAGTAAATAATTTAAAAAGAAACCAAAATGGCATTGGGCTCACGACCCTCTCTTATTTCAGAAGAATTCAAATTCTTCCATTTTTGCCAATTGCCATGTAACATTTTGTTTCTGAACTATTATGTAAACAAGGCTTTGTATTTCATTCTTATTCCAAATCTGTTTGAAACATGAATCCTTCACATGCGTAAAAATGATGGTTTGGGCTTTGCATGCTGATTTTACAGTGGACCTTTTAAATTGAGCAGTGTTTTTATGTTTGGCTGCATTTGGGTTTCTTCTTCTCCTTCTTCATTGTCTTTTATTTTGTGTTCTTGACATTTATTCAATCATTTTTAATTATTTATTATTTAAGGAATATACAACTGCATTACCTTGATTAATGTAGGTGTTCTTAATAATGCCATACTTGTTCATAAGCGATTGAAAGCTGACAGATCTGATTGTATCATCCTTTTTGTGTCTCTATTCTATATGTGCCTTATCATGAAGATTAATGTAATTTTGCATTATCCAATAACCCATATCAAAAACCTGCATTAGAAAATGTAAAAAGCTTGTATGATAATTTGGCGAATAGCAAGCAAATGCAAAAGTCAGATCGGTCAGTCCTGTTTTTAAGGTCAGTTAAATAGCTGGTACGTTGAGAGAGCATTGTGTGGAAATGAAGCTGGAAAGACGCTTTCTGTGATGCAGTGAAATGGCAATGCAATCATCCCTGTGAAGTCCAGTTTGGCTGGTCTCTGTCCTGGCTTTCCACCACCACTGCCAACTAACTGTAGAGAGTTATTCCATGCCTTGCTGTGGCGCCTGCAGAAGCTCACAGGCTAAAAGAGCTCATGATAATCCATATGGACACCTCCACCGGTGGTCTTCCTTTCCCCCCATCACTAAAACAATGGAAACTCCTCAGACTACACTTTCCAGAGAAGGTTGGAGGCCACGGTTGTCTAAGCCCCGCTTGAGTTGCCTTTCACCATCCATCTGCGGGGAGAGAGTGCAGACAGCTTTGGCCCCTTTTATTTGCCCAACGTTTCCATTTGGAGTGCAAGGTGCTGCCAAAACTTCACAGGTAATAGGAATGTAACTGTGATCCCTGGTCTCTGCTGTCTAGTTTGGGGCTTTTGGACTCACTCGGGGGTGTGTTGGTTGGCACGGTTGGCCGGGTTTGTCATCCGTCTCTCAATCAGGCCCTTCATGAGAAGAGAGCAAGCAGAGGGACAGCTTCTATTCTGGCCATTCCTCCCTCCTGCGTTCCCTTTTCATCTCGCAGCAGTGTTGCGGAGCCGTAGGAACCTTCTCTGCAATGTGATTGGAAGTTGTTGACATTGCAGAAAAAAGTGTAAGTTTAACAAGTGTTTAAAGAGTGTGGCCGGGGCCATGCATGGTGACATGGTGAATGTTTTGAGTGTTCGCAGAGCTCTGGACGCTGAAAGGCCTGTAGAGCAGAAGGCCGGTTTGTTTTAAAAGGTATGAGGGAATCCTGAGACCGACCTGCAACTGTGCAGCATTCGTCAGAATACCACTCCAGGGTCAGGGTAAGGTTTGACCACTCCTGGAAGTGTTCTGTAAAGATGAGTTCACCAAAGATTACAATGCCCCCATCTTCTACTCACCTTTTTATTGTCCAAACCTGTATACACTACCATTTAAAAGTAATGTGAATTTTTAAAAATGCTTTTGCTTATGCTTATACATTAATACAGTAATATTGTGCAATGTTAAAATTCTAAATGAATGTTTGATATTTTAAAATGTAATTTATATTTAAAGAATTTTCAGTAGTCATTACTTATATGATTCTAATATGCTGATTTACCTCACATATAAAGTTTTTTTCCTTCATCATTGATGAATATAGAGTTCAAATACATTGTTGCTGAATAAAAGTATTAAAACAAAACAAAAACAATTTTTTGAATGATAGATCATTCATTGGTGACCTTAATTTCTAATTATTTTGTTCATATTTATTTTATTTTATTTATTTTTATTTTACAGTCCTGTTCATCATGTACATACTATGTACTTATTATAGTAATTACAATAACTAGGTACTAAACCCGAACCTACCCCTAAACCTAACCTTTTGTAGTTATAGGTGCCTATTTAGTCCTGGATTTGCTGTTTCAGGTGTATTTAATTAGGGTTAGGGCTAAACGTTGCAGGACACTAGCCCTCCAGGACAGAGTTTAGAGACCCCAAAATGATGTGTTTTCCAAAAGCATCACTCGCTAACTATGGCCGTGAGTTCCATTGAACTCTACTGTAACGATGGAACTTGTGACCATAGTTGCTTTTGGGAAATTTGTTTTGAATAGATTGGGTTAGATTTATAAAGCCTATGGAGAAGACCTTTTTAACTGGCTTAAATGAGACACCTGTCATCTTCAAATTGTGCGACCATTGTCTTTATGCATCTTTTTCATATGACCGGCAGAACAGCAGGTTTGAGTGTTGCCTGGAATCAGTCAGTTAAGAGCCATTATACCATGATCAAAACATATATTTCCATATGAATGAGGAAGAAGAGGATACTCTGTGTATTATTTAAATAATACATGTACAGCCTCTTCTTGATCATAAGAGGCCCTTGCTTAACTGCTCTTGAATGATTAATTTACTTGCTCAAATAATCTATTGGGTACACATAATACACCTAACAGAAGCAGCTTAATAAAGAAAAAGTTTGGTTAACTGCACATTCACAACACTATAAAATGCAGTTGCCATCGTTAATTGTCAGCTATCTTCCTAATGTAAGCTATGCAAGCAAAACAATTTTGTGAACTAATGCCATAAAAAGTGCTGACATGTTTAGAAAATACAGTTCTTTTTTTAATTCCTCTGAGTAATTTTCGACCGTTAGAAATGTGCCTTCTGGCAAACACAAAATGAAATGTGCTGTTTACTGTCCATTCAATTTTTGAAAAGCTGACCCTGCGGACCTTTTCCAAATTTTATCTTCCTCTCTTTGTTTCATCTATCTGTTGTGAAGTCTCAGAGGTATTTGGAAAGCTAGACCATGAGGGGTTTGCAGTTTTCATAAAAAGAATTTCACTCATTGGACTCCACAGGGTTGGTTAATAGACCCGAAAGACCCATGATTTTTGGAGGAAATTAATATATAAAAAATTTGTTTATGGCTTTAGGGAAACCTGAAAGAAAATTAGCTCCGGAGGAAATAATTAGTCCATTGCGTTTACTTTCTCAGAACCATTATTTGCTCTTGTCTACAAACTTTAGTGGTCTTATAATAAGTTGTGGTATGTGGTATTTCTGAGAGTTAGTTATAAACATCTTTTTGAACTTTATCAGTCATTTGTAGTTTATAAAAAAGTACAGTCTATTCAGAGTTTTTTGTTTTGTTTTATTTATTTATTTTCACTTTTCATTCTTTTAATGTATAGTGATGTATAAAACCCGAAGTAACAAGCAGCTGCCAAATGGCATGTACTAAACTAAACTTTCTTTTATGTCTCATTGCACTTAAACTTTGAAATACACAAGTTTATTTTTTATAAACAGACATGGGTCGCAAAAACAGGTTATGTATGTGAAGGTAAACAGCTGGGAAAGAAATGTCATGTTTATATTAGATCTGCGTGACAGCAGTGTAATATACAATAGAAAAATCAATAAATACACTGCTTCTATGCTTGTCAGTGCAGCCAAAGACAGAACAGTTAGCATGCTTTGATTAAGCTTTCTCCATGGCATTTGTTAGAACTGGTACACCGTTGTTGCTTGCGAAAACTCAATGGCGGCAATGTGGGAGAAAATTTGCAGTTTAAAGATTGGTAGTATTACAATAAGTTCGCCTTTCAACGTAATGGTGGAGTAAAATCTGAGCGCCTTGTTTTTTCACATGCTGGCAGAGAAAGGCTTACCAAAACAAAAGTACTGGCTTGTTCTTTTTCGCGTTTTCTCAAAAAAAGATTGAAAAAAATCTGCATGTTCTTAATTTTTTTGTTTTATAGAATATGTACGTATGGAATTTGTATGATCCTTCCTAAGAAGAGAAAATACAAAAAAAAGAAACAATGTTTTTATCTAAACGTTTTGTTAAAAATTAACACTTTCAGGCAGTTGCATGGTAGAAAAAAAAAAAAAAAAAGAACAGGTCTTTGTAAGCAAGCACCTTAAAAACGTTCAGTTCAAGTGGAATTACCACAAACCATTCCACTTTTTTCCGACCTGACACCGCACCACTTATACAGTCATTATGATTCATTGACACCAGTGAGTAAGCAGCCCCCAGCTCCAGCCACCAGCAGTATCACACCTGACTATACACACACACACACACACACACACACACGCTCAAACACAGACCAATGGCCCTGTGAGTCAAAACATAGTGTACATAGTGACACCCATCAGACAGATTCTGAGACAAGGAACTTAGTTTGACTAATTTGTGGTCTGTGATACAATGGAAAAGAAGTTCAATATATCTCCTCAAATCTGCCACTGAAAAGTCTGTCTGAAAAGAGAGCATGTATTTGTTGAGAGGAGGTTCATTTTACACATTAAAGGGTTAGTTGACCCCAAAATGAATTGCTCACTCTCATGTTGTTCCAAACGCATAGACCGTTGTTAAGATTAAGATAAAACTAAGATATTTTTGTTTAAATCAGAGAGCCATCTGACCCTTCATAGACAATAATACAACAGAAAAGATCCCAGAGCAAAAAACATAGTAAAACAGTCCATGGGGGTCAGCTTAGAAAACAAAAATAACATAATTTACTCAAGCATTCTTTTCTTTTGCATCAACATCTGCAGATTTTGTTCATGCTTGTGTTTTCCCCGGGAGTAAACACAGCTGATTATGTAAAATACATTAAAGCGTGCGTATGGTTACTTTTCTAGAATGGCGGAAGATGTAACGCAGGAGAGAATTATTCATTTATTAATAACTTATAGAGAATGATTAATGATTAAAGCGTCGCAAAACTGAAGTTGAGCCACTGCTGTCATATAGACTGTTTTACCAATGTTTTAAATTTAACATAGACAGTAAAACAGTATCGTTGTCTGTAGAGGGTCAGATGGCTCTCCGATTTAATCAAAATTATGTTAATTTGTGTTCCAAAGATGAACAAATGTCTTACTGGTTTGGAATGACACGAGGATAAATAATTAATGACGTAATTAGGGGTGAACTAAAACTTCGTATTTTCATGTACACTTAAAAAGACACTTTTGACATTATCATGTCACATGATAAGACTATTATTTCTAATGTTTTTGAGGATGCCTTGTTGAACATTTTACTTTGACATTACCTTCGAGTTGAACATGCCCGCCTGCTTGAGTTAAAAACAAACGTGTACTGAAACTAAGCAGAAGTCACTCAATAAACAACTGATTATTCACTTCATAGTGACATATATTGAAGCCGACTGAACGACAGTAATCTTTACCACAACATAATTATCTCGACTCAGTGTCTTTGTCTGTTAATACCCATGTGAGCATCAGGAACTATTAACGGCAGCTTCTACATTAATAGAGCAGATGTGGATATGCCCTTAATGAAGAGTTGCTTAACTTATTTTCAAACAGTAAAAAATACACAAACCTCTCTCAACTGCACAATCCAGAGCAATAGCATCACGCTTCAGTATTAAGTAAACACATCCAATTAGCATGCATTTTCTCGATGTTCATTAGATTGGTAGTCCCCTCCAGCTACAAGGACATAAACAAACACGGTGCACTCCTTGACAATCACCCACTTTTTGTCTGTCGGCTTAATCTAAGAAGGTAGAATAACAAATAGCAAAGTGCCATTCCAGGCCCCTCCATTACCCAGCAGTCCTTCTTTTCCCCAGGGGCAATTAGGGAGTTAGATTTATTAGACATAATTAAAAGACTACACGACTCCTGTTTCTGGCCCTGATATTTAATTTGCTCACTATAATGAAACAGAAATAATAAGACCTGCACTCCGTGGGTTGCAGATAGCTACCTTCTGAGGTTCCTTGGAGATAAAAAGAGTTTGTTTGATATAAGCACCCCAGATTTGCAGATTCAGGTAGTATTTTCAGGTCTTTTGCAGGCGATGGTGCACGCACACGCACAGTGTTTAAGTACTTGCAAAGTAGAAATTAGCCACTGGAGTAAATCGAAAGCATTTGAGCACACTTTTAAGTTACCGCATCAATCAGTATATCATTTGGATGGCTGTCGAGTCCTGAGTTCAAGCCAAAAGGTTGAATGAAGTGTTCATAGACATTTGATATTTGCCCTGTATTTTAAAATGGTCAAAATCAGGTTTGTATACCTTTCCTCCAAAAGATCAGGGTTCAGTTCAAGTTAAGCTTTTGTAAAGCAGTTTAAATCATAATTTTTAAGTAGTATATTTAAGTTAAACATTAAGTTGAAAGATCAGATAAAATGTTTTTATTTATTTATTTAACTACCTACTTAATTGATAACTCTTTATATAATAGTTAAAAAGTTAGTTGTCACCTATTATAAAGTGTTACCAAATTATTTTTGGGGTTATGCCACAATAATGTCAAATGAGCATAACTATTATTGTCCAGTATGTTCAATTAGCATTGCACATCACAAAACTAGTTTCAGAAACAGTTTTGAATGAATGTACATATGTGCCTTAGTGCTGATAGACACCCACCCACATCCTTACATTTTCTGCTTGTGTGAGGAAATGTTTTTTTTTTTTAAATCCACCCTCTCCTTATGGTTCCACGAATCTGACATTTAACACGCATTTCCCCATATTTCGCAGTTTTGAATTCAATGGAGTTGCTTTGCCTCGCAATTACACACAATTTTTTTTCCACACTTTGGAACATGCTCATGCCATGCTGGAAGTTTATTGGTGCATGTCTCAACAAAATGAGTCTTTAAGTACCATTTCAGTGCGAGTTTTCCCTCCATCATTTTAGATAAGAATCTATTGGCATTGTTATGGCGATGTTGTTCATCAAACCTATTTCTGACTAAATGAATTCCAGAACTTTCACAGCTCTGATGTTTATATCATGCTGGAGAGAAAGGAACACACATTTGTTCAGCTCAGTCAAATCCCTGCTTCTGTAGTGACAAGATGTAATCTTTAAACAAAGGCTTCAGTCTCCAAGATCTTGAAATCCTACTTTTATGTTGTGTGTGTAATTGTCTGATAACTTCAAAGACAGGCCTCATTTACAGCAATTGTTGGTAAATTTTGTCTAATATGGCAACAACAAAGGAAATGTATAATTATATAATTGTGCTTGAGCAACACTTTAATTCCCTGGATGTCTCCCTGCCCTCATTCTGTCAGGGAAAGTTCACACCCCACGTTTTATTCTGAAGGAGAGAGACAGGTTACTGTTTACTCTATAACTAGAGTAGAACAAAATACAGCATTAGGTCAATTTGTGTCGAGATAAAGCTTCCTATCAATGTAGGAGTTATTTATTAATGGGGCTTGTATGTGTGCGTCTGTGCAAAATATTTAATATGTCAAGTTCTCAGAATAGTAAGGCAAGAAATACCATAGAAGCATATTTCTGTTTTCAGAATAATTGTTACGTCTCTAAAAATAGTGTTCTGTAATATTTGCAGAAGCTCAGATGGAAATCCCCTTGGATGCAGTGCCCAGCGGTCAAAAGATTTTGCAATACACTTCCCCGTATTTCCTACGAGTCCACATATGCAGGTTTTATTGCCATCATCTTCAATGACAACACACAGGGTTTTTTTTTACTACTCTACAGACATTTGAAAGGCAACTTTAGCAGGAAGGCATGATTTTTCTGTCATTCATTCAGTGTCGCCTCCTTAGGATCCAGACTTCCTGTATCACTTCCCCTAAACAGAAGTCCCTAAATGAGTAGGACAAAGAAATCATTAGGCCAGCTCGGTTCTCTCAGTTGTGCTTAAACGGATGGGTTACCCAGAATTAAAGATTTTATCATCATTTGTTCACATTCACGCCGTTGCAATCAAAACAGCATTGGTTCTGGTTGACTTTCACTGTATGAGCTAAAAAAAAAAAAAAAAAAAAAAGAGTAAAAACTATGTTTAAAAATGTCTTTTATGGTCCACAGAATAATGAAAGTCATACATGGTTCATTATTCGTGGTTCATGAATTCATTTCTGGCTGAAATATGTTTGACAAATCAATGCACAAACATTTTGTTAGTGTGTGTTGTGAGATATGCCATCAATAATCTATTGTAAGTACATATCAGTGTGTGCACTTAAACAGACAACCATAACATCAGCAAGAATATACAAATGATTACACTGCCTGGAGAAAACAACCTGCTAGTTTAACAGTTTAATAGGTATGTGATTGTTAGGTGCAGGAAGCAAATATAATGGGGAAGAGAAAATAAAGGATAGCATCAGCTAGATGCTGCATGTTTTAAGTCTTATAGATAGTTCCGTTGTATGGATGTGTATTTGAATTTTCATAGAGATATTTTACACCTATATGAAAAATCAACATTTGCCCATGTATTTACAGCATGATTCATATATGTGCACATATATAATATAACAGTGTATTAGAATTTTTTTTCTGAAAGAAAATGTGACACTGGCTGCTTAAAATTTAGCTTTGCCTGAAATAGAAGACATTTAGTTATTTTGAATTGTAATAATATTTCACAATATGACTGTTTTACTGCATTTTTGCTCAAAGAAATGCAGCCTCGGTGAGCAAAAATACCTATTTGAAAAACGATAAAAAGGACCCAAACCTTTGAAGTGTAGTAGTTTAAAAGTAATTTAAAATGGTTTGAGATTTCTTGAGGTATGTGTGTGTGTGTGTGTGTGTGTGTGTGTGTGTCATGTACATTCAGTGTGAGAGTTTGTGGTTCTTTGGCCTTTATTGTAATGGTTGAGAAAAATGAGAGAGAGAGAGAGAGAGAGAGAGAGAGAGAGAGAGGAGGGGGCACCAGCACTTTCACTTCCCCAATTTGGCATCTGCAACTGTCCATTACTGGCAGCTTCCCATCTCTGAGTGGCCGAACAGCTCTCCAACCTCAATAAAGCCAGACAGAAGCAAAGAGATGTTTTACCAAACGCAGCAATAAACCAACTGTCATTCTTCTATCACGCTCAGTAACAGAAATTAAGTGAATTAAATCCCAGTTTAACGAAATGAATTCATATTGTATTACAGCAGAACGACTCTTTAGTTTATGCAAACATCTTTGTTTTAATCTCCAAGACTATTATTATTTACTTGAAACATAATTATACAAAAATAAAATAATTGTGCTGAATAGAAATCAGTTCAAAAAGTAGTAGGCTCATGCTATATATATATATATATATATATATATATATATATATATATATATATATATTGTTGTATTAGAATATGCTTATTACTCTTACTCTTAAAAATAAAGGTTCCAAAAGTGGGTTTTCACAGTGATGTCATAGAAAAACCAGTTTTGGTTCCCCAAAGAATCTTTCAGTGAGCAGTTAAAAGAATATTTTAATAATCTAAAGAACTTTTTCCCTGTAAAGAACCATTTGTGGTATGAAAATGGTCCATGAATGGTAAAGGTGTTTTTTTTTTTTTTTTGAAACTATTGAAACTCATTTTTAAGAGTGTAACACAGTTTAGAGAGTACAGATAAGAGAAAAAGACAAAGGCCTCATTGAAAATTTGAAAACTGCAATAAAGTTTTAAATTTTAATATATTTATGTGTGTTTTGTGTGTTTAAAAATATATTTAATATCTGTTAGGTAAACATCTGAACAATTAATCAAGCTAATAAAATCAGAGAGCTTTTCGTGATTAATTATAGTAAATAATGATTAAATCACACCTGAAATGATTAAGAAATGAATACAGTCATAAATACTTAAACTTGACACATATAGATTATTTTGATAAATACCTGAATCTCTGCCACAAGTCATAAACTGCAAATTTATCAGATTTCTTTTTATTTTAATAACATGTATTAACATTAATTATAGAACACGGCCATTCTTAACTTTTAATTTAAACAAGCTTTAATCATGAAACTAATTCTAAATCTGACACGATTTATCATAATACATGTCATATTTAGTGCCTTCATTTATTTACAAAAAGATAAATGATGTTTCTTTCTCATGAACTTTATGAATTGTAAATACGAACAGGTCCAGTCCGCTTCATATTGTACAACTTTGTGTGTTCCTGATCAGAATTCACTTATCATTGCTGTCAGTCGCTCCGTATCGTTTACATGGGCTGCTGTGATGGAACTGCACCATTTGTTTTGGCCATGTGGGACTGTAGTTTGTAGTCTCTCCAAGCTGTCTGGGGTGGGGTTTGTGTGTTTTAGTTGGTGGCTGCTGTGTGTGTGTGTGTGTGTGTGTGTTGTGTGTGTGTGTGTGTGTGTGTGTGTTGTGTGGGTGTGTGAAAAGATCTGCCACGGTCCAGCTGCTCAGCGCTCGACCCAGCTAGAGCCACCGCACGACCGTCCTCTTGGCTGACTCGCCGGGAAGTGCTCCACAAATCAGATGTGAATCTGGCCACGTACCCTGTTGTTTACAGGCCATTGAAATGTTATTTGCTACAATTCCAGGAGTGTTCTGTCCCGAGGAAAATGAGCTTCTTAGGAAGCTCGTTAAACAAAGCCTGACCACATTCAAAACACTGCTTCATCCACAAAAGACATTTGTTTGTCCTATCATTTTTGCACAGTTCTGCAAAACTAGCTGGTAAGAATAGACTTAAAAGAGCAGCTGTACATTTGAGGTTCTTTCCTGTGGGGGATTTTGAGGGTGTCTATCTATCTATCTATCTATCTATCTATCTATCTATCTATCTATCTATCTATCTATCTATCTATCTATCTATCTATCTATCTATCCATCCATCCATCCATCCATCCATCCATCCGTCTGTCTACCTGCCTGATTAAATAATGTTGATCATTTAGTTTTTTAGTTTTATTGGTATTTTTCCCCACATTATTTACTTTTTATCTACCAATTAAATTTTACAGTGCTTAAAGCAAAAGACTTTGTAAAGATAAACTTAGCTTCCATGCTGAATTCGATTGTTTTTCTGTTAAATTCATGTGATAGAAAACCCTTTTATACCACAAATTGTCTAATGATTTTCTCTCATGCCCCCTTGGACAGTTTTCCAGTGCTAATTACAACCGGAAATATCACAGCTTTCCCCGACCTGTCTTGAGAGCAGTCCATTAATGTTGTACATCTCGTAAGTGCTCGTACATCGTCAAATCAGAAGTTAGGGCCAAAAGAAGCAGCAAATAAAGAAAAAGAAAAGATTGTACCGAATATTACTACAGCTGAGGTCATTAATGAGCATTGCTCATGCTGCCATAGCAACCATTAGCGCAGTAATGTCACTAATAGCATTGGAGACAGAGCTTGGGAGTGATGTGAAAATTATTGTCAGATTCAATTAGGATCCTTCCTAAGTACCCAGCAGGTCCTGTCCGTAGCCATCATTGGTTATACCCTTAATTAAGGGTGAAAAAAATGTGTGAAAATGCTTCCAGAGTCAAAATACAGAACACTATAACTTATTGGAAATTACATTCATCCAAGTATATTAATAAAAACACAAGACTTGAAGGGATAGTGCACCCAGAAGTGATATTTAATAAATACAAATATTTACCCTCATGTTGTTCCAGACCTGTATGAATTTCTTTATTCTGCTGAGCACAAAATAAGATATTTTAAAGAACACGAGTAACCAAACAGTCACTGGTATCCATTCAATTCTCACTTCTCATCTTGTGTTCAACAGAAGAATTAAATGATTACAGATTTGAGGTTGAATAAATGATGACAAAACCTAAATTTTGGGGTGAACTATCCTACATTAATGGGGCAATTTGTTCAAACATTAAAAAGCTGTCGTTAAACACTCATGCTGTTCCAAACCTGTAAGACCTTCCTTCATATTTTAAAAACACAAATTAATGAAGTCTGATAGCTTTCTGATCCTCAATAGATATGAAGGTGTCTAAAAAGGTTCACAGAGCTGGAAACAGTAGTAAGATCATTGTTAAATAGTCCATATGACATATTTGAATATTATGAGAATATTTGAAAGAAAATGAAATAATGAATTTTATTGAAATTCTTCTCTGCTTCACCATTCTAAGCCTCGTAGCTTTGTTAAATTATGGTTGAACAACTGGTGTCACATGGACTTACTACTTAATACGTCTATGAACATTTCAGTTACATTGCTGTAAGAAAGCTCTCGGATTCTATGACAAATATCTTTCATTTGTATTTTGAAGATGATACGGTTTGGAACAACGTGAGGGTAAGTAATTCATTACAGATTATTCATTTTTGGGTGAACTATCCCTTTAAAATGATTTCTCAGTGGAACTGGGTTTAAGTAGAATGTGAATGGTGAATAAAGTATGTTGATATCAACTGGAAATCGCAATCTGCTGTCTCACAGGTGGTTGGTGTGGCAGCAAGTGTAACTATAAAGATTTTACTGGACTGGGTGGTGGCATCAGATTGGTGATTCATGTTTGGTTAACATGTTTGGACACTATGGAATGTGGGCGGCTGCAGGGTTGCCACATAAAAGCAGAAAACTAGAAAGTGGCATAGCTGTGGCTAGACGTTGACGGTACTGCCAACTAGTATCAGACCATCACATCACCCCAAACTTTGCTTTACGAGATGTAGTTTATGTGGGCAGGTTACTGCAATTCATTGGTCACTCCACTCAACAATATCATATCAGATTTCTGGAAAAATTAGTCTTTATTACAGTGCCGCAGAGTTTTAAACCTTTTCACCTAGTTTCTTGGTCACAGCGTGTTCAAGACCCATTATGAATCCAGCTTGGATGTTTTGTTAAATGCTTTCTGATTCATTTGCTCAGAATTCAAGGAATGTTTCACAGTCTAATCTGACAACCAGCAAGCCCTTTGTGTATCGTGGATTTAAAACTGTGATAAGGGCTTGAGTTGAGGTCCTCACCTCGACACAGTAATTAGACGTGCCTTATTATGTGTTCTCGCTCCCTGTCCGAGAGGTCGGAAATGACATATTTTGTTCATTTGCAACCAATTTTCTTCCTCAGGCAAATTAATCACATTGTTTGACCACCCCTGACATTTTGCTTCCTCGGTTAATGAGCCAAGACCTTAGACCTCTGAGTTTTTTAATCGAGGCCCTCAGAAGACTCATTTCTGTTGATTTGACATTCCATGCAAGTTAGTCTTTATGTAACCGAATAGTACATGTATCATATATGCCGGGCAATGATTCATCTGCAGGCAGTTCATTCTGTAATAGTCTGAACATTCATCATTCTTACAGCATATCTACAGACGTGTATGACTGAGCAAACATAAATAGCATTTAGGGGAACATTCTGTGTTCAGAACAACTTGTGCCAAATCATGTCTTGTGCGCTTCTCTTTGGAGCTAGATTTTGGCCATGTGCCACCGTCTTCACAAAGACCATGCCTGGGTGGAGCGCCTCTCTCCTGGGTTTCTATGGTCTGGGAACCAGTAAGTCATGCATGTTCCTCTGGGACTTACTGGTTTTCAGACTGGGTGCAATCTTGTGGTTGGTTAAAATGCTGTTCTAGTTCTCTACTCTGAGAATGATCCTAATGTATTTGCACAAGACAATGAGACTGAGTTTGTGTGCTTGTGCGCTTGTGGTAATTTGAGGACCTTTGTGATTGCATGTAGTTTTCTGTAATGGTTTGTTTAATAATACTGGACAAGTTCTTAAAAAAAAAACATTGTCACGTGTATATGCAAGCTGTATTTTAATTCTGCAAAATATTGGGAAGCTGACAAAATAATGTGTCATAATGGCAAGTTAGAAGAAACTTGGAAAATTTCCCCCTGAAATTAAAATCAGTATTATCAATATGTTAGTTTAAGATTATGTATAAAAATCTATCTTCCAAAAAAAGTGACAAAATTCGCATTTAGAAGATATAAGTGTTAAAATCTTTCAGTTCCATCACTGTGTAAATATACTCCCTATTGGGGCAAATGAGGTCTGCTTTGGCGTTGTGTCACGTGAACTGCGGCAATGCTCACAGTCTGACCCGACTTTGTCTCTGGTCCAGAGACGCAAGTGAATCGTATGTGCGAGTCTGCATATATTAAAAATTTTTAAAACTACACAGTCTCAGCATGATTGTGATCAATATTTTGTTTTAGTAAGAGCTTCATATTTAATCTAGGGGGATCATTTGTTAGACTGTGGCTGTCAAATGTGGTTTTACCGAGATCAACGGCTCTGGCCAGAGCAAATGTAAACAAAATGCTATTGGCTATTTTAAAGAGGGGGCAGGGCTGCTCGATATGTTCCACACTGTCTTCCTCTTTCAGTTTAAATTGGGTCACTTAACGGGTCCTATAAGTATATTTATAGAACAAATAGGTTTTCATATGTATGCGCAGACACTAATAATTGACGTTGATTAGTAGATGTATTGTTGATTAGCTTTAAATTACAGTGGCCCAGTACACAACAAAATTGCCACACAATGGATTGGAATAATGTTGCTTATATACTAATTTCATTATGTTGCAGCTTGTTTCCATTGTGTTTAGTTGTGCATGTTTCTGTTGTGTTGCTACTCATTTTCATTGGGTTGCAGCTTGATTTAACTTATTTTTTGTTGTGTTGTGCTAATTTTGTGGCACTGAGGCTTTTTTTGCTTTATGTTGTGGTAAATTCTTTGTTTTGGGACTTGTTTCCATTGTGTTGCAACATAATTCGTGTTATATATCATAATTTGTGTTGCAACTTGTTTCTGCTGAGTTACAATTTTCTCCTTTGTGTTGCGCTAATGTCATTGAATTGCTTCTGTTGTATTGTGAATATTTGATTGTGTTCACTGCAAATTAAGCTAAATTAACAATATTTGTGGCACATTGTTGATTACTGTATAAAATAACCTTTTTATTTGTTGCTTATTTTCTTAACTTACATTATAAGTGCCTCATTGTACCTTTTATTTATTTTTGTTTAGTAGAAAAAGGTCAAAGTAGTTTTTTATGCCACAAATACTGTCAGTTAAGAAATGTATTTGTATTGAAACGGAAAAATTCTTAAGTTAAGTTATAGGCTCAAAAATACATAAATAAAAGCAATTAAAAATGTTTTTAGCCGTAAAATATAATGACACATTTTTTTGCATTATATATATATATATATATATATATATATATATATATATATATATATATATATATATATATATATATATATATACTTTTAGATGCTGTCTGTATTTCAAATATACTTTAAATGTTACAAATGCATACTAAAAAGATCAGGCTTATTAGAGACAATATTCTGACACTCAAGTATGCAGTATATTTAAGCGCATTGAAGGAGGCACAGCAAGGGATCATTCGACTCATGTTAAAGCAACACATTATGTGTGAGGGCTGGACCCCCAAATGGTGCATATCAAATGGCCTCAATTACTCCAGACTGCCGTCCACAACACACAACATGCTGCACTTTGCACGAAAGCATCTCATTTGAAGTGCACGCTTGCAAATTATTCCAGAGCCAAAACCAAAATTATATGAACTGCAACAAATCTACGGGTTTTGTGTAGATGGTAAATTCCTTCAATTCTTGTGGGCACTTCTGAAGGTTTCGTTTTTATAAAAAGCATTTGTGGCAGCTGAGCAGGACGGGTGCATTGTAATTGGCTGCATATAAAGAAATTGAAGTAATCTTCGTCTTGGTGGTCACAAGAAATATCCTGCAGACATTGAAGACGTTTTTTTGTCATCGTTTGAATGCTAAAGCTAATTATTTCTTCTTTTTTAATTCTGCTGGGCCACTTTACAGATGCAGTTTTTGCAAAGAGCAGCCTTTTGGTTTGTCATGTTCCTTTTACATAACAATAGACACAAATCAAATACACATGGCAGCTACTGTAACAATGGAGAGATATATTACAGCTGTCACAGTTGTCACTCACTTAGATGGACAGCAGGAGCTCATTAGAGTTTATCCAGTCTAATATTATTTTGGATAAATAAAGAGGTCTACCTATACCTATTATCCCATTATGCAACCTGACCCTGTGCTGCAGTCTTCAGAACTTTTAGACCTCAAATGTTTGTTCTGGGTCATATTTATATCTTTCCTCCTTGTGACTAATAGTATGTCCTAAAGCAGACAGCATATGTCAGTGAGAAGCTGAGAGATGCCTGTGGGCCAAAAATGGCCGCTAGCCTCTCCTTTCACTTTAACACTATTTAGAGAGGCAGTACACACGAGCCCAGAGCTTTAGCTGCTATATAGGAAGTGTTCCCAGAAACTGGCTGCAATTTCTGTTGGTGCGCAGTGGAACCAGCTCAGGCCGCTCTCGCCCAACTCTCTGCCACACACACCCTTCTCACCCCTTTCACACAAATGCTCAGTTCTAGACCTCCTACTGAAACTGAGTGCCATTCTGTCCAATTGCAGCCACATTTAGCCTTCTTCAAAGGCGACACAACACAAAGACACAAATTTTGAACTGCAGCTTTTCTGTTAGTTTATGCGTTCGGAGACTGATCCCTAGCTTACTTTGGTTGCTTTGATTTTTATGTATTTATTTATTTTTATTCTAGAACACCTTAATTTTTTTAAATTTAATTTTACTTTTTTATTATTCTAACTAAAAATGTCTGTAAACTCTTTTCAGAATAGTCTTCCCTTTCAAATACACTATGCAAGTGTTACTTTGTAGGCAGTGTTATTTTGCCATTTTTATTAGTTTTTTCGATATTAATATTTATTTCTTTTTACATTCTAGTTTTACTTTCAATTCCTTTACAGTTACATATTTACATTTTATTTTAGCTTGATTTAAAATAACAATGATTTTGATAGTTTGCATTTAGTTTTAGCTAAAGATAATATCCCTGTTTAAATTGTTGTTGTAACATACACACAGTGCAGCGCCCTCTACGGTAGAGAAATACTGGAAGCTCGACTGATGAATGATAAAGAACGTGTTGGAAAAGTGCAGTTGTGCTTAAGCCACAGGCTTGGTAACCTTGGTTTCACGTACTACTCATTGAAAATATTGTGCTATTTGGATCATTGTGGAGCATTACAGAGTGCTTAGGGTGTAATAATTTTAAATGACCAAATCCAGGGATTTCATCTACATAACAAAGGAAACTGGTTACCACGTTTGCTTCCTTGGAAACAAATAGATAAACACACTTGTAGATGATTAACACCTCAAAATGCAGGTATGCATATATATTTTAGCTTTATTAGAATATCCGTTCTATATAGGTAGGTGTATGGTTTCAGACCAAGTGACAAACAAAGTACTTCTGCCAAATAGCTGTTAGTCAGTCCGCCCCGCAGCCGACAGCGATCCTGTCCTCATTCTGCATGTCAGCCTAACATACGGAATAGTCGTTCACTGCAAGATACCGTCTCGGACCACCAGCGCCGGGCTTTCCCTGCAAGCTGTGCTCTGTTTTTCTGCCAGCAGAAGAAGTCAAAGACCTTCTCTCAACCCCAGGGAACCGGACATTGAACAAAAACCAGCACTCTAGACCCAGACAGCAACATAAAACTGAAGGACATTAAAAGTCCATTTCCACAACTGCAATAAGACAGATTTTTTTATTCATCCAAATGATCTTAGTCTGGATCGAAAAAGTAAAAGAAGTTGGCCCTGTCCAACTTTCAAAAGACAAAGAAAGGGACGATTAGGTCTGTCGCCGTGTCTTATGGTTGAGCTTTGCTGAAAGTCTAAATCGTACAGTAAATATCCTATTCCATTAGCAGTACTTATAGCCACGAATGTTCATTTTAGAGGATGTTTAAGTGTGTTGATTTTTCATTTGCGAGCTCCTTGCACGAAATGAAATTGGTAATTTATAAGAAAGCGAGGGGAAATGAGAATGGCTTTGTGTACACATCCCTCTGGCAAAGCATTCCATAAACTGAGGGGTAATCACAATAATTGTCTGGTGACAGAATATGCTGATTATATGATTATTTATGCATGTAATTGGCATTATTGTTATTTTTAGCCAGAAGTTAATTGCTAATGTAGATCCTGTAATTGGATCAGCATATTGCAACATTGCAATTCTATTAGCTCCTAATAACTGCCACAAAGTGGGAACACTTGGAGTGGGTGGAAGGTGTTTTTTTTTCTCTCTCTCTCTCTCTCTCTCTCTCTCTCTCTCTCTCTCTCTCTCTCTCTTTCTTTTTTGGAGGCTAAGTATCTGTCTCTGTGGTACAGGAGAAAAATTATAATACTTAAAAGAGTTTAATTAGAAAATATTACAGAATGTTTTGCCAGTGAAACCATGGACATTTCGAACAATATTCAAGGAATCATGTTGTTTTCTTAAGCACTGATATCCACGTACTGTGTCGGAATCCTTTTAACATATATTATTACGCAGAATCTAATATCAAATATATCTGAAAGAAGCACTTAATAAGGTGTTTTCAACGCCGTGAATCCTATAGGCATGCTTACATAAGTTTCCCAACAGTCAACACATTATCTCAAATGTGACATCTGTATTGTCTTGTTAACAGGCCGAGAGACAGAGAAAGCCGGTCGTGTTACCTCAATCTTTCACAATCAGATCAGAGCAAGTAGAAAGGACAGTGAAGTCTCGGTCAAAAGATAAGAGCATGGATTGAACTCTGCAATGTATCATTTGACAGAGGAAAGCTTTGTTATCAAAGGGAGGCATTGGAGCGTAAGTCTCTCTGTCACACAGGGGACGGGTCCAGTCTCGCCGCTGATATGAAAGGCTCATTACGGGGCTCTTATCGTCCTGGCATGAGGCTAATTGACAAGGTCTCCTAGTCAGCAGTGATTGTCTCCACCTTCTGCTGTGGGATATGTGTCTTTATCAGTCATCTGATCCTTGACTAGCAGACTGCAAGGAGAAAGGGACAGTCAGAGCGTGTGGTCTTTCCTCAACTTGTATCTGTCTCTCACTATCCATTGCTCTCTCGCGCTATACTACGTCTGACAAGAGATCTCCCGGGATGCTGCCTGTCCAAAAGACTTCAGAAAATATAAAGGAATACCTGTTGACATGAGTCTGTGGCATATCTGCAGACTGCTGCTGAGGTCTTATAGTATGACTGTCCAAAACTCTGAGACCAACTTTAAATAAAGGTTTAATATTTAGATTTATTTATTTATTTCTAAAAAAAAAGAGAGAGAGAGAAGAGTCGTGCTGTAAAACAAGAAAGAAATTCCACAGGTTAAAAATAAGTACTCTAAGTGTTTCATAAATGTATTTGGAATTCTTGGAAACATATGTTTACTAACATGCTAAACGTACCTAGAACATAACATAAAATTATTAAGCTTTTAGTGCACTCTTAGAAAAAAAAATGAAGACACAAAAGCCGTCACTTGTCGGTATTTTTTCAAAAGGTGCATTTTTGTGCCTTAATGGTACATGTAAGTACTTACATACTTGAACCTAATAGGTACAAAAGTATACCTTTTGAAAAGGTAATGCCCCAGTGATAGCTTTTGTACCGTTATTTCTTAAGAGTTTAAATTATATGATTTTTATTTACTGTACATTAATATGTTGACCTGCTGCAGTGTAAATATTATGTAATGAGCATGTGCTTCAGCCTGCTTCTCAGTAAGATACACCAGCAATTTTATGTATTTTTAAAAAGTATATTAATTAATTAACACATTGTACAGTACAGTTGTAAAATATCCAAGTACATTCTTATAATATATCAGTGTCTTAGAAATGGAATTTTGTCTGCTATGCCTTACTAATAAGCACACTTAAAATCAGTTGTTGGGTTTTACTTATTTACTTGTGTGTACTTCTAAAAGGAATACTTAAAAGGCTGTTTTGTAATACAGTTAAGATAAAATACACATATACTTAACTTTTAAATACATAATGCATTAACTATAATAGGCTAATATTTCACAATACTTTACAAAAGTATTTCAACGTAGTATAGTGCAGTACATCATAACTTTTCCAAAGATATGCTTAAAATCCCTTTATTAGCTTGTTTGTGTATTTAATTTCAAACAAACTCAAAAATGCGTAACAAATTCTGTTTTCAGTATATTCTGTATTTTAAAATATATTTTAACTGTAGTTTAAGAACTATAAAAGTGTATTTTAAATAAAATCTAAATGTGTTAAGCTCATGCTATTAAATTACACTGAAGTTACTTGATGTGGTTCCATTTGAACACAATTAAATATAGTAACGTATTGCAATTAGCTTAAATCCGATGTTAAGAATGTTAAGGACACAACATAGGTAAAGTTGTCCCAAAATAACACATTTAATATGCATTTAGTATAGTATAATTAAATAAAATATAATATGTGCATCAATATTAGTACAATTTAAGTGTATTTATTTTATTATTATTATTTTTTTACAGCAAAGCTGCATTTATTTGATCAAAACTACAGTAAAAACAGGATTATTGTTGAATATATATTTTAAATGTTATTTATTCCTGTGATGGCAAAGCTAAATTTTCAGTTGAAGATTCTTTGGTGAATAAAAAAAAAAACACATAAGAGCAGCATTTATTGAAACTGATTTTAGTATACTGTCACTTAAGCCATTTCTGTCACTTGATCATTTTAATCCTCGCTAAATAAATGTATATGTATTTTTTTATTAATATTCTTAATAAACAGAAAGTTGGCAGCGTTCTATAGAAACAAATTTAATTTAATTTAATTATTTTTAGTTTGTTATAAATATATGTGATGTTATGCATATAATATCATATGTAAATAAATTAACATTTCAGTGTGTATTAGAAAAAAAACAAGATTTACTTATTCAAAAGCATTTTCTCTAAAGGTCTCGCTGTTTCTGAACCCCCCTGGTAGACTGGCAGAAATATTGTCATGTAAATAATGTTGTAAAAACATTGTCATAGAAATAATGCATGCAGAAGTTACATAGCACAGGTTCAAACTGGAGGTGGGGTACTTCAAAAGGATGTTAAAAGGAAAGCGAGCTGTGCTGTTGGTTTTGTGTGTGATTTTTCTCAGACGTGCAATAGTTTCACTCTCAGTCAGAATCAGCGTGGAGGTCTGAGTAGATTTGTTTGAAAGTAATGCTGAGTGAGTTGGGTTTGAGTCTTCTTGTGTGTAGGTTTGCACTGACAGTGTGAGGACATGAAAAATACTGTAATAACACCTTGTCATTGTGAACCTAATGATGCATGTCTGTCCCCAGTCCCCAGACTGGCAGGGTGACAGCCTCTCTCTCTCTTTCCTTCTCTCTCTCTCTCTCTCTCTCTCTCTCTCTCTCTCTCTTTCTGTCTTTCTTCCACCACCCACCCCCATGTGTGCGCACACACATACACAATCAGACTCCATTTTGTGACCAAGAGAAATGACACAGCCATGACACGTTCCCTCATCAAGTACCCCCATTAAAACACAATTCCTCTGTTCTAAAACCTAGTGGTGCCTCTGTAGACAGCATTTGAGGGAATCATAGGTGCTCCTGAAAAAACGATTGTTTCAACAGGTAGCCGGTTTAATTATTCTGCCTTTTAAAGCCATCCGTCCTCAACATATGACAGGCTGGATGAGAGACGTTTAGAGTCCAGATATGATTTGGGTTTCAAATGCATTGAAATATTTGAGCTTTTGCAGCAAGACTGCCTGACTTGAAGTGATTCTGATCAAAACTATCAGATTGGTGCAAAACACAGTAAGTATTACCAATATCTATTTCACTAAAGCCTACTTTGCAAAATAGTCAGTTATGAGTTACTTTGTATGAATCACTTTGGTATCTATGTTGATTAGCTTTAGTAAACCTACTGTATACGTCCCTCAGATATATTGGCAGTGTTGTTTTGTGTGGATGTAACCATACACTAGAAATTTCCATGCAATGTGACTTGCTACTGCCCATACGTCCACAACATGCTGCCGTGAGCATGTAAGAAATACTGCTGCTGCACGTTTAAAACATATAACCCTAAATCATCCTCCATGGCAGATCTATACAAGTGGAGCTGGGGAAAGTGGAGGATTTCTGAAGCACTAGCCAAGTATTTAAATGTTTAGCAGCAAGGTCATTGACTGCTGATTCAAAAAGAACCAATCAACTGTGCTATGCGATTATGATGCCATTAAGTCAGATTCAGTTTGGCCTATCAGACTGCTTCATCTACAGTTTCATGACATATATATACATGTATATATACAAATATATATACACACACTTTGGATGCGATTCATTGTGAATAATCATTGTCAGCACTAATATATATATAT
The DNA here is from genome assembly GCF_018831695.1 of Puntigrus tetrazona. NCBI lineage: Eukaryota > Metazoa > Chordata > Actinopteri > Cypriniformes > Cyprinidae > Puntigrus > Puntigrus tetrazona. The sequence continues at coordinate 17,794,523 of NC_056703.1, read as the reverse complement.
ATATATATATATATATATATATATATATATATATATATATATATATATATATATATATTAGTTTTATTTATTAGTTAGATTTATTATGTATAAACAAATACACAAACATGCAAGTATAAATGAGAAAAATATGTTGTTTATATATTAAATGTATGTTTTTATAATATAAATTGTATGAATATAAATATACATGTACAAACATGCAACTATTTTCAAAATCGTAGGCTACTGAATGTGTGTATATCTTCGTATATTCTAAATAATAATATCAGATTACAGATTTTCAAGTGGTATCTCGGCAAAATATTGTCATATCAATGGAGAGCTTTATTCAGCTTAATTTTACTCAGTTTTAAAAAAACAGTTAAGCTTATGACTGGTTTTGAGGTCCAGGGTCATATATGTTTCTGTCGATCAATACATTTAAGTTTTGTCGGGTGATAATACATAATCTACAAAAAACAGCAAGGGTTTTTAACTTTTTCAAAATGGTCAAGAACGATCATAAGTTTAAAAAGGTGTTGCAAACGAATTATTCTTTAGTGATTGTACAATACTGTGGTATTGTTATGTGCACCTTAGCTAGTATTAATGTAAATAAGAAATTAATCATTTAAACAAATTTTTACCATCAGCTACAGATGTTGCATTCATTGTGTCCACCATGTTTTCTCTGACTTTCCCTCAGAGTTTCAAAAACAGTCTTGAGTTGAACACACTGTATGTAAATTGTTGTGAAACTGTCTTAGAAAGCAGTGGGCAGTGAGGTAGCTCGCTAAAGCTACTGTAAGGTTTGAGGTTGGTGAAGCTCCGCTCAGACCCCGAGGGCTTGTTTAAACAGCAGCTTGTTTAAAAAGCTCAGATGTGAGTCTGCATCAGAGCTTAGAGTTGCCCAGCCAAGGTACAAATTCCATAGAACACGAGATTTCTATTAATTAAATCGTAATTGGGTTTTATATATTTATTTGCTTCAGACGTTTGGCAGAAGCGAGGAGCGAGATTAGACAGAGATTTACATGTAAAATGTAGGAGATTCATTAGGGTACCTTGGCAAAGATGAAATAATTTGACTGCCTGCAGGGCACACAGATGGCTCTGTATGTTTGCTAATTTGCTCCTCTTTCAAGGTCATTAGTTCTATTTGGTGAACTATCAAAAAGTTTATTTGGGGATGGTAAGATTTATGTACGGCGTAAACAAGAACAGTGCCCTTGTTATGACCGCAGTGCTGAAATCTTTTGTTATGTTCTTGGAACATGCTTAACAACAGCCATGCCTGTGTGCCTTATGCTAAGATAGAAATTAAGAGAAATAGATATCGATTTTTCTTGCCGTATAAATATGAGCAGATAATTGTTTATGAGCACCTTTCTTTTACACTGTTATACCTCTTAGGTTTGCTGCTCAACACTGTCAATACCCGCTGAAGAAAAACCGAACTTTTTGTATAATCAATAATATAATCTTTTCCCCCCTCCAAACCAAACCCTTTCTCTCCATATTACACTTCTCCCAGGTGGTCTTGCTAGGAAGCTGAGTCTGTGTCTTTTTTTTTTGCTAAAATAAGGAAAGAAAGAAATTTGCCATTTTCTCCTCCCTCATTTGAAAGGGCTATTTGTTTTTGCTAGGCAGGAAATGAGTTTTGACATAATGGATTTTTGCCATGCATTACATATACTGGGAAAGGGTCGCTCTAAAATAAGGGCTCTCTGCTCTTTGTTTGCTTTAGGGCTTAAGATTGAAGAACTCCTGAATGGGTTTGAAAAATTTCAGTGGCGGTACGTATGAAATCGTTCTCAAGTATGTAAAAACCTATAAATAATCTCATCTCTTTGGTACAGCGCATTGTGCTGTGTTGTGCAGCATGCAAAAAAATATTTAATAATTCAATTTTGCTTAGCTAATTTTCTTTAACTAGATTTTTGTATTGTGAGGTGGCATTTTGTCTTTTTTTCTTTCTTTTTTTTTTTTTTAAGAATGGTGTTATGGGTTTTTGTGCTCTTTGAAGTTGAAAGGAGGCCGTACAATTAATCAATTTCCCTGCCTCAAATCTGTTCTCTTAAAATAATGAGGAAAAAGGTTTTATCAATTTAAGTTGAATTTCACTCTGGCCAGTGTTCTCTGCGGAGGACAGGGTGTGAAGCAGTTCCCCCTTTAGAGTAATTTATTCTCAATTTTTCCAACCCTTTATCTTCCTTCATTTGTTATGCTTTTGGAGTCATTTCATAGTGCCTGGATATGAGTTTCCTTTGGGAGAGATGATATGGTCAGGGAGATACCATCTGCCCATGGGGGAAGGGTAGACTAGTCATTTTACATTCTGTCTTCATGGTTTAGCTTTAATGACAGATTAAAATGATGGGCTATGCAGAATGTGTAACAAAGCAGGGTGGTGAGAAAAAGATGGGTGGAACTAGTAAAGCACATTTAGACTAACACTTTCTTCTCTTCTTTTGAGTATTTGCGACCTAAGATAAAGTATGGCCCTCAAAGAGCGTCGAAGCAAAGAAAATAAAAATCTACGCAAAAAGTCAAGAATTGTCATTTTATCGCTGAATGATCATTTCAGGCATAAAAGATGATCTTATTTAAGCAACTTTATGTCTATGACATAGTTAAAGTTTTAAAAATCAGGGCATGATCAGAGAGTTCAATTGTTACTGAGGCATTAAACAGTCTAGGACAATGCATTCTCCTTCAAAATCACACAATTGATTTTAAGATGCTTTATATAGAGAATGAGCTTATAAAGTCTGGATTTGAGAAGCCTAGTTAGACATTTCTTTTATTGGAAAGTCTTCTTCTACTGACATATCTAAATATGCTAAATTTTGGGACTGGGTTGCCCATTTATTTATTACACTACAAAATAATACTACTAAATATTTAAATTTTATTTTATTAATAAGTGGAACCATTTAACTGGCAATAACCTTTCACTTAAATCTGGCATATGCGTTATGTTATTTTATTTATGTAATGGTATATTTTTTATATTTCTATGACTAAAGCATATTAGTATATGCCAAAGCGGTCTTTAATGAAGGAATCCAAAGGATTATATTGTCCAGGGATTAGATTTTCTTTTCCTTAAGAGCAGTTTATAATTTTTTTTATATATATATAATTATACTACATCTTTGCTTTATTTTGGTCTTTCTTCATGCTAATTGGACATACTTCAAAATAGGCCAGTCTTATGCTTCACTGAAGGACTTTTTCTATGAATTTCCCAAGCGACATTCCATAGGTACGGTTACGTGACTGAACCCCTCATTCCTCCCTCGTTCGCTCACTGTTCGTTCCAGAATGCTTTCTCTGCATTTCTTCGTGCTGTCCTCATTCGATCTCACCAGCACATAATAACTCTGCCAACGCTGAGGAAAGAAACATAATGCCATTCTTACAGTCATGTGAAATCTGCCAAAGTACAGTAAGGAGGGAAAACAGAAGAAAAGTGTCAGGCTTTAGATTCTGATTGGGAATATCGTACAAGCAGTGCCTTGCACACAATTAAAGATGTAAAACAAAAGACCGTAAGGACTTCAGTACTCATCTTTTTGTGTCACAGTTATTGTCACACTTGCATTTTCATTTCAAAGAATGGTATGCAGTGTGGATATGACTGCTTTTCCTTATAGACCACCCCAGTGCGATCACATCTTTGACAGCTGGCTCTATTAGAGGATTATGAACGCGGCTGTGGGCGGCAGAAGGCCATGCTGACAGACCTGTTAGTAAAACCCTATATACAAATGACTCCAAAACCTATGAAAACACTTAAACAAGCCATCTGAGTTCATATGGCCACTCGGCCTGGAATGAAGAATAACGTGCCATTACAAAGAACTAAAAATACAGCATTGTCACGTGCTTTGTTCACGGCGTGGTTAACCAATAAGAGTAGAGAATGGATAACAGGTGACTACTGACTATCAATCACGTTTTAAAAGGGCAAGGAGGAAGTTCAGTGTGAGAAGTGAGGTTATGTGGTCTTTGGCCTGACCATAACAGTTTGGTTGCACAACGGCAGATTAAAGGTGTTTCGGGAACTGTACAGCGCTTGTGACAGTATTGAGGTTTGCGCTGCATGGATGTGCTTGCGCAGCAGTTAGAGTGGTTTGTTCAGCATGTTTTAATTTTAGACTTGAAATCAGGCAACTGATTTCAGAGGTCCTCGTTGTGGCATCAAGCTGGCTGGGTGATTACCGATTCAGTTTGAAAGCAGAATAAGAAAAAGCTGCACAACCAAAAATAAGAAATATATAAACGAAAAGGGAAAAAAAAGTGAAACATGTTTTACACTTAAACCTGAGGCCTCTTTAAGATGATGATGATTAAATAAGTTTTTGTTTTAAAAAAATGAAAAAAAAATAATTATTGTTTTTCCCCCCAGCTAACTGCTAAGGCAACATTTGCTTAACTTAATAAAAGAAATGTAAAAAAATGTTGGAAAAATAAATAAAACAACTAATGTCTGAAACAGCTGTATCAAATATAATTTATTTTTTGTTTTCTTTAATTTATTTTAATGTATTTTCTCTGTGTATTTATTTATTTATTTATTTGTGTTGATTTGTGTGTGTCTATGGATGATGATTCTCTTTTTTTTCTTTATTATGTGCAGTAAGTACAATATGGACAATTTAAGCAACTACAAATGAGATACGTTACTCCATTTATTTATTTTTCCCAAATAAATTTGGCTAAATATCTTAACTCCAACACAGGCTGATTAATGAATACAATGTGTTTATAATATTTGCTCAGTACAATTAATGGTAACACTTTTTAAGGTTCATTAGTTAACAACATTAGTTAACATGAACTAAGAATGAATGATACTTCTAAAGCATTTATTAATCTTAGTTACTAATGCACAAGTAAAATCACAAGTTGCGTTGGTTAACATTACTGCAAACTCATAATTAAACAATAACAAAGATTAAAAGATTGAGTAATAAATTAATTGTATTGAACAGAATTGTTTGTTTGTGTTAGTTAATACATGAACTAATGTTAACAAATGTAAAGTGTTATATATATGAATAATATTTTATATGCACAGAGAATATAATGTCATGGTATGCAATTTTACAGTGTGCAACATATGTCAACGTGATGTCAGTCAACTTAATAACTGACAAGACCATCATAATAAAGTGAATTCTTAACGGGGTCTAATGTCTTTTAAAAAGTGTAAAAAAAAACCTTAGAGAGTGAAAACACTGTGCATTTGTGTATGAAGTGCATGTGTGCATTTTCATCTATATGTGTGTGTGTGTGTGTGTGTGTGTGTGGTGACTCAGTAGATAGATATCCAGGATGGCTTGTAATGGTTCAGATAGGCCACTCTCACCCACGGTGACAGGGAGATTGGACAGTTAGGAGACAGAGTGCAGGCAGAAAGACCCTTACACAGCCTCATTAGCCATGTAGAGTTATCTCCCAAGTGTCAATACAGAGAGAGCAGCAGAGAGAGATAGCAGGACAACAGGGAGGGGGCTGGGGGGATCTTGACTAAGAGAAACAGGATGACCAAAACCTTAAAAGAAGAAAGCAGGTGATAGAAAAGAGAGAGCTTGCGACAGAAAGCATGGAGAAATGTTGGAGTGGATGGAGGTGGAGGTGGAGGTGTGTGGTGGGGGTGGGGGGGGCCATCTCACACACACACACACACATAAATGCAAAAGAAGCTGGCAGACAGGGGAAGAGAGCGGGATAAAGCCTCATACACTCACAAAAAGTGGTTTGCTGACAGAAGAAGGGACAAACTCTCACACGCACTCTCTCTCTCTCTCACACACACACACACACACACACACACACACACACACACACACAGGAGCTGACAGAGAGAGGTTGCGCTCCCCCACCATCCCAGCACCTGTCACACTTTGAGATAATCATCCATCATGGCCGGCCGTTGGCCTGTGTGGTCCTTTTTAATAGACACTATTGACACTAGTCGTCTCCTCTCCCACCCACAAGCTGTCACCAGGCAGAAGTGATGTGTGTGCGTGAGAGAGAAAGAGAGAGAGGAAGAACTCTGGATTTTGTTGCAGACATCAAAACACTGGCAAAGGAACGCTAAACAGTTTAATGGATGATGCTTTGGATCGAAGGTCTTAAATGTAAAGCACCCGAAGACAGGGGCTGTTTATTTATGTATTTGCTATACTACTGTTTTAAATGCACACAATTATAGGCAGTTAATTGGTAATCCTTGAATCTGATTGGTCGAGCAGCTTTCCCAGTGGTTTGATATGCGGTATACCTATGAAAAGTTGGAATATTCTAATTCGCTAATATTCAAAAGTTTGAGATTAGTATTTTTTTATTTTATATGATTTATTTATTTTATATGAATTAAATGTATTTTTATTTTAATGATATTTAAAATTCAAATAATTGCATTCATTTTATTACTGTTATATTTTGATGTTCATGTATTTTATCAAGTTGAACCCTATTGTAAAGTATTGCACTGGGCTATAGTTTAGTAAAGGCTGATGTGCCAGTATATTTGGATGGCACATCAATTGAGACGTGTTATGAAGGCATTGACCCTGACATTGAGATGGCCCAGAAGGTGCAGACAGTGGGGGAACTCAGGGAGCTATTTGAGAGGACTCTAAGTGCTCCATAAAGGACATTTGGCACAAAAATAACGGGCTTTTACGAGCGGCCAAAGCTTAGTTAAACTTTGAGCAAACTTTGGGTGATTCAGACTTGCGGGTCTAAGAGCATATGCAGTGTAAATGTGTTTGGCAAGCACTTTTCATTGACCTTCTCATTGGATATGGGGAAGCAGCTGAAATTCTAGCTTGTAAAGTTTCAAAAAAACTTTTGGATTTTGCATTAAATGAGGAGCCTATTTTAAGTAAAATTGGTCATTATGTCCATTGAAGGTTACACAGGATGATGATTATAAAGTAAGCATGCTTTAAAAATATACTTACATTTATATAATACCTTATTATTTTATTTAACATTGCATTAATGTGAAGATCAAGCACTTAACTATTTTTATTTTAAAGTTTAAATGAAAAAGAAATAGCACAAATTTGTAGCACATTTAGCTTCATCGGTTTACTCAACTTTATTTTGCAAATCACAGTTTAAAGAATGGGTCACACTTTATATTATGTGGCCTTAACTACTATGTACTAAGTTCAGTGTACTTATTGTGTTCATATTGTATTGCAAAACACTTCTGCTGTTATTGAGGTGGGTTTGGGTAAAGTTAGGGACAGGTTTGGTGGTATGGGTAGGTTTAAGGGTGAGTTAAGGTGTCAACAGTGTAGTTTTAAGTGTAATTACAGAAATGAATTAGTTTTTTTTTTTTCAAATATAAGTACAATGTAAAAACATGTATGTGCATTGTACCGAATGATCAATTTAAATGTAAGTACACAGTAGTTAAGGCCACCTAATATAAAGTTGGACCAAAGAACGTCATACTATCAAATCTATTCTCCATAATAGAACGCTCTTCAAAATATCTTCTCTGAAGCTAGTTTCTGATGAAGACCATCAGAAGGCGACTCGAGGAATGTTTATAGAGTCGTTAACAGCTCGTCCAGCTCTAACCCTGGTTGTCCATCTGCACCGTGAGGAGGCCAGACACGCGAGCGGAAGCAGTGGAGGCTAATGGAGGCTCACGGTGGGCCGGCAGGGAAATGAGGGTCTGGGTCTGGCCAAAGGGGCTGGTCCCAGGAGGCTCTGGAAGACTTTAATAGCGGAGCCAGGGAGATGCCTGCCTGCTGTGGTTTCTCGGTTGCCGATGATTTTAGTTTCAGGTGACGTGCATCATGCTCTATTAGCGGCCTCTTCCGACCACAGTTTTCTTTGGCATGTGAAAGGCGCGCTGGAGCTCCGCTCAAGACGCGTAGCTTTTCAACACACGTACACACACATACACACCGGTACACGTTTACATAGATGCAGGTCTGCATCTCTGCAACCAAACACAGGAACGATAGACTGACACAAACACACACATACCTATGTGCAGAGGCTTTCAGCTCCTCATATTTCCAGCTTCCCCTAAAACACACATACATACCGGACATATATATGCACTTTTAGGAATGATTCTATCACTTCAAGTCAGTGAAAGAATAAAGGAGTTTGAAAGGCGACTTTATTAAGTCCTCTTAAAGGGATAGTTCCTTATTTACTCACCCTCATGTTATTTCATTCCAGAACCATTAGCTGTTTATTTTTAAGAATCATTGCTTTTGTCATACTACAGTTTAGAGTGGCTAGAAAAAGAAACCAAAAAATAACAAATAAAATGAAGTGTCCAAAAACATCATAAAATTATCCTAAATGTAGTTAAAGTGACTACTGTTGCATACATATTTAAAATATCTTTTTTTACTATTCGTAGCATTAGAACATAATGCTAATTTTCTTTTCTTTTTTATACACATCCATTTAAATAAATGCATTTGACAGAAACTTTTATCTAAGCTATACTTTTCATCAGTTCAGTCATTACCTGTGAATCAAACCCATGATGGTAGTGTTGCTTGCGCTACTGTTTGAACTACATAAAATGAAATGTTTAGTTAAATTATAAGTGAATAAAGTCATTATTGCTCAAAAAATCATCGTGAGACATTATCGTAGGACTATCAGTGAATAAAGACATTATAACTTCAGAAAAAAACTTTGAAAGAGAAATAAATATATATTTGCGGAATGCTTTTTGGAGCATAACAGCTGTGATCACCACAGAGTGACATTTTATGCATATGGTTTTGTAACAAAATGGGTTAATAACGAAGTTAATAACGAAATCATTTTTGGGTTAAACGTTATTTTATGATCAACAGATGCCATCTCTCTCCATTTGAAATTGAAGGTTTAAATGGAATTTAAATGATCAAAGATCATATATAACTTCTTAATATTCTTACTATCTGAACTGTTAATAAAACTAATAAAAAAAAAAAAATGTGTTAGCTTATAAAGGTAATATTCAAGTTTGGTGACACTTTAGTTAGGGACCAATTCCCACTATGAAGGAATTAGGACATTTAGATAAAAGAGCAATCTCACATGCACAGGAATGACTTAAACTCTTGTCTTTGGCAGTGGAGCCAGATGAGGGATCAGGCACGAGTGTATTTACACCACACAGAGGTGTGTCCACACGTCCCGTAGCGCCTGTGTGAAGTGGTCGGATGTTGGTCCCTCATGCGGTCCCTGCAAGTCTTCCAAAATCCTGGGTGGCTGTGAATTTCACTGTAGCTCTTTTTCCTCCCCTTCTTTCCTACTTAAACCTAACTCCTTTTTTTTCTGCTTAATCGAAATGAAGGAAATTTCCTGTCTGAGGCAATTCTTTGTTTGTGTCCTCGGATGAGGTGAGGAAAAAAAATAGTCTGAAAGAGGAGGCAGAGCTCGCATGACACTGCCCAGCTAAACATTACAGAGCCTAATGTGTCATCTGAACAGGCCCTGAATGGAAATTTACAGTGGAAGATGTCAAAATGGGCTTTCCTCTGAATTAAACCCTGTTTTTTAGCCGCTCGTTAACAGATTATTACTGAAATGCATTTGAACATACCTTCTTCGCCGTTATTATAATGCCGTACGACCCCATCCCGATCGTGCGCCCATGAAGCCGTTTGGTATGTAAACACCCCATACGAGTCACAAAGGATTCACACACAGCAAAGAACTGAATCCAGACACAAAACAGAACTGTTTCTCATCTGAAACTGCTTTCATATTCTAATAAGAGCAGACAGAACATCAAAGAGCCTTATGCAGATTAAATCATTAATGTAGAGAACCTGTTATTGAGCTCGCGTGTGCACAGATCATCTGTGCGTCACGCTCCGTGAACCAAAGTGAGAGAAACTGTAGACAAATGAGCCCGGTGGAAAGTCTTTTTTTGCGTTTCAAGTGACTGGAACGGGTCGCACGAAGGGTGTCTGTTTACACTTGTCAAGTTTTTAACTTATATATTCTTACAGAGCGTGTCAGGGGCAATGAATAACACGGTTGTGACAATTCGAGCCCACAGTCCGTAACCCGAATGGCAGGGAGTGAGTGAGTTGTTTGGTCAATACACCAACTCCTTAGCAACCATTTCTGTGGCTAAAAGGAGGGAATTTTATGCTCTGGCCCCCACCCAAGGCACACAGAGCTGACTACAACTTCATTGCGGCGAGTATAAAAATAATTTATTCTGGCTAAACCATTTTGCCAAATCTTTTAATCACCGTAAAGGCCTTTCAGTACGTGTTATGTCGTAGATTCCTTCAGATGCCTATGTGAAATATTTATGATGTGTTCCTACGTGGCACGTTTAAGGCTGTGATTTATTTTGCGAGGTGGAGGGGGATGCTGTAACACTGGTTTACGTCGTAGATGATCCGAAATCGTATATGACACTCGCTGGTGACGCTTCGAGAGCTTGTTAATCATTCGATGCAAATGTCTTTGGAAGTTGTTCGCTGGGATTGAACTGAAGTGGCCTGTGATTCTGGCTCCAAACCGGTGTAATTTAGTTTATAAACAGTAGCCTCAGTGAACCATTGAAACTTGAATCAGTTTGTATCCTTATGTTCAAGAGAGTCGTTGCATTTAAAGGCAGCCCAGCCTGTTGGTCTTGGCAGGATGGCGTTTTTTTTCTGCTTGAAATGCAGCGGTTCAAACCCCACTCAGAGCTTTGATGTGCGACTGTTATAAGTCTGTTCAACTGTAATATATCTCTGTCACCGTGTCTCATAAATTTCCTACACCAGTCCTGTAAAATCAGAAAAATGTCACACATTCACTACACCCGATTCACACGTACATATTTTTGACATTATCTTGTCTGTATGTGCCGAAAACACATTTTTTCCGCCTTTATGAATAATGCAAAGGAATCACATGCTGTCTCCTATATTTAAAGAAACGGTCAAAAACATCTCATCTCATTAAGTAACCCTGTTAACCTCCGGTTAGAGAGTCACGTGACTTGCGCGGCATATGTTATTTATGTTCACGGAGCGGGAAGATGTTTGCAGAGAAGGATAATTTGACAGTCCGATAAACCAGCAGACAGACAGATAAACAGTCTGCCTCATCGCCACAGAGATCTCATTGTCAGTCTTACTGAAACCCTTGTTTCTCACTCCATCCCGACAGCCACGGGGCAATATTTAAGCAGACAGTCAGAAGACGTCCAAATATTGAACAAAATTTTCTCTTTATTTCTAACCCTCTGCCTTTTTTTCTATTACTTCTGTAGCTGAATTTTTTTTTTTTTTTTTTTTGGCTAAGACCACAAATCCCAAACAAACAGGACGGCCGAGGAGCGGGAGAATGGGCTGACTCATCAGAGAGAGTGAGAGCGAGAGATGGGGAAGAGCTCTCCATTCTCGCTGAACCGGAGCAAAGAGGACCGACCGGTGCTCCGCATACATGCTCACGGACCACCCAGGTCTCTCTACTATAAAGTAATATTGCTTTAGCCACCTCCACTACACCACTGGTTAGGCTAAAGGTATGAGGTTATTACAGCCGTCTAGAAAATATTATGCATTCTGAATGGTACTGACCTCAACAACAAAACCTTAAAAACAAGACTAAAAATAGATTAACAAAATAAATTATTCTTATTAGTAGTAGAATCATTTATTTACTTGTTATTATTATTATTAAATTATTATCAACTTTCTCTATTGTCTCTGTATATTTCTTATATATAAATATATATATATAGGTGTGTGTGTGTGTGTATATATATATATATATATATATATATATATATATATATATATATATATATATATATTGTTCATGTGATTTATTAAAGATTAGTCCGAAAAAAAAAAGCAAAAGAAAGAAAATTTGTGGCTAGGCTCTTGTTTTTGAAGTTGCCTTTTAATTCCATATCTGAAAGTGGTTGCCAATAATTTGATGATTATACATTTCCAGTGTTTGGTGTAGAGTCTCCTCTCTGCAGTAATTGTCTGTCTGTTTTGGTAGGCACAAATGTCATTGCTATTCCTTTTTCTTTTCTTCTGGTGGCCTTTAGGGGAAAGGCTAATATCTTGTGTGTCAATTCACAGCATGAAAACTTTTAGATCTATATAAGGTTACTCATTTCAGAACTTATTTTCTAAGAGAAAGGGAGGGAAAAAATAAATACATTATTTATGAACATATTCCCAGTCCAATGGTTAATTGTTTATCTTTTCACAATTGCTTTGATGTAACCAGAAACGTAATCCATAAAAGAAAGAAGAAAGTTTTCCTGTTTTTTTTTTCTCTGTGTAATTGTTGCTGCATTTTCCGCTCGTTTCCTTTTAATGATTTGTGACAAGAGGACATATAGGTTATTGTAAAAATGATTCCAGTTTTTCTCTCTATTACGAAGGCGTGCATTTGCCCTAAAGCCTCATCAGCTTTGATTAAATACAACTCTTCAGCTGCCTGCTCTCATTAAAGCTGCCATCCGCTACTAACTGTAAACTTATTATATCTCTAGCTCAACTGACCATGTCCAAAGACTTTCATAATGTAAGAAATTAAACATTCCTGGGTTTGTTTTTGGATTTAAAACACTGCACACTCAGCCTTTTCATGCATAGCGGTGGAGACAAATTCACAGCAGAAGTCAAACATGGATAAAAAGGCTGAAACAACAAAATTATCTGGCAGTACTAACCTTAAAAGGAAAAAAAGAGAGGGAGAGAGAGAAAATGGTCACTTTGCAACTTACAAAATAAAACTATTTTTTGCTTGCCAGGTGCACAATATTAGACGTTCTGTACCAGAGACAACTGTAGTAGTCTCTTAAGGAATATGGTGAGGTCTGTCTCGCCAGTGGAGCTGGCAGAGTGTGTCCAGTATATGGCTGCATATACACTGCTGTCTGTTTATGTCAGAATGAGAGATGGGGGATTTTTCTCAATGAGTCTTTTGTTCATGCTATGGCAGTAGTTACAGCAGAGCTTACAGTATATGAGCCACATACGAAGCGTTCGAAATGCACTGCAAAAATATGTTAGTGGCACGTATTTTCGATACTAGTGTGAGTGGAAATGCTATGAAACTAATAATCCTTTAATGATCATTTTGTTATAATGATTAATAAAATGGAAAATTGTACAGCAAGGTTTAATGCTTTATGCAAAGATGCTATTCCATGCAGTAGTTACTGCTAAACTAACAACACGCAATATAAGTGATTATAATTAACAGCATATTAACCATAGTACATAGCATTATTAAATATGAGTATGTATATAATGTGTATTAATAGATTGCATACTGTATGTTCATTTGTATAGTGTGTACTACTAGAGCTAACATCAGTAAATTATTTACATATTTTATATCCACAATCCACAGGTTCATTATTTTCTTTTTCATTTTGTCTAGTTTTTCTCATTTAAAGCTTTTTTAATTGTCTTAACATTTGTCCAAGTGCATATAATTGTGAAGTTCTTTGGGTGTACGGCATTACACGGTAAAGCTCTCTCTATATATAGAATGTCTAAAAAAAACAACAACAACAAAAAAACCTCTTTACGGACATAAGAATTCATCAGACAAAAATAGCCAAAACACCGTATACAACATGTAGTCTATATCCCGCTTTAAGAAATTACAATGCAAAATGATGTGTGTTTTTTACAACATGACATCACTGAACACATAGCAAAAAACGTGCTAATATATATATATATATATATATATATACTATGCTCTTTTAAGCCTAAAAATTGCTGTGACCTAGTTTGGTCTCCAGACAATTGAGAATTGTGCAAAGGACAGATAAATTATTATGAACTTTAGCATTTTCAGAAAATGCAAGACAAAATTCCACTTTAGTAATGACTTCTTGCTTGGGCTGTGCTAAACATGTCCTTAACCATCAAATCACCCCAGACAGCATTACCAGAACCATTTTCTGGTCTGCGGCACAATAAGAGCACAGCCCCGAGGAGTGAAGCGACGGCCCGATGGTACGATTGTGGAAAGATGTGTCCCGATGTGCAAACTCTGTTTATCAAGCATAACCCTGTAGAAACGCCTCGACATCCGTGTTCGTTTCTCTGCTCAGTGCTCTCTCAGGTAGTTCCCGCTAGCCCCCCTCAGAGATGTGTGGAATATGCTCTCTCTCTCCCGCTCTTCTTCTTGCTCACTGTTTGAGTCGTCTTCTGCCTCTCTTTCTCCACGCTTTCATTGTGCTTCTGTGTTTTTTCTCCCTCTGATCTCGTCTCTCCTCTAGACATCAGTGTGGTAGACTACGCAGGGCTCTACGAGTGAGTCTCTCTTTCTAAACCGTTGGCTCATTAAGCAGCATGTTTGTATAGGCAAACTTAGTATTTTTAGTGTGTTGTTTGTTTTACGTGCCCTCTGTTCTCACAGTGGAAGAGAGGATGCGGCTTTTTCGCTACGTTACGCTCAAGCCGAGTTCTCTGCGCTTTTGCCACACTGCAGGGAGGAGAATTGCAAAACTTTTTCGCCTCTCATTACGGCTGTGTTTCAGAGCGTCTGGGAACGCTGCGCTGATGGCACGCCTTTGGTCGCTTCCAAAATTACCCCACAGCAGGTTCTGTGATGTGGTGTTTTCTTGTAAACAGGTTTGAGGATGGCTGTTCCATAGGCTTGGAAAAGTAGGTTTAGTGTAAAACTTTCACCGTCGTCTGACTTCTCAGCGCTCTCACCTCCAGGCGCTTCCTGCGAGCCAGGCGTGTTTTTGCGAAGGCCGAGGTGGGAGTCCTGACGATCTAGAAGTTTTAGTAACTCAGCGATTACTATCGCCACTGCCTTTTGCGATATGATAAGCAAATTTAAAACATTGGTGTTTAATAAACTTAGTCTGCTGTTGCTTTAAAAATGTGTCACTTTGCATAGGTAAGATGTATAAATTAGATTTGTGATTCATTGGTTGGTTTTTGTTTCGATTTATAATTCAGTAATTGATTTTGATATGCAAGTGGATTTGATTAACATCATTTAAATAGATAGCGTTTGTTTATTTAGAAATTTTGAAATCAAAAATGATCATATATATATATATATATACAAACACACACACACACACATATAGTTTCATACAGGGCTTAAACTAAGCCAGGTCATAGTTTAATTAGGACATTTAAATAATGTGCAACTTAAGGACAAAACAAAGGTACTGATATATTTTACGATCAGTCAGTGCAAGTTTCTTTTAGTTGAAATAGCTCAGATTTACCTTTTAGTCTGGGACTAGGCTTAAACCTTGTCTGTTAAAAATGGGTAATGATCTTGGCTATTTTAGCTATAGCATAGCATAATTTTGTTTAGTTAATGGTTGATTAAGTAGAAAACCCATTTCTCTGAAAGAATCACTTTCCTTTAGTCACAAAAAGCATAGAAATAAATATTTAACAAGAAGTTCATTCTTGTATGTTGTCACAAGACCACATCCTCCTTCTTAGCGGACAACAGACTAAATAATGGGCTTAACCATTACGGCAGTTTCCTTTACCTTGTGGCTCCAGCAAGTGGCCCGGGAAAGATGACGTCGACAAAGGCATTGTTACCTCACCCTGTCATAATATGGTTACCTGACAAGCTAACCCAAATGAACAGGCCCCTGCTCTGATCTGGTTTGTTCTAGTCATCCATGGCATAAATATTTCCCTTCAGACCCTCTTTGTTGAACTGAGAGATTCCTCCCTGAAGAACACGGCGTTGTCCTTTATCCACCAAACATCACAAATCACTTCAGCAATGACTGCAGTAATCTTCGTGGCTATAAATGATTTGTCCTAGTTTGTTTGCTTTCAAATGATGTTAGTCAGATGCGGCTTTTTCCTAAGCATATTGTTCTAGGGTAAACACTTATGAAAACCTTAAAATGCACAACTTGGCTTGTATGAACAAAACTATCTCCTGAATGGAGAGAGTCTTGCTGGAAGGCTTGCTGCAACCAATCAATACACCATGGCTTCTCTTGTTGCCTGAGGAAACCACAAATGCTCTCAGATACACCAGCCTTCCTCTCCAATGAGCAGTTATATGTTTTCTTATAGGACATTAGTTGAATTGTGTAAATCCCATTTAGGTTACTGAACTAAGTAACAAGCTGCGTGTTGTGATGTGTTGTGTTGTGTTGTGTTCTCTTACTTTGTGCTGAGGCCTAGAGGGTAAAAGACAGTTGTGACAGCTTGATAGAAGTGGAGAGATTCACAAGTTGTTGTTTTTTTTTTCTCATAATGGTGACACACAAATAGGGGAGTGAATCTTTGGGTTGGCGATGAATCACTTTGATTCATGATTTATTGTTTTTTGTTTGGTTTTTCTCTATCTATCTATCTATCTATCTATCTATCTATCTATCTATCTATCTATCTATCTATCTATCTATCTAATACAGATTTGTAGCTTGTTAAAGTCTATATGTATCAAAAAAAAGTAAGGCAGTAACTTGACTTTCTATATAGGCTTGCATTGATTAGTGGCATTGTTACTTGAATTGTTCCATAGGGAGAGCTATTATTTCTTGCATTTACAGGTCTGATTTTTTGAATGTGAAGTTTTGACATCACCAGGTAGACTTATGTGGGAGGACACCTGTAATTTGTATCAAGGTGGAGGCGATGGAGGAGGACGCAAGCGTTGTTGAGATACACAAGGAATATTAAATAGAATAACATGGCCAGACTAGCACAGCGGGTTCTCAGGCCCTCAGTACTTTAACTTTCATTAGAGAGCAATTGGTCATGCTCACAGCAGGCATCGTCGGGCGACTGCACGGTTGAACATTGTCGGCGGTTCTGGAGTAAGTCGAGTTTTTGTTGATTTCTATTTCTCTTTCTTTCACATTCTTCATGTGCTCAGAATGGGACAAAAACAAGAAAATAGATGGAGACTGAACACGGATCTGTGAGATTTAAATGCAGCTTGGGCGCACTGCTGTGTCCTTGAATATGGCCAGTCACTGAGAGCCGTAGGCGGCTGGTAAAGAGAGGGGGTTGTGTGGAGGGTCCCAGCAGGCCGTTTGTCTGGACGGGGCTGTCTAACCCTCCCCTCCAGCTGGGCAGGGCTGAGAGAAGTAGAGCCCTCACTGACTGATTAGGTCTCATGTAAAGTACCACCTAGGGAGCCTATTAGAAACACCAAAGTCAATGACAACGCAGACGGATGACGCACCTGCACGGCCACTGAGCATCCATGTTCCCTCTATCACTTTGCTTTCTGCTGGTGTTCAGTATGCCTCTGCAACCAATGCACATTTTGACAGGATTGTGCACCATTCCGACTTAAGAATGCATTTAAAATTCAAGTTCAGCTCTTTAATTTGATTATTAATTTGAACTAAGGTAGCAAACATACATGAAATTTCAATGTGAATGTAAATTAATTCAAAATTCAACAAAAAATCAACAGTTTTTTGTAGAAATCAATCATGTTTGTTACAAACTGTTTATTTTTAAAAGATTTGATAGCTATTATCAGTGTTTGAAACAATCAGTGAAATAGAAAAATGTTCTTAACATTATAGAAAAGTATTAATGTCTTCCAAATAAATAAATATGAACAATAGTGTATACTAATGTTTTTAACATTTAAGTGAGGATGGTTGTATGGATGTGGGGAAGAACACTTCATTTCCCAGAATGCACTGCTTATGTGTAATTTCTGTAAAATACAATTCGTTAAATTTTCCTACTTGTTATTCCCATTCAAATTCCAACTGAACTTCCTGTGGGGCGTTGCCGATCCCATTCAAATTCACGTTGACAATGTGAAATGAAGCCAGTTCTGCAAGTCCCCTTATTCATCTCCTCTCTCTTCCTGTGGCGTCTACAGTATAGAACACTGTGACTCTGTTAATCAGGAAGCCGTTGAACAATGAAGTTCTGCCCAGCCAGATCTGTAAGCAGTAAAAGACAACCCTTTGTTTCTAAAATAAGAATTGTTTGACATTTGAGAGGAGACACAGCCCGTTCCTATGAAGTTCGCCGGCATCAGAGCACAGACCGGAACCCTTCAAGCTATTTCCAGCCTCGGTGAATACCAGTTATTGTGAACGTGTAATTACAGGCCTAGACGCTGCACTTAATTCCCAAACAATATGGTGTACTTATACACAAGGACGTCAAATTATACTCAACCCACCATCTAAAAAATGCTGTCAGAGCATGGATGCCAAAACTACCGTACAGTGGCCGCCAAACCCTCTGCCACCACCCTCTTCTGCTTTCTCATTATCCAAAGGCCCTGCTCCACGGTCCTAATGATGATGATGGAGAGGAGGCTGCCTCCGACTGACCACAATGCCTTTCACAGCTCAGACAATATCATGCCTATAAAATGCTGACCAAAATAGACAACACAACTTGTTTGTTTTAGGTGGAACGTTTCATTTCAGCAAAGTGGAATTTAGGAAAATTGAATCTGAACCTATTGGAACAACCTTTGTTTTTATCAGTCATGAAGTAATCAGAGTGTTTTGAACATCGTCTAGATTTAGCAGCTTGCCAGCGACACAAGAGATACGCAATCCTGTTCGAACTGCCCTTAAAAATAGAAGGACCATCGTAACACAGCAGAAAAGTGTGCTATTTAAAAACAGTAGCTAGGCTTATGTTTTTGTAGCGAAAATGAATTGTCTCCTCATATAGCTAATGCCCTTTACTTACAAGGGACTCCAGGGGCTCATTTTGAATATAGTAATGGAGGACAATGACAGTTTGTTCTGGGTCCCTACTCCTCTGAAATGTGAGTTAATGTGTTTGCTTTGCCTCTCCGATCATTTAAGCTCTAACCTGCTCTGGTGTCAGGAGGGCTGTATTGAGACTCCCTCAATTTTTAGAGGAAATGACAAATAAGTACGACTATAGAAGAAGCGAAATGTGAAGGGACACGCATCAGAGGTTTCAGGACAGGAAATAGGAGGGACGTATTATGGCGTCGTACAAAGGATTGTGTGTTTCAAGCGTAGTGCCTAGCGCCCAGCTTTTTCAAGGGAACTGAGAGGATTCTGGGACTTTTTTTTTTCTTTTCCCCTTGAGTTTTGTCTCTGTTACTTGGACAAGCCGATGAGGTTTCTGGATTGCCAAGTAGCCCAACAACAAACCCCTATAATTTCCCCTATGCCTCACCAGAATCTTGTGTCCTTCAAAGGACGTCTGAAAGAGAAGCCTGTTTGAAAGGCCCAGTGTTTATCCTCAAAGCCCATTTCGGGTAAGAAAAAAAGTCAGCCCTCTGCCCTTAATCGGTGGAAACGTTAGCAGCATTTGTGTTCAGTGTACATCGTAGAGGGCAGCAGGCAGATGACAGTCACCGTATTGCCAGCCCATTGGCTCGGGTCTCGTCTGTACCACCAAGCTGGAGAGGCTGCCAGTCAGCATTAGGCCAAGGATTCCCTGAAGAGACAGCCATTTCACACAACCAAGAAATTATGCCGTTTGAGAGCAGAATTTGATAATATGCTTATTTTCTCCGCACAGCCGCAGGGAGAGAGACAGAAAGGGGAGTGGTGGAATTATATGCTACGTTAACTTCGGAGACATCTCTAAGGCGGCGAAAAACGTCGGAGAGCATTTTTCTTTTCTCCGACTGGCTGCTGTGAATTGAGAGAGAGTTACTGTGACTTAAACATCTCTGGAGACTCATACACCCTAGTTCTTTCTGTCCTCTAGAAAATGTGCATGTGGTTTGTGTTCTTTGAAGTGACACAACTCGGCTCTTGGATTGAAAAAATACTCTCATTTTGCATCCTTGAAATTGCTTTATTGCAGCAGAGGTTTACTTTGAAGAGCAACTAAATTAGTTATATAATCAGAAAACACAGGTTTTCAGTTTTTATTTTGATTCAGTGAAAAGACTGAGAAAATGGAAGCATGCAAAAAAATGTAAGTTTCCAGAATAGTGTCAAAATGATTTTCCTTCTGCAAATCATGTAAATATTTACCATCACATATACTTTTGGGATCCAGATCTGCTTACGTACAGTACACACAACCCACATTCCCGTACATCCTTATAATTTTATCAGGTTGAATGAAACGGTCACATACTAAACTGCATGCTTGCCGCAAATTAGACACAGGTAAACAGATTTCTGATCGGTTCAGGGTTTGTACTGAAATGCTAAATGCAGAGTCCAGCCTCTCTAGAAATCAACACAAGATAGAGTTGCAGCTCCGGCATGCGTACGACTAACCATAGCAGTACCATGTGACTTGTTCTTGCTTGAATACAGGTATTGAGCACTGAATTCCAGTGGGTACTGAACTATACTGCACATTCAAAAGCAACAGGGGCTCTTCAAGGTAAACATTACAGCCTGCCAAACGAAGTCAAGCATTTTTATTTAATTTCTTTTCTATAGTTTTGCTTCAACATTGATGTCTTCCACAAGTAAACATTCTAACAGACTTTCACACTCTCACGCCAGACTAACTAGGTCAAATATGAGCTGTCAGAAAGTCTTTCTTTACGGTTCTAAGCTTGAAATAAAAAAGAGATTTGTCCGAAAAACAGGTTAGCCCTGAAAACACTTCATAGTACACGGAATTAGTCATCAACGAGCAATCAAGCTTCATTTTCAAGCCATCAGTCAGGATTAGACTGAAATGCCAAGGCTAATAATTACACATTTTTACCATGGATGTATTAATTTATTGAAACTGTGAAATGGTGAAATAAGCGCCACTGATATATGCAATTCATCCTAACATTGAGGAAAACTAGCTTCAGCACAATCATCTGAGGCACATTTGGACATAAACAAAAGATCAACACAAGGCTGTGGAGAAAACAAACACATGCTGGAAAAACAAACAAAACCACAATGTGCTGTTGCCGGGCGGCTTTATCTCCATGTGTTCCTGTTTGTTTGTTCTGCTGAGCAGAGGGCTGTGGATAAAATGTCATGAAATGATAAGTGAAGAGCTCTTGATTGCACAGCGCTGTCACTCTAGGTATCACAGATCTCATATGGCTAATGAAAATCGTAGCATGAGACATATGCAATTTTCGTTTACCTGATCTGTTCATGTGCAAACAAGAACAGAAGCTAAAATGCCATTGGCCCTCCATCCATTTATTTTGATTAGATCTCACCCCTAATGTCAGAAATCCATGACAATGGTAGTTTAAGAATATCAGTGCCCCACAGGATGCAATCAAAAAAAATCCATGAGGGACAGGCTAGCTGTCCTCTCGACAGACCGTAATGGGGTCACCTGGGAAAACCTGTTGAGTTTGACAAGGTGAATAAGTCCCAGGACGGCCGATGGCAGGTTGTAGAATAGAAAATTGCCAAATATCCCAGCCAAAACTGAATTTTCAGAATGTTTTTGGTTGTTACTAAAAGAGTACTCCATGTTCATTAGAGTAATCTAACAGTGATTCAAAGTTTAAAAAAATAACTTTGACTTTGAATGCAGTGAATCCAGTCAGATTTTACTAAATGTTTTTTGCCTCTGTTAGTTTAACCAAAAATGAAACGTCTTTCATTATTTTCTCACACTCATGTTGTTCATTTTGGTCTGTTCCTCACCAATGAAGATTTCTGAAGATTTCGAATATAGTTTATAGGTCATGTGGACCACATTTATGATCATTTTATGGTGTTTCTGTTTCTTGTTTGAAGCTTGAAAGCCTCATGCAGTCCTCCCGCATTGTATTTGCATGAGCGACCAGCGCAATCTTCAAAATGTCATACTATTTTGTGTTCTGTTGGGGAAAAAGTCAAGAGGTTTGAGGTAGTAAATGATAGATTTTTCATTTGTGGGGGCGAACTAACATGAAGTTTTGATTTTATTGACCTACATTTTAAAAAGGTGTAACCAAGAAATTCTAATGAGAACTTTAATATAAGAAAATTAGGTATATTTACTAATCGCCTAATGTCACGATTGTTCAGCGATACAGGAAAACGGAAAAAGGATTAAAGTCTGTCTCCCTCCGCGTGGGCTACAGACTTCATCAGGTGCAACAACTGATCAAGAAAACTCACGTATCAGCCAGCCATGGAGCACAGTCCAAATGCTTCAACATTAATCAAACATAATTGGTGCTTAAAGTCTTAAATTATTTATTATTGTGAGATCTGACAGTGCTGCTCAGAAGCAAATTGGGATCATCTTCCATGACCACCAAGGATTTGAAGATTAAGCCAGAACTAAGTTTATTTCCTCCATACGGCTTTTATCCCCGCAAACGAACCGTTTAAACGGATCACCCGCGACAGATAACCGCGTTACTGTAAACGAGAAATGAGGCTGTTCCTCTTAAGATCCTCTTCTCTTTTCCCCCCCTTCACCCTGGTCTAATTGTGCCGTGGATCCCCGTGGGTTTAGATGTTTGACACTGCGAAATGCTCTTAAATCCTCCTCGCTTCTCTCTTCCTTGCGCTGCGCTCCCTATCTAGAGCCAAAAGGATGTATGTCGAATTCATAAATTTATCACTTTGCAAAACGGTGCATTAAATGAGTACGGACACGCTCTGATTTGAAATGCTGACTTAAGAAAAGAAGTTCTGATGTTTCAAAATGAGTTTGGATCATGGTGCCAACCCTCCCCCCTCGGGCCTCCCCTCACACCCTCCTCTGCCTCTCCTCGGCCTGTCTTTTCGTCTTCCGGCAGCAAATATCTCCAGTCTTTCTCTGGCTCTAGTCAATCTGAAGTCTTCTGCTTCTACTGTCTCCAAGCAAGCAACACCCTATCTGATGATTAGCATTTATATGCAGCTGGATAAACTGAAAATTTAAGTAGATTAATTAATTAATCTGATGCTTTGATGTTATTCTGATGTAAAGAATCCATTATGTTACCGCATACTCAAACATGGCATTACAAGGCATCAATGTTCGCAGTTTTACTTTACATTTAGATTACTACCAGAAGACAAACAATCTTGTAATCTGTCTTAATCCACAAAAACTGCTGTTAACTAGTACAAAACATGCAGTGTTAGCTTTGTTTTTAAAGTGTAATCCTCTTGGTGCTACTCCACTGAGACAACATGAGCCCAATGGTTTTTAAAAATAAGAAACTCAATGAGAAACTCAGTCAACAAAAGGTCCAAGGAGAGGTGGAATTTATAGTCTAAAATAATGACATGGATATTATCATTATCTTTTATTTACAAAACATATCTAAAAGTATTTGTATTTGATTGCATTTAAACATTTAAAAAAAAAAAAGCATTTCACCACACTGGGTTGAGTTTTCTATCATTTAAACATTGTGATTAATTTGTATATTCTTTTACTTATTTTTTGTCTCAAACATTTACAGAAAAAGTGTCGTAACTCAGTTAAAACACTGAGCCAGCTCTGCAAAGTGCACATAAAAAAAGCTATTTGCTTTCTTTGGCGGTAAGCGTACTTTCCCTCTGATATGTTCCTTCTTGGATTGCAGATAAAGTTGCTTTATAAATCATGCTTTCTGAACCTCTCAAGTCCCAACCCAGTGAAAAGAAATCTGTATAAAGTGTGAGTGAACTTCTGCCATAGATTCAGCATCCTCAAGAGACTTTCAGACAAGACTGTGAAAGGCTTTGATGACAACCAAGACCAAAAGCCCCCTTTTCCCGGACCGATTTACACTGAGAAATTTCTCTCTTTCTGAATCTTTGGTCACCACTGCATTCTTTTATCTCTCTGTTCCCTCCATTTGTTTAGACAGTGTACAAGACCTGCTACATGGCCTAGTCTAGACCCGTAACCTTCCTTGCTTTGTTTGCAAGGTCATGTTGGACACATAATATAGCTTGTGTAGCAAAGCAAGGTCAAAACCAATGGTCTGTATAATAATATAGCGTCTAATACACATCGCTGTCCCATTAAATCCCTACCCTAAACTCTCACTGCTACTTGGGACGTGCTGAAATGATGTACTGAGATTCTGTGGCAGAACCTCTCCTGTTTCCACAAGTAAACAAGCCATAATTAATTGTACAGTGTGTAAATTTAGCCCGGAGGCATGAAGGCCATCTAAACCCTTACCGCAAGGAACGGTCTTGGCAAATAGCCATGCAATATTTTTAATGTGACCTTTTCCTGTTAGGCCCAACAACTGGGTTCTCTGTGCAAATTCTGTAATGTCCAGACCTTTTCTATCATTTAAGATTATAATGATCTTGCAGTGGCACTGATGTGTTGATGATTCAATATAAAACATGAGTAACACAACAAGACTTTGAATCATATGATGGGCACGACCGTGGCAAAAGTGAGAACGATGTCATAGATAGCTCTCACAATGTTTACAGTATGTGCTCTCAATATAGATGGTGTTAAAGGGTATTATGGGAAATCGTTTCAATCAACGTGCCGAGACATGCTTATACATGCATTCACCCACTTTCCATATGCATGCATAAAATGGTCTCGAAGTTTCTTTTTTTTTAAAAGAAACATTGCAGAATTAGAAAATGTATCCATACATATGTTAAACATGCAAGACACCAGGTTAAGTCAAATCCTAATGCATTTAACAATAAAACAATTTCTGCATTCTTTTTTTTCAAGCGAAGTAACAAGCTATGGACATTGATGGACTTTCCTAAGGTAAATGTAACATCAGATGACACTTTGGCTGTTTTATTTTTGCATTATTAAGCAAGATTGCTTAAGACATGACACATACCAGTAAGTTGTGCTTTATCTTTTAACATCCAGTACCTTTTTATAGTAATTTATGTATTATATATACAACTAGTAATAAAGTGGAAGAAACAATCGGTTCACTCATGCTTCTTTCTGCCATTCTGAAGGCGTCTACAGTTAAAAGAGTTCAGAACATTTGTTGTTTGAATTCCGGAATTAAATGCCTTCCTTTAGATAAAATAGTAGAGCATGGTGGTGTAAACACCAAGGTTATGGGTTCAAATCCTAGGGAAAGCATGAACTGAGAAAGAATAATGTATAACTTGAATACAATGGAAGTCTCTTTGGATAAAAGTGTCTGCCAAATTCGTAAATGTAAAATGAATGCAATTTAAAAGACTTTATCAAAAAGTAATGAAACACAAAATTTCAAATTCAAACTTTTCTTCACCATATAAGGGCTTTTTTAAACAGCTTATTGCAACTTTAGACCCCAAAAGATGGAGTGTGTTGCATATTACGCACTGCATACATATGGTTTAAATAAACTCTTTGCTACATATGTTCTTTTCTTACATGTCCTATATATCTCAAATTTTGTGAAAAGTAGTGCACCCGCAAGTGAGACTATGTCCTCAAAAACTCGATCAGGTCATCCGGCCTCAGTTCGGTCCTAAATCAGTACAAATGAACTGATTATTTAAGCGCAAAATGCGGCCTGTGCCAGGTGCGTGCTCTCAAAGGTGCGTTAGATGGAGCAAGTCAAGCCTTTAACATAAGGCCGGAGCGTGGATGTAGCAGCAGGGTCTTTGAACCCTCCAGGTGCAGCTGTATGTTGACTGATGGAAACAGGCTTCGGCCTGCGATATGCAACGCCTCGGATGCACCAAACAGGATTTCGAGAGGAAGTAATGTTACTCTTTGACTTGTTTATCAAAAGAATAAGTTCCTGAACAATGCATTTTTTCCAGGAGATAGCTGAGGTCGAGAGTGTGTGTTTCTGCGTGTCTCAGACACTCCAGTGGGGTCTTATTTGGCAGTGGGAGAACACAACTGCATCTTTCGTGAACATCCGCAGGCAAGTTCGCACTGTGTTTTCCTCTGTGTGTACTTGCGAAAACCCTCTTTCTTTGAGCAAAGAGTGTGTGTCAGTAGGTTTACGCACATGTGCGAATCCCACTGGGCCTGTAGTCTATGCCGAGCTCCATTTTATCCCCTGTTGTTTTCTATTCAAAAGCTGCTGTCCTTGTCTCCATCTTTGTGCCCACATACTCATTAAAAACAAATATGTCCTCATTAGCGGCAAGGCATAGATTACACGTGTACACATCAGTCTGCTGAACGCGTTCGCGCAAACATAACAGCCCTCCTGTCATGGATCTCAAAGCTGCTTTTCATTTGACTCGTTTTATGTCTCATACGGCAGCATGATGAACGCATTAGTGCTTGGTTATAGAAATGCTATACCTCTCATCATTTTCACCTTATTTCCTTTCAAATAAGTCGCAGGAAATATAATCAGCGCAGGTTGTAGAACTCAAGTAGAACCGTGGAACGGCAGCACATAGCTAGAGGGTCCTGTCGGGTCAGTGGATCTGGGGAAGAGTGTGAGGCGAAGGAGGTGAATGAAAAACTGAAGTAAAGCGAGTCTACTCAGCTTTTGCCCTCTCTTTGCAATTTCCCTCCTCCAGATCCATCCTTACCCCGCAGCGCACCGCTACTCTTTCTGGGGGGGAATTGAAGAGAGCAAGGAGCAAGCGTTCCGTGCGCTCTGCACTTATCGCCTTGGGCCGCCCTGTGATTTCCTCCTAAACCTCTGTGATGCTTCCAGTGTCTCTTCCTGCTGATGTTAAGGAACATCTAAGCTCAAAGAGGAATAGCGTTTTCGAGGCCTCGTACGACATGGGATGCATTAGCGACACGTGACGATGTACAGATAACATGAGGAGACTGGTGGAAGAAGCTGAAGTTGATTGGAGGGTCACCACGCTGTGCGAAGGACACAGGTTGAGATCAAGGCATGGGCTGTAATTAGCTAGGCAAAGCTCTGAATACAAGCCCCACTGTGCAGTGTGGGGAAGCAACATGTTAATTGCTACCTTTATCAACGCACAAAAATACAGCAGGAAGTGTTCACTCAAACCTTACGAACACACAGAGAAAGAGAAACTTTGACATGAGGACAATAATGGACAAACTGTGTTTGGGTGATATTGTTGTCACGCTTTGAATGGATGGCAAAGGGGGATTAAACAACTGCCATGTATGTAACGACAAAAAAAAAACACGTACTGCATCTTGCGTGTTGAGATGATCAATTACCTCAAATCAGTCTCATTGTATTTTTGCCTGCTATATATCCTGATACTCTGCATATGATAGACAGGTGAATGAAATGAATGCTTTTATTCAACATGATGCATTAAAAGCTACACCAAGGACTTTTTATAATGTTTCAGATTATTTGGGTTTCAGATAACAGCTGTTCTTTTGAACTTTTTATTTCTCAAAGAACCCTGAATGCTAAATGCATATTACGGTTATCAGAAAAACATTTAGCAGCGCAACTGTTTTCGACATTGATTCACCAAATCAGTGCATTTAATGATTTCTGTATGATCATGTGACACTGAAGACTGCAATGCTAACACACAGGAATACATTTCATTCAAAAAAATGTAATAATTAGTGCTGTCAAATGATTGTTAATGATTAATGATCCGTTTTTGTTTACATAATAAATGTGCACTCTGTATGTTAATTATGTGTATATAAATACGCAAACATACAGCATGTGTGTGTGTGTATATATATATATATATATATATATATATATATATATATATATATATATATATATGAAATATTTATCATATTTATATTTGTATACTGAATAAATATACACAGTACATATATATTATGTAAATATATATATCCCTTTGTATGTGTTACTTCAGGCTTAAACATACTCTTTCTTCTAGCACAAGATATAGACTTCCCAGTGCTGTCTGAAGACATCTGACTGTGTGACAAGTGTGACTGTGTCATACCAATGTACTCATATTGTCTGCTTCTCATTGGCATTTTAACAAAGGTCTCTCGTGGGCCCTCCTGACTTGAAATACTTGGCCATGGCCAATGGCATGCCTTCGAGCGACATACTACACTCACTCAACCTCAAGGCTGGTGAAACCCTCTGCAGAGATGTCATTCATTGATCCCTCTAGCGTGGACATGGTCAGGGGACAGGAATATCATGTCTGAGCTGATTCTGACTTGCCCCTGGAGACTTTAGGCTGGTTGTTTTGTCTTGGGAAGTGGCGCTCACTGCTATGATGGAAGCCAGTCGGTTTGTTGACATGGTGGTATGGAATGTTACACCTTGTCACGTTGCTCCTGTAGAAGAAATGTCTTTCAGCGACTGTGTAAAGAGATGCCTCAGGATTTTCTTTGTCAAAGATACATCAAAGGAGGTGTTACAAAAGAGAGGTTTTTTTTTTTTTTTTTTTCGAGGTCTCTAGAGAAAGAATTGCTAGGGTCCGTTCTGGTCTTCTTGCTCGATATAAAGAGCAAACATGTAACACTTGTCTAAAATGCTGTGATTTTTAATTCAGCAAACTTTGCAAACATGATAACAAGCTGGCAAAACTGTAAACAGCCCACTTACCATTAGGTAATTGAAAAGAAAAAAAAATAGAGTCGGTTTCCCTCTGTGCCACCCTCTCTCCCTTTTTTTGACATTTATCTTTAGTTAGAAAAGGCGAGCATGTAAATTGCCAGAGACAAGTGTTTGCAGGATTATCTTTACATACTCTGAGATTAGAGGAGGATGTTACGCCATGGTTGTCGGGAGAAATTAAAATTAATAAAACAAAGGGCTAATGAGAGTATGGTGGATATCTTAAATACCTTCTGCACCTAGGTTAACTCGGTTTAAAGTCCTTTTGAATTTAGTTTTGCTCTACTTAAAAATTCAGCTTTTTGAACTGGGTGCAAGAAACATTTGAACAACTTTATATAATGTAACATATAAAATGAGGCTCACTTTTTAATGTACATTAATGAATTTCTCTGCTCCTGCAAAACGCATACAACAGAAAATGACAGATACTTATTTTAATTGCTTGACTCGTATTAAAAAACAATAAAGAGAACTAAATTCTGTTTGGTTTGAGTGCTAATGCACTGTATATTTTGAATAATAATGCCACTTGTTTTTATACAGTTCCTCAATTGAGTTACATAAATCATTAAAGCAACAAATTTACAGTTAAATTTTGGTACACTGTTTAATTTACTGTAGAGTTTTTTTATGAGTAGAGTAATTAATTTGAATCAATAACAGATATCTGTGGGAAAGGAGTGTCAAACTAATGCCTTTTGCATTTCATCAATTGTTTAAGTATAATTGCACATTATCATGTGTAATGGTATTTAATGGTTTATAAATAATGGGCCTTTAACAGTTATACAATATGTCCTTTATTTTCTATGTGCACTTTTTTTATTAAAACTGTTTTTTTAAGCATATTTTAAATGTAATTCAGATCAATTAAAAAACACACACACATTGAATTTTAGCTATAAAGAACTACTACAGAAGAGCTGCACAAGAGCATATACAAGATCAATTTGGAAACTCTTAAAATAAACTCTTGTGACCAGAATATCTCTCTCTCTGAGTCTTGCAGGCACAGTGAGGAATCTGATGAGGTAGTGTTGCATTTTTGTTTGTGGGTCTGTTGCAAGTGCTGTCCTGGAAATCTCTGCTGCACTGTGATATATAAATATAAACTACGCCATAATATCATTAAGTATTCGGTTTTTAGTCTAAAACGAATTCATTGATTTTTTTACGTACAAATTTACCTCTCAGTGAGAAACCAATGTGTCCGTATGCGCATGGCCTGTGTGAGCACGGCAAACCATGCTTTATAATGCTGTTCATAATCATGCGAGAAACACTTTATGATTGCATCGTGCCGCTGTGTGAGCCAACCAATAAACAACACAGGTACTTCTAAATAATGCCATCAAATAATATGTTTTAACATGCATGCAGAGTTTTGAATGTGAATTTTTAATAAGAGCCTTGAGTTATTTGCCAACCTGCCACTGTTTAATGAATCTCAAGAGCAGATTTCAAACAGGTGGTGTAAAACATACTATTCCGCTAATATTTTAAACCCAAAAAGTCAGGGACTGAGATGAACATCAGTACGGATCTCGGCACTATTTATTACCCCATTATAAGAGTGCCCTGGAAGAGTGACGTTAAGTATAACACAAAGTGTTGGCTTAAAGGATGTCTAACAGATGGCTTACAAAACCCAGGATGTTTTTGAAGGGAAAGACCTCAGCTTACATTATTAAGCTGTCACGTCTGCACATAGCAAATATGCTGGCAGGGATAAAATCAAATGAACAGAGTAGTAGCAGGAAGGGAGCAGTATAGTATAAGGGGAAAAAAAAGCCCCGAACAAATCTCTCTCTTGCTAAGTTAATTCGCAGGTCAGCATTGCGCTTGCCAAAGCCAGACGATATGAACTTTGCATGCGTCGAGTTCATCCCCCGTTCCTTACCCATTAATATAGCAGCTCATTTAAGCCTTCATTAGACCCGCGGCGAAGCAACCTCAGCCGATGTCATCAAACTCGGGTTCATCTCGCGTGGCCTGGCAGCCTATCGTGCACAGAGCTGATGGCTTGGAACAGGTATTTGAGACGAAACCGAAAGCAGATGTTTCGCTTTAAGACCTCTCTTAGATGTCTAATGAATCCGAAAGTTAAGGCCCGTTGATCCAGAGCTGTTTGATTTGCCAGTGGAAATGGGGCATCACATTCATAACGAGCAGCATTACCTAATCACAGTAAGGCAGCGTGGGCTGGGGGGAGTTGGGGTAGGAAATGAGTGCCTCTAATGCCTCCTGAATGTTGCGAATGAATCACTGGTGCTGAGTACACGCCGCAGAGTCCAATTGATGTCTCATTTCCTTTATCCTACAGGGACGCAAAGAGCACTTCAACCTTGCAATCAGGGACACCTTTGAGAAAATCACCGAGACCTACGCAGACCTTTGAACGGTCAAGCAAATGAGTGTGTGTTATACATGATTTGTGAAATTGGGAATGCGTTCGTACTGGATGCATTTTGGCAATACTGAATGTTGAAAAATTCAATATTATTGTCATGTATGTAGATGGCATCAACAATTTTATATACGTTGTTTAGTCATTTATTTCTGCCTAAAGTTTTACTTAGCAGCAACAATATTGTTTAATTGCAATAAACCTTGTGTTGTTCAATGATGTGAACAAGCTGAAATAAAAGTAAAGTATTAGATGAAAAACTTAAACCTGAAGAAGTTAAATGGAAATTACAAATTGTGCCTTGGCTAAAGATATAGATAAACATTGCTAAAACTAATAAAACTGAAGAAAAAAAACGCATTAGTTCTGAAGTGCATTGCATATTTAAAAAGAGAATAAACAAAGTAGCCAATTAAAAAAAAATGAAAATTTGAAATGATTTTCATTTGAATCAGGAGGTCTTCATTACTCCTGCATTAGTAGTGGTAGAAACCACTTAGCATTTTTGTGTTTATTGTTGTACTAGATTTTGAATGTCTGTAGGGCACAATATATATAGGTATTTTTACTAGCTCGGTCCACATTACTGAAACCTTACATTTGCCTAGCATTTCACAATTTGCTTGTTTGTCAATTGTTTGACATCATTCTGAAGCTTTTCATTGCTAAAGCCTTTTAGACAGAATGTATGAATCTATTACTCTTTGTTGTTCAAAGCGTGTCATGAACTTCACTCAAACCTGTTCACCCAGCCTTTCAGGTCATTGTCCATCATATTCTCAGAAAAGTAGCCAACCCTTGAAACACACGGTTTGAGCTATTTGTGCTCTTTTTGGTAGCGAAGTGGTGGACACTTTAACCTAATAGACCTTAATGCTTATGGCTCTCAGAGGCAGTAATTGCACCCCATATCTGTCTGCCCTGACCTCTTTCACCACTGCTCGGCTTTTACAAGAGCCACTCTTTCAGCTAAGCAAGTGGACTTATTGCTAACAAAATGGAGATGTTATGATGTCTTTTGCAATGTTTTAATAGTTTTGATTTTGTGTCACTGATATATTGGAGTTGATTTTTACAGGTGAAAAGGTGATTAAATATGTTTTTAAGACACAATTGATTTTAACAAGTTTTGACAATTTAGCTTTTTAATTTATTTTTTTAAGTCCAATGTCATTTGTTATTTGTCATTTCAAAATTAGAAGAAAAAAACACTAGCCGTTTCCTCTATAGCCATGGCAACATGAGTGCACAACATGCTGTTGGAGAGAAAAAAAAACGCTGGAATTTGAACAGACGCAAAGTTATAATAAACATGATTACCGTTCATCAGTTTAGGGAAGTTAAAGAGCCAGTCACATAGTCATGACCTTTGACATGTCTTACACTTCTGAGCTTCCGTCCTGATGGCTTCGTTTGTCACTCTGCACTACCACTAAAACAGCGTCACGCCAGCTATGGTGAGATTAGAAAATTACACAAATGGAAGGGTGGAAAGGTATAATTGAAAATGGCAAAGGGTTGAATGGGGAAGACATTTAAAATGAGTGCTCTTTGCTGTTAGGCTGGCAGGATGTTGGGAAGCCTTGGAGGGGCATGCTAAAGAATCATTACACTTTGTGACAGGGCTCCAGGACAGCGCCCGTCGGAGAAAGCTGGCACGTCGCACCCAGACAAACAAGAGTAGAGTTTAATCACGGAGATTACTGCAGTGCCGCTGCTGCCATGACAGGGACTAATTGAGGAAATACAAGACACCTTCTAATGAACATCTAATTAAAGCCACACAATGTTCCAAGAAGCATCTAGAGGAACGTACCAGGGAAAATAAGACATGGCATGGTGCCTTCTAGAGTGTAAGTGGTACGTAAGCCGCTTTGTCTCTGTGACTTGTTTCCCAAAAGCATTGTTATGCAGTACTTAAATAAATCTGGAGGTTTGAGAAAGAGTGATGACTGTCAGCCAGCTGCACCTCCCATTTAAGTGTTCACGTTATTATCATGAGTGTTAGCAGTATGGCGTTTACTCCAATTGTGCGTCCAATTTAGCTTTCAGGTCAATAAAAATAGATGCCTATCCAATGCCACCACTCCATCATGAGATAATATATAATGAGTGCTATTTATAAGGGAAAAAAAAACTTTTTTACTTAATAATGCTTGTAAATCAGTTATGGACATTTTATATATATAATGACCTGAAAGAAAACTGTGTTTTTTGAGATAGAATGGCCAGTGTTGGATGCTCAAATCCCCTGATTGCTCAGCCGTCTCCTGAAGGACCTCCTGAGGATAGTGTCTTCATGTTGGCCTCCTCTTTAACATTATCGTCTGACATGCATTCAGCTTAACCAGGGTGCCAAGTCGGATGCCAAGAATGTGACCTTAAATGGTACCATAATTTGGACCACTGCTGGTCCCATTATATTTAGATTCACTGAAGTCTTGGAGTTGCATCAGAAAATGACCCTTAGCAACCAAGGCATGTAACAACATTATTATCTGCATTCTAACAAGACTTTTTGGAGTGCCTTATGACATTGCCATTCAATTCTGTCTTGTATAGGCGACATAACGAAGCCCACTCTGAGGACGTATGCCAAGGATGAGACGCATTTTCTAGCTGTCACTTTGCTGGTCATTTCACCCTAATTGGGACATCACCGACCTGCTTTCCCTGAAAATATGTCATGGTTTGCCCTTGTAATTATGCTGTACCTGTCAAAGGCTGTAATATCACACCAAACAACTCAACTTTTGCTTATTTTACCAACATAAAGCAGCATTTTTATGCGATGTGACCTTATGTGTTCATATTAAAACACCATTTTGAAGCCGCCTTTTTTGTGTCTTTGCACCCATTTAGCCCTTGGAATATCAGTTTCCGAATTCAAGCCATGGAACAGCATGGCCACTGAGGGAATCCATTGCCAAATTTAATCTTAATCTTACTGAATTTTCCATTTTACTGCATAAGTTGTTGCTCAAAGTTGTGTAATTTTTATTCATGGCCACACAAATGGACTCAAGTTGCTGAATACCGCTAAATGTTTGGCTTTCTTTTTATTTTCCTGACATGCTGTCCAAGAAAGTTGGGTTTATTAGAATGTCTTTCATTTAGAAATATCACAAGAGAAGGATGACAAAAATCAGTCATCTATTTCAGTGTGACGGTAAATGTACAGTTTACGTCATGTTGTTAAAATTTTTGGGTGTTCTTAATTGTGCCTTCTGATGTTGGGGATAACATGACAATCCTCTGTTTTTGTATCATGTGCTCAGTGCTATAAAGGCCCATTCATGCAATGATTTCTTCTGGTTTAAAACATTTTTAATCCAAGTACATCTTTAATATGAAGAGTAGTCATACATTTGTAGCCAACAACAGGGATCAAGTTCACAAATTACTTATCTAAACTTTAATAGATGCTAAGTATACCCACCATCACAAATCGTACCAACATCACATTCATCTGGGCTGATGTTTTGTCTACATGATTACAAGAGCTAAATTTGTGCAAAAGAAGAGATCTGGACTTCATCTTTGTATAGGTTTTCCTTGGCTTTCACCCCAAACAATCTGCCACCAAGACTTAGTCAAGGACAGAGATGTGGCAATAGAAACATCCCTCAGGTTAAAACCCATTTTTATGGATGTTTCAAGTGACAATCGCTAAAATTCAAAGCATGAACATTAATTGAGGAACTCTTTAAAAAATCCAGCCCAATTTACCCACAGGAGCTTTAGCGAACGATATTCACGTTATCAAACAGTTTGCCAATTTTACTCTTTACTTAGCTGCTAATATGTTTGACAAGTCTTTTAAATCAGTGATACTAAGAAGGCCGTTTGATTGGACTAGTTGTCATTTTAAAAAGGATGCCTGAGGCTGGTGATTGACTCACTCTAGATGGAATGAGAGAGCTTTGTGAAGGATGCTGCTCTGAAAGTGTCCGTTGGATTAAGAGCTATTATGGGAACATCTATTATGACACCTAAATCATCAGCTGCAAGGCGCAGCCAAATGCGCCATGAAACGGACCCGAGAAGACCTCGCTCCTCACACTCCATCTGTGCTACTTGTCACACGCTTTTCGGCGAGCAGAGACAGAGCTGCTTAGAGAGAGTGAGCTGAAGAGAAACAGAGGGATGTACATATGTAAGCACTCCATCTATGTATATGGCACCCAACGTAGGGTGCATGAAAGGGTCTCATTGAGCTGCTCGCCTTGGGTGAGATGTGTTTGTTTCCTACAAACACACTTGGGGTCTTTCCATTGCCCTCCCAAAAATGTTGTTTGCTCATTGTTCTCTTTCGTTGCATTTATGGAAACTGAGATGTTCTCCATTTTAATATTAACAATCTATGTCAAATAAAGTCCCATTATGGTACCTGGCTTATTAAATTTAGTCTTTAGAATAAATCCCGGCTCACGAATCAGATATATAGTACACAGATAACTTGGATGAAAGGGCCATGCGGGGTCTTGCTCCACTTGCTCTTACCTTGAGGTGAGTTCCTTCTATCTAATTAGAAGATAAAAGCTGCCACTTTCACAGTGCTCAGGGCATGCTCGGAGAAACTCAGAGACTGAGTGAAGCAGACAGAGAATGAATGGGGTTGAGTGCGCTCTCAGGTTGCCATGGACACCCGCCAGAGCGTTCGGGTTCGAGGTCTGTAAGCACTGAGGAGATGTGTATGAAGAATTGAAAGCAAACTATAGTTTCATTTGCGTTTTTTTTTTTAATTAGACGCTGAAAGCATATAAAGATGCATATTTTTATTCTCCATTATAAAATTTTTTAAAA
This sequence comes from Puntigrus tetrazona, assembly GCF_018831695.1. Classification (NCBI taxonomy): domain Eukaryota; kingdom Metazoa; phylum Chordata; class Actinopteri; order Cypriniformes; family Cyprinidae; genus Puntigrus; species Puntigrus tetrazona. The sequence goes on along the minus strand of NC_056703.1, from coordinate 17,759,056 downwards.
TAAATTACATAAATTAAATTGGAAGGTTGATAAAAAAAGAGATCATGCATACAATAATGCAAACAACAAAGTACATAGTTTAATTAAAAGCAAGCTGAGTTTAAATAATAACAATAACCCTCCAGCTGCCAATACACGTTTGTTTGTTGTTCTGTCCAAACCATTTGCAATTATTATTTAATAATTTTTTTTATTTCTTTTTTTTTATGTGAATCTGGTTGAGAACTGTAATTGTCCAATTAAATTTAATTTGAGCTCCCTTTTGTTTTAGGAACATTCAAAAGGAAGCAACTGACCAAGTTTGGTATGTGCAGAATAGCATATTCTGAGCTTGTGCCGATCCCAACAAGGTTCTGTACAGAAATGTAAGCCAGTGAAGTAAAACTGTTCTTGAATACTTTTCCATGTATCCAAAGTAGTCTATTTTCAAGCATACTCAGATAACCCATTGTTTCCCCTTAGATTGGAGAGCTGTTCGTGCAGCAGCAGGGTGGTTGTCATCATAGAGGGTCTCCATGCAAGCTAGTGGCTGTGTCTGTGGCAACCAGAGTGGTAATAGGGGAAAAAATAAGCTGAGGCACCAGCCGTAATCCTGCGTTCAGAAGATCCAGATGGCTAACCTTTCAGTCAAAATATTGTTTTTGGAAAGAGGTGTGTAGACTTCTACCTCTCTCTCCCTCGCTCTGTCTAGAGCTCTTTGCTTGCTCCAACCCCAACTCCCCCACCCCCAAATCCCTCCTCCTTTCTTTCTCTTTACTTCATCAGATCTATTCATGCTCAAATTTCATCTTTCTAGAAAGCACATGTGATGTGCTTATTGTGCACATATATGTGCGAGTGCGTGCGTATGAATGGATGGATATGCATGTTAAACGTAGGCTCCCCTCAGTCTCCTGGGTAGGACACACACAGAGCGACCTTGTGTTAAGGAGAGGGCTGACTCGAACCTGCCCACGCCACTCAGTACCATTGATATAGAGACCACCAGTGGAATTTCCAAAACAAAAACACAGTTGCTGAGAGTTAGCAGAGAAGTACTTAACATATGTTATGGCTTGTTTCGATTGGGATGTTCAAAATTGTGAAATAGCCTAAAGGGTTTGATTAGCTTCACAGATCACAGAACAATTCCAGTCGAAAACTTTTTAAAGGACGAATGGAATGATACATTTGCATTGTGGTCAACAAGTTGTGTCGTTACTTTTTCTCCCCATGTTTCTTCAAACCTGTATGACTTCGTTTGTTTTGTACCACAAAATAAGATATTTAAATAATGTTGTTAACCAAAGAGCTGGCCGATGACTTGATTGTATGAAAAAGACTACTACTTGAGGTGGTGTAAACTACTATGTACTTACATAAAATATACCATGTAGTTTTGCTGCTGTTGAGGTGGGATATGGTTATGGTTAGGGGCATGATTGGTGGTATGGGTAGGTTTAAGGTGGAAATTAATTACAGATTTAATTTAATCCAGGTATTTTTTAAGATATGTACGTACTGTACATAATAAGTGCATTGTGCCAAAATTAAATGTAAGTACATAGCAGTTAAGTAAAAAAAAATGTTTCAGTGGATAAGAGTTTTTATGCATAAATTATATATATATATATATATATATATATATATATATATATATATATATATATATATATATATATATATATATATATATAAAGACAATGTATTTTTTTAAACAATTTTCAATGGTGTTTTTATTTCATTCATTATTATTAGTCTTTTTGTAATAAGTACTAACTGCTATAAAAACAAATTACAGAAAAATAAATCTGTCAGTAGATGCATCAAGATAATTACTGTTAATGTGCTGTCAGCGACTAAACTAAAACTGAAATTGCACTGAAGGCTGAAAGAAAACAAGGCACTATGCATCAGGAAAGATGCCGTTCTGGGCTTCCTGCTAGTCTTCTGTCACCTTTAAGATAACAAAACACATGGTGCAAAGTACAGACATACTTTCCACACTAAAATACACACATAATAAAAAAAATTTGAACAAATCCTACTCTTATTCTTTCTCTCTGTCTCCCTCTCACACACACACTTGGGTCCAGCCAGCGTGCCTCATGGGGGGAGCCGGGCTGGCTCCTGTGGTTGATGGTTGGGGCGTCTCTGCTGCTGTGCATTGCCACACTGGTCCTCTTTCCTCTAAAGCCGCGCAGACAGCCAGACTCCTGCACACTGCTGCTGCCGCTGCTGCCTCCGCTGGAGCACGCAGCTTGTGTCCAGCATTGAGCGCTCTAACAGTGCATTCGCTGGCCAGCAGAGACATTCCAGCTTAAAAATAATTACTTCATTAAACATAGGAAACAACTGTCTGTGAGTCGTTTAGCGGAGAGCAGAGAGACGGCAAAGAAGGAGAAAACGACAAAGGTGTGCTGACTCAAAAATGCAGTTTTCCAGGTTGTCGCTCTGGATGCTGAACGAGGCATGGTATTGTAACAAAGTTAAGATAAGTGGGGAGGGCAAATAATAAATGCAATTATAAGCAAATTATGCTTTTGTTACTGAGTGCTCTGTACAGTAAAGGATAATTATGTTTTAATAGTTTCCTCCTCCCTTGTGACTGACCTCGGCTACATCCTGTTGCAGTGTTTTTACAGTAAGCAAACACTTTTACTGCTTTTGTCATATTTTTGTGTCCCGTTCCAATGTAACCCCCATTAGCTGTGCTGTGATGAACTCATTCTTTCTTACCAAAACCCATTCCCATTAAAGGTCAAATATCCTCAGGATATTGTAAACAGGGTCAATACAAATGTGATGTCACTGAGAGAATGGAATTCCGTGAGCCCCTGGGAATATATTTCTGAAGCGGTAAATGCTTGTCTTCCCTGTAGCTGCGCTATTCCAGGTTAAAATATCATTCATAATTAGATTGGCATAAATATTTCTTGAAAATACACGTTGCGTCGCTGTCCGTACAATGCAAATAATGGTAATCAATTGCTTTTATTTAACACTCTCACAATGCTTTGCAATAGATAGATAGATAGATGTTTATGCATGTACTTATGCGAGGCTTATCCCATTGTGTTTGATGTTTTTGATGACAGTTGGGACAACAATTCTAGAAATGACAAAGGTCTGAGTGTCACTGATATCTCTCAGGTCTAAATTTACCTCTGAGCCTGGAGAGATGGGAACAGGTGGAGATCAGGCACTGCCAAATACTTATGCCACAAATCTTATGGGCCACTTTTTAACGGGGGTGTGTGTTTAGGGAACAAGTGTCTCATTTCTGTGTGTATGCATAACAACCTTTTCAGATCCAAGAGAGTTTGAGGGGCAGCACAACCCACATCGGGTTTCTGTTCAAAGCCAGCTGGTCTGGCTTTATTAATGCAGGGCATTTCATTTCTGTTCATTTTTAATTTTTTTGTAATGACTTTGAATTTTTTTTGTAACCGTTTGATTAACCTGGCCCACAGCTGGAGCTGCAGGGTGTGACTTCCTGGGGAAGCACAAGAACGGCACCGGTGAGTTTTTCCTTTCCAAGCTCTTCCCTTCTTCCTTCCCCTCTTGTGATGAACCGAAAAAATCTGTCTGTGGAAAAAATGAGAACCGCACAATGGCCCGAGCATAGTGTATTGTAGAGGCAGATGTTTTATTAGTGAGGGGATTTCAGTTCAAACAGCGTGAGCTGTGAAGTTTGGGGGGTCCGAAATGGCAAAACGGCAAAAAAGATTTGTACTAATTTGTGTAGGTGATCCACAACTGAAATGATCGCAGACACAAGGATGTTGTAATCCTGAGATTATTTTGGTGCTTTTATTTAGTTCTAATTCCTCAACGTCAGGCCAAATTATTGCTCCTGTTTAGAGTAATTGAATCCAACAACTATTTGCTTGGTTAGAAATGAAGCATGGGGGAAACCTCTGAGCCTCGGCACAGTGTAGATTCTTCTCGCTTCTCAGCTAGCTGCCACGACAGAATCAATATCAATTTGTATCGCTCAGGCCTTAGTACAAGTTTGACATTGCTAGTTTAAGTTTGAAGTAACGGGGGAATTGGTGAGCTTACGCTTACAGAAGCGTATGGTCTGAATGGTTTGAAAAGTTTGCACACGAGAACTCGGGGAATCTATGAGGAGTGTTTAAAAAGGAGGAGGAATATCTTTCATAATCCAAAGACAAAATGTAAAGAAAAATGTTATCACATGCCGTATAATAAACAAATGCCTGTGCTATTAATGAAACATGAGATGGAAGAATGTGATATCCTATACAGACAGACAGGACAGGAAGATAGATAGTCCTTGATAATAACATTTACATATGATATCTAGCATTTGTATTTCATTTCTTATGTACTTTCTCATTGAGACTTACCTATATATTAAATTCAATATTAGTTGTATTAATAATGTGTGTACAGATACACATCAAAGACTCAACAATATGCACTTCTGACATCAGCCCTTTCAGAAAATCTGAAACCGTGTATTTTAGTTTAATTTCCTATATTTTTCTCATTTTTATTTACTTTAAATATTTACAATATTTTTTAGACTCGACGATATACGGTTAGTTTTGACACCAGCTTAGTCCTTTGAGAATAAAATCGCGATTCAATCTGCCTCCTCCTCTAGCGTAGTTTATTTGTATTCTGAGAACAATATTTCTGAGGCAGCATATTTTTAAGAAAGCATCACTTACAAGCTTTCTGCCATCTAATCCCTCTCTTCCTGGGTGTTCAGGGTGTGACATTCCGCACCCCCCACCAACCCACCCCATGGAGACACAGGCAAGGCAGCTCTGACCCAGTTTACCAAAGCTCCCATGTTTGTCATTTGAAAAACTTTCTCGCTACCAAAATAAATAAATAAATAAAAATCTTTGATCTGAATTGTGGTTGGGAAAGAGCGTTGTTTTCTCGCAGCAAAGGTGGTGCACTTTGTAGAGAAGGCACCTTTTTCTTTTTGAACCCTTCTCTGTCTATTCGCCAGTGGCTATGTCAGGATTTGGTTTGTCTGTCTGTGTGTGTGTGTGTGTGTGTGTGTTTCTGCACTAGTCCTCTTCTCCCAAGCTCCCGCAGGCTCCCGTGTTATTTGCAAAATCTATAATAGCCCCAAATTAACTGGAAATTACACAAATATGGCAGTCAGCCTTGTTTGCTTTTCCTTGTATTTATCAGTGCATCTAAAAGCATAAGCGTTCTGACTTAAGCTATGAACTGGAGTACCGGCAACACTCGGCTTTAAGGGTGCGACAAAGACAGACCTGTTTGCGCACTAATGCCACTATTAAGTCTGCATTAACTACGAAACATATACGGTGTTGAGAAACGAACCCCCCCACATTTATTTATATTAATCACAGTTGGCACGCAGGCGTCGCAGTAGTTGCCATCCTTATGTTGCATATTGCAGATCCAGATGCTATGTTCTTAGGTTACATGCTTCCATATTACTGTCTGTCAGAGGAGTATTTCATATTTAAAACAAATTCTCAGAAAACGGTGACATATTATACACATGGAAAATGTTCTCTTTAGCATTGAAAAAAAGAGAGAATAATCTTTGTCCTACTATAATTGCCCGCAGTGACGGCTTACTTTTCTCTTTCTTCTCTCTCTTTTTCATAAACTAATTCCAATATTTCACACTGGAGATGTAGTCTTGGCCGTCTGTCGTTGCTCCTTTCTTTCTTTATTCTCTTTTCTCTCCTTTTGCTCATCTTGCTCCTCTCTGTCCCTTGGAGAGGGTGGCATCAGCGCAGCGCTCTGCTCCTTCGTGGATCTTACATGCTGGATGGGGCCCGTCTGAATCTACAAAACACGAGTGCTTCACCGCCTTTTGATCTCAGGCTAATCTCTGTTGCCTGCCTCCAGTCTCATCTTGTTTGAATAAGAATGAGTCTGGGGTGCTATTGCAGGCACAAAGAGGTTTAGGCGGCATCCGTTCAGCAGAGCAGCGCTGCGCGGGTTTGTGTACATCCAGAAACGCTCCTCAGACTCAGCGCTCCTGTGCTTCTATATTCTCCAGTGTGAAGCTTCTGCGAGTGTGTGTGAAGGCGGTTTTCTGCCTCGTTAAAAACTCTGACGTTTTATTTAGTCAAAGTAGTAAATTAGTGGCTTTTCCTGCAAATATAGTGATAATTTGACATTTGTCTATTTTATTGCTCACACTGATAAAATGTTTTTAAAAAAAAAAAAAAAAAAAAAAAAAGCATTCATATCTACAACTCTTAAGGGAGAGTTGAGTAAAAATTACGATTTTTTCACCGTTATTTTCACACGCACGACTGCCTCACTTCTGTAGAAGGAGGAATATAATAGAATTCTTTTCTATAAAAGGAAATCAATTGTGAACATGAACTTCCACCTCGAAACATTACATTTATCACATCCAGTTAATTAATAATTCAATGTATCATGTTGAATAACACAAACGGCGTTTGGTGCCATTTAAACAGACCCTGAACTTTTGAACAGTAGAATGCATTTTTAGGTGAGCTCATTTCTTGATGGTGCCTTGTAAAATGTTGGTTTTTGTAATTTATGGGTAAGGCCATTATAATAGCACAACCTTTCCGCCGTGGGCCTTAGAATCCAGTATATTCTGCAGTTTATGTGGCATAGAGAGGGGCTTCTCAGTTCGTGTCTCAGGTCAAGAGGACAATGGTCCTTTTTTCCACTACAGTCTGAGGAGAGAAATCAAGAGTTAAAAGTGTAAAAGTGAGTTTGATTTCTTTACCACCTGAAGTGTGCATGAGTGTCGCTGAGCTGCAGTTTCAACACCGCTGGATAGAGACAGAGAATAAATGAGAGAACAACACAGACAAAGAGCGAAGGGATGAAAGAGAGTGTATTTAAAAAAAAATGCAGATGCCTAATATGAGTTTGTGACAAAACCGTTTTCTGAAATAAAACGCATTAGACATACTTATACACGTACGTAACCACCCCCCCGCACAGATAATCTACGCTGTCTGGTAAAGCAACTATTATGAGCGCTTTGAAATAAATGTAAGAAAATATAGGTAAAATTTCCATTGCCTGTCCATAATGCCCACCATCTGTTAGGACCCGACTTCTGCACAAGCTCAGGAAACACCGGTTGGCACTCTAAGTCTGGAGAGAGAAAAATGTGATGTTGGCATCTTTTTTAGTGCCGCCTTTGTGAAAAAAAACATGTTGAAACAATGAAATAACTGTGCAAGTTTCACAGAGGTTATGAGTGAATTAGTTTCCACCGTTCAAAGAAGGAAAAATCATTAGAGTGTTTTTATATATATATATATATATATATATATATATATATATATATATATATATATATATATATATATATTTTTTTTTTTTTTTCCAGCATTTAACATTAGACAGACAAAGGGAACTTTGAGCTGAAAGGTGAAATATACAAAGATGCGAAAGTGGTCCGACAGAATAATTTAGGAGGCAGAAATTTCAATTGTGAAATAAAATATTTATAAATCTTTTTATATGCATGTTACTTACAATAATGCTGGTTGCTGCCTCCATTTTACTTACAGTTAGACTCTTGTGTTATTTAGCTGTGATGGACAGGGTTGACTCAGCTGTGAGAAAGCCTTAGTGCGCCCCTTCTGGCAGAGGTATGTATTGCAGGTGTACATTTCACTCACAAGTCAGAGAGAAACCGTCCTTTCAGTTGTGCTCGTACATGTTTGGAGTTAAAACAAATATAGTTTTCAGCTTTTACTGTCATTTGACACTAACTCCTATTTAGGCCTCTATTAGCAAGTGGGACAGAGTACAGGTGTATTGACAGGGGAGATAAAGACTTCAGTAGAGTGCAGGGTAACTGGAACTGGGGTGACTTTTTCCAGCACACAGCTTTAGTACTGAAACCAGAGCAGCAGCATCCTGCACAAAGGCTTAACCGTGTTGTGCTGCTTGTGGTTCATCTATAATGAATCAAAGGTGTAGCGTTCACGCGCTGTTTGCCCAACAGAACATGCAAATTACCAAATTTGTCCCCACACGAGTCAACACTTCACTACCAGTTTTCTTCCAACCACAATATGTGTTAGCGTGCTCAGGTGCTATTTAAATGCAATGAAGAGAGAGCTCAATCCGTGATGATTTCATCAGCGATGCACTTTTAGAAGTTTTCAAGTGAAATGTATACTTGGGAAGGTAAAGTTGCACTTTTTTATTACTTTGAGATCCATTGAAAGTCGCAGCCATATGTGAAATGTTTTGCTGTAGACTTTTTGAAGGGCCAGAGCTTATGTAAAATGAGATCTCAGTCACTATTAAGAACGATTAAACCTGATTTTTAAATGATCTTAAAATGCGATGCGGGTAAATCAGGCATTCGTTTGCTTAATATCTGTGCCAAATTGGCCAAAAATAAGGATGGCACTGATTCAGTTAGCCTGCAGGTTTTTTATGAAATCAATGAATGATACTGCATGATTAAAGGTGAACATGCAGAGACACGTTTTATGCATTTGTGTGCAGCTACTGTAGCTTAAAATTCTTTCAGATGTTCAATTTTGTGTTCGTTTTAATGTAACCATCTCCTCTACTTCAGGATATGAAAAAAGACCCTTTTTTATCTAAAAACGTACAGCTTAAAATTTCACTGTATTAAATTCTTTGACAGACAAACTCAAGATAATTTATTGATTTATAGATAACTATTGCTCAGAAAAGTATATAAAGTAATAAAACTGTATCTGCCTTTTGACTATAGCGCACAATAATATAGGATAATGTTGGGGGAGTTATATTATATTATATATTTTAATGTTTGATTTTAGAATATGAGGCATTCCAACATGTAAAGCGGACCATAAGGAAACTAAACAATACATTGCAACATAAATGCATGGATCGCGGCGTAAATGCATGCTGAACTGAAGCCAAAACAAAAACGCCATTCCGTGGCCCTCCTAAAGCCATTTTTACACCCATTTTGAGACTCTTACATAACTTTGTGATGCATAAATACCCCAGTTAGTAAATGTGTTTTTCCTCTCCCTGTCTATCGGTGTGTCTATCTGTCTGCCTATCTAAAACTTCAAAGTTTAGGAGAGGAAAGAGGAAAAGAGAGGAAATGGGTGAAATTGAAGGTGGCAGAGAGAGAGAGAGAGAGAGAGAGAGAGAGAGAGAGAGAGAGAGAGAGAGAGAGAAGCAGAGGGGAGGAGTAAAATAAACTGACAAAATGAGGAAGGGGAAAGAAGAATCTATGATCTGGCCAGATTTGGGAGACAGGCTCATCCCGGCGCTCTCATGCTCTGCGAAAGCTCAGCTCTGGCGTTTGAGCATTTGACAATGTTATCAGCTCTGACAGCCAGATTGTTTTTTCACATGAGTGTGATCAGCAACAGATTACACACGTATACTTACGCACACACTCAAACACTAACAGCCTTGCTTGTTCCTGTTTGCCAAAGAAAATGTGTTGATGTTTATCGTGCTCTTAAAATAAAATGAAATAGAGGCCTTGTCCCTCTATCCTCCCGAACGCTACTTATGTCTGACTGAAGATAATAAGACACACGTGGGTAACTACCGGGCTTCCGAAAAGAAAACAACGTAGGCGGGATTGTTGTCAGCCACTAACATTGTGTATTTATCTTCTATCTCCTTACATCTGCTAGTTACAAACATGAACAGATGAGGCCGAAACCTCAAAATTACCTTTCTCTGAAAAGCCTCTTGTATGTGTATACGAAATGACATAACTGCTACTGGGCACTTTCCTTGTGGCTTTGAACTTACTGGAAATCGGATTGTTGATCCTGAGTGATGGCAAGCAGGGCCGACAGTCTGGTTGCGATCGACAGCCAAAGAAAACAAAAGGGAGAAAAATTCATTTGGGTATACACATGTATACAGTACGCGTCTTTCTGTTTGTAAATTGGGTCGGGGAAAGCTAACTAATCTTTACAGTTTTATGATTCCATTGACAGAAAGCCCCTTTTGAGATATTAGAGTAAAGTGCCTTTGGGGAAATTCTAAAAGGCAAATTTTAACATTTGAACAAACTCATTAGTCAGCTCTACTGCACAATGTTTAGTAGACTGTACTAATGCAGTTCAGTTTACCAATTCAAAATCTAATCAAATATATTTCAAATGTGTAAAATACATCATAAACTTCTCTTAAAAAGTGTCTAAAAATATATTTATCCATTTAAAGAAAAAGGCAGAAAATGGCTGAAAACAAATTGTAAATATTAACTAGCAAATGTGTAATAAAGGTTATTTCCTCATGTGAGGAAAAAAAAGTAACAATAATTTATTATTTGTGGTTAAAACTGCAAATGCTTATGCAGATCTAAGTCAGCCAGGTCACCATCAATGATATACGCTGCAGTCGCTGTAGTTACTGTTGTTTCTGTTTCTCTTCCTGTTCTTTATCTAGTTTACCTAAGACATGAATATGCAAGAGGCAGCTCAGTAGCATTGTTTATATATTTATTTATTCCTTTTGTAGTTCCCCCAGCCATGCAGTGTATCTTGAACACTGTGCCTAGATATAGCTATTAACACAGAAAGAATTTCTCTCTCTCTCTCTCTCTCTTTGTGTTTCTTCTCCAGGTGCCAACTAAACAAACAAAACCACACTCTGAAACCTAAGAGGGTCTTCCTGGTAAAACGGCGTGCTGGAGCTGGAAGAACTGAGGCAATTGTGAACGCGGTGGGTATAACATAATATACATGCTTTTCAAAGAGACGTAACAGTTAATAAAAAATGATACTGTGACCTACTGGTCCTGAAGTTAAAGACATTCTCATTGACTCATGTAGCTGACTGGCCAAATGTGAGGAAATGTCCACGTAAATGTATGGTGAGTCGGAGAATCTGATGAAACATAGCATGCGCTATCATGTAGCTGGTGGAACTGAAGCTGCATCGATCGAGATATTGAAATTACCAATAAAAATGCAATTCAAGATTACAGTGTCTTGTGACCCAGAAGTGGGTTCCCACGGAAGCCGATACTGCTGTGTCCAGTTACAGTCTGTCAGGCAGATTAGCAGGTTTTATTAATTCATTAACTGATTTCATGTTTTACCTCTACCTCTGGTTTGTCTGTCAGTGACTAAAGTGGTGCTTAAGGTTAATTCTAAGGCAATAGCTTTATGGAGCAATGAGATATATGCATGAAGAAATTCAGATGACAACTTTAAGATGGGGAACTGAAAAAAAACAGCAATATGATAGTTTCTATTCCTTTATCGGCATTTAAATGCGAATTAAATCTATATTTCTGAACATTCACAGGGTAGTCTTTGGCATGGAGAGCTTTGGCGATAGCGACCAATGTTTCTCTAAATATCATCTCTTGATTTCTCAGTTAGATGCGTTAAAATCATTTCATAGTGGGACAGATCTGTATGTGATTTATTCATGTTTAGCATGTGTTACAGTACTTATCTCTAGTGAGAAAGAAGTTCATTTAAATATATGGCGAGAAGACTGCATGCGAGAGGGCACTAATCTATGCAGGCTTACATGAATCTAGTGCTAGGAGAAATTATCGCTCTATACAGTTCTAGAGTTGGCTGAAGTCAAAGTCCTTTATGTTACTTTATAGATTCTTCAGATATGGATTTATTACAGCTTTGCAGAATATTCGAAAGAACTAGAGAAGTTCTGTAGTTCCCCTACTCTCTCTCTCCACTAAAAAAATTTAAATTAAAAAATAAAATAAAATAAAATAATAAATATATATATATATATATATATATATATATATATATATATATATATATATATATATATATATATATGTGTGTGTGTGTGTGTGTGTGTGTGTGTGTGTGTGTGTGTGTGTGTGTTTACATCGACACAATATCTTCATTTTAATTGATTTAACTAAGTTGATAATGTTTCAGTTAGATTTTTTTATTGCTAATTAAATTCAAAGTTACATATCACTGCAGCTTTTCACTTTGAATATACTTCAAAAAAAAAAAAAGAGAGAGAGAAAATAAACTTAAATTTTACATTTCAATGATCTGAAATATATTAGTATTTATTACATCCGGCTAGGTTTGGGACTAATTAAAACCTTGTTTCAGGTTCTTGTTACAGTTTAATTACACATTTAATAGCAAAATAATATCCATTAATTACATGTACATCCTATAGGGTTAGGGTTGTAGGATAAGGGTTTGGTTTTTGTTTAGTTGCCTGTAATTGTGCGTAATTTATTGTTATTAAAGCAGTAAATAGCGTGTCTAACAAGGACACCCTAAAATAAAGTGTCATCGTATATCTGTATGTAGTAGCCTGCAACAAATAACATATGCGTAGTGAAATATTCAAACAGATTTAATGAAAAATCTTTAAAATAATAATAATAATTAAAAGTCACAAAACTAAAAGTACATCTGTGTCTGTGTACACGTTGGTTAGACACGGTGTGCTTTGACTTTATCAGGTAGGAGATAAAAACGCATTAATGTTGCGCTTCTTTCATTAAAACACTGGAGTGATGTAAGCCCGTCCCCCTTGAAGAGTAAACCCGATTATTTGCCCTGCGTAGAGAGAGAGAGAGAGAGAGAGAGAGAGAGAGAGAGAGAGAGAGAGAGAGAGAGAGAGAGAGGCTGAGGCGCGGAGCTCAACATCATCAGTCGCAATAACGGCTTAATCATTCCTCACCGTGGACGACCGACACCAACCTCAGCATCTTAAACGCTTTATTAGACACAAGAAAAGAAATACGCATTAAGAAAACGACACTTTTCCGGCGGTGCTGGTGATTTTTGGTGGATTTTAAGTGGGAAGCGGTGAAGTCCACCCGGCGGCTCAACACCTTCCGTCACACCGCAGGACAAACTTCACCGGACACACTTCAGACGCACCATGAAGTAAGTGACACCGATACCGGACCCCGGTGTGTATTTGTTCGTTGATACATTACGTGACATTGTCGGTAAACAACAATTCGGCGAGTTTATGTCTCCGTTATTTCGCGAGAACACAAGGGAAAGAGTTACAGAACCTCCTTTAAGAAAGTTGACCTGACAACGCACGCTATTTCTCTGACTACTGACAGGACAGTTATTATTAGTGTTTATTTATGTAGAGGTTTTAAAAAAAAAAAAAAAAAAAAAAAAAAAAACAGGCGCGTGCTTTTTGAAGTCTTTTAAAGTGCTTTATCACATCGCGGAATGAGCCGACACACTTTACAGCGCACATATATGAAGTTACAGTCACTGCTTTTGTGAATTTAGTAAAAGAGCTGGTCACTGATGTATGGAGGTCCAAGGGTCGTAAGCCGATAAATGCTGTGTTGAATTAACAGGCGCTCAAATATGAGCAACTTTCATTCGCCTCGTTGACACTATTCATTATTTTAATATGCAGGTAAATCAAGCGCTACAGTCGAAAACTGAATTGGACCAACTCTACTAGTACACCCATATATAAAAATCCAAAATAAAAAATCGCATCGTTGTGAAAAGCAACATTGGTAATTCTAAACTCTAAATATTCTACTACACCAACTAAAGATAATAAACCGTCCGTATAGCAAAAAATCCATCGTGTTCTCTTTTTATGAGAGAAAATAGTTGGTTACTTTTCTCAGATTGTGTTAGCATAAAACATATATACATAAAGAGTGTGAGTTTTTAGCTCGTAGAGAGAGGGATTTATTTTTTTTAAATAAACCTAGAGAGAACAGTGAAGATGAGGAGCAGAAATTTACAGTTTGAAATTTCCATAATGAATTAAAGTGTTTATCAAGACAAAAAAAAAAGTGTTTTTTTTTCATACATGTTTTTAAATGTTGCGTTTGGAATGACATGAGTCTGTGTAGGCAACATTTTTTTATATCAGTTTTTACAAAAGTTATTGTAAGAAGCTGTTATAATCTAATTACGTTTTGAAGTGACTAATTAAGCTGGTAGTTGCAAAAAAAAGAGAGGATCTGCATGCTTTTACAAGCAAATGTGAAGACAGATACAGATGTTACTGAAAGAATGAGATTATTTAATTAACAGGAGCATTACTTTTTGCCACTTTTTTATGTCTTAACATATTTTTTCTAGCATTCCTGTAGCCTACTTAACCCGTGAAAGAGTATAATAGGTTACATGTCATAATGTAAGAGTTTTATCAGTTTTATCAGCGCTGCAAAATTTCAAATAAAGGTACAATTTCTCCATGCGAAAGGGCGTCGCGTATTGTATTTCTGTCACTTCTACCTCAAGTGCACTCTCTTTCAGACTATACTTTCGGACAGGCGAACACAATCAATGAAGCTCCTGTATATGTGTGTGCATGCATGTGTGTGTGAGCGTCTCACCTGTTGCTCTTCTGGGATTTAGTGTTTGCTTAATCTGCCCAAGAGGAAAATGAACACACTCGCATGTGGACTCGTATGATTACACTCAGAGGGTCCTCTCATAGCCGTGCACATATACGCACAGACACGCACACACAAACACGAGCGGTCCTCCTCAGACCTGTCGTCTCTAGGAAATCACCAGGGATTAGGCTTCTGTCGATTCACAAAACCAACAGTGACAACATGGCCTTACACTTCTCTCAAAGAGGGATCAGCTCTCCACGTGTCACTCTGATTGGCTGAGGTACTTGAGCCGATTGTCAGGGGCATTTACAGGCACAGTTTGTGTGCCCCTCCGAAGCACAAATTTACACCGGCTTGTACGGTCCAAGGAAAATGATAGGCGAAATACACTTCTTTTGCTGTCAGTTAAAGAAAGCGTGTGCATTGCAATGAGTGATTATTCATCTTCAAGCAAAAGGCAGGCGTTATGCAAAAAATGATGTAGTAATTAATTGTAAGTAATAGTCGTTAATCTAAAAGTCTTCTAATATCCCCCCTCCTAAAATAAGTCATTAAACGTGTTAAAAACCAAACATTCGCCGCTATCTCCCAGTAAGTTTCATGAGCTCACAGAAAAAGAAAAAAGTATTTATTTTCACTGTAACTCTTCAGCAATAATAATAAAAAAGTAATATCAGCCCATTTTATTACACAGCGGTGTGTTAATTTTGAGTCAGTGGAGTCAAACATTTTCTCATTTCGTTTTTTTCCCATACTCTCTTAGCTTCATTTACCAGGCTAAAAATTAGTTTAATAAAGCAAATAAGCCAGCTTCAGATAAGTCATTTTTACCCTCAAAGAGGTTATGATATTTGGCATTAGATGAACGCACCCAGCGCACACCAGTCTGTCCTGGTTTTTGCATAATGAATTTAACTTTGCTTCTGTCTCTATTTTGCAATTAGCAGTGACGCTTGGCAACTTTCTTTCTCGCTGTAAAGTGGAAGGTGGTGTATGGAGTTGATTCACCAGAGTGCTGCTCAATCACAGAGGAATAGTCCTGCCTTTGATGTTTAATTATATTGTGAAAAGAATATTTCTGCATAAAATTGAATTTTTCAGCTGAGCTTTCTCTGTTCTAAAGATCTGCTGTGGGCTTACGTGGTATGTACCGAACACGCAGTAATTATTATGTGTGCTGTAGAAGTCTGCGTGTCTGTGCCTAGAAATAGTTCGGAGAGTTGTGAATGTGCATTTGCGCGATATGAGAAAAACTATATTTCACCATGTATTTATAAGCGGGCAAATGATAGAAAGCTGGTATGGAGTCTGCCACGAGGAGACTGCGATGACAGACGAGTCAGTATGCGTGCGTACACCGGGTGAACGTGCGCAACATATCACGCTGCAAACATGAAAGAAGTGCTGTTCCATAGAAATCAGATGGGTAAAGGTGACTCCTGTTTCATATAAACTCCTCTTCAGCTTTGGGTGGTCCAGCAGGGAGCCTCTCCTGGCCTTCCTCTCCTTAAACATCCAAGCACTTCCACTTTGGTCCGCGTCTTAGTAAAACAGAGCAAATATTAAGCCAGATAATGGTTCACAGAAGAGTAAAAACTGTTTAGGAAAAGGCTCATCCCGGCATTCGAGAGCTCATTTTCTCTAGTCGTGCATTTTTGATGCAAACCAGCATTCGTGCCTTTTATTGGACGTCGCACTCCCGTTAGAGTTGGCGATTTAAAATACGCAGCTGATGAACCATTTCGGGGACTTCACACTTTCGGATTTAATGCAAATTAATAAATAAATACATCCGGTCAAGTTTCTGAGTCTTGATGGCACCCAACTTTTCTTTAACCATCTGGTTCTGCGTTTGCCGACTCCGTGCTTAAACGCCGGAGACGGAGGGTGCATTTCATGATAAAGCACAGTGGCACAGTGTGTGCGTCTCTCTTCAGAGCAGAGGGACCCATGGCACGCTGGTGGATGAGGGCCAAAAAAGCGACGAAAATCTTCAAAAAAATAAAAAATGGGAGACGAGTCGAGAGGGTAGGGGAGGGGAAAAAATGCTGAAATATTTTCCAGCAAATGTAATTTATCTTTGTCAGTGGGGCAGCATAGCCCAGTCATTCTGTAAGGTTCTCCGGTGAGAGGGGGGACAGAGGGGCCTCTATGCCCCAGCTTCGCATAACATTCATAACCCCGACGTCTCTGTCGCCGGAGCTGCCCGTAGCACAGTGCCGTGTGGCAATGCGTTTATTTTTAGCAGTTTCTGCACTCACAATGGACTCGGCGGTCCTTTTGACACTTTCAAAGTGTCGCGCCGCCGCGATTTTTCACATCATATACTGTTTCACGTGTTATTTTTTTTAGCTCGTTCGCTAGTAAACACAGGCCACTTCGTCTGACAACTGCCAGACGTGATTCAAATGCGCTTGAACATAAAACGATGGAAGGAAATAAGAGTTTCTTTTCATTAGTGCGAGGATGAGGTGTTTCATTCAGCCAAGCTTGCAAAGACAGCCTCTCAGGCGCTCGCAAGAGCAGCTCTCATGAGCCGTGTCCTGCCAAGCTACACACGTGTGTCTTTCTGCAGTCATCTGCGGCGTTCTCAACAGCGGCCTGTCAGCAGCGGAGGCTGAAACTTCGGAAAAAGCGTACCGCGCTGGACACTCGAGATTCGAGGAAGAGAAAGAAAAAGAAAAGTCGTGAAAACAGAAGAGGAGATGTGTCTGTGAGCCTGGCATTGTGACACTTAATGCCTTTATGTTTGTGGTGGCGTTTGCACAGGGTCCTTCAGCAGGCTGTCATCCACCGCCAAAACAACCAATCAAACGAGCCAGTTTCAGCCATTGGCTGTCTGCACTGTCTTAAGTCGGTTTTACTCCACTTTAAATGCGCGGCGCAATTAATTTCAGACCGTATAGAATAATATATTGAGATTTGATTTATTATTTTAAATGTTAAAACGGTGGAAGAATGGATATAGATATAATATTGTTTCGATAACCGAAAACTCATCTCTTCCATGAACACTTAGCAGCATCTTGCTGATGTTTTAAAACATAAAAAATAAATAATAAAATATGAAATAAAGTATATCTGTTTCTTTTCTTTGTTTCATATCTAACAATGGAAAAAGATCGGTCTAGGAGCTTTTTCCCTTTTTTTGCCTTCTCCACAGTACACTGTTTACTTTGATGTATGACTTTTCTTCCAGTAGTTACTCCGAAGTACAGCCAATGATGTCATTAATTTTATTACAGATGCTCCATCTGGAAAAGAGGAGAATGAAAGCAAGAGAGAAAGAGTGAGAGAGAAAGAAGGAAAGGAAATGTGCAGC
This sequence comes from Puntigrus tetrazona, assembly GCF_018831695.1. Lineage (NCBI taxonomy): Eukaryota > Metazoa > Chordata > Actinopteri > Cypriniformes > Cyprinidae > Puntigrus > Puntigrus tetrazona. The sequence goes on along the minus strand of NC_056703.1, from coordinate 17,741,450 downwards.
ACCGACTTGTATGCATAATTAATAAGAGCAGCACTTCATTTAAAACTTCAGGGTTTGCTGGCCAGTGCAGAACGGGCCGTGGAGTGCTCTGCTTTGTATGGTGAAGTGTGGAGGTGGCTCCTTTCACCTGCAGCTGCTCTGGAAAAACAAATAACCTTGTGCGTGTGTGCGTGTCTGCGTTCAACCCTGACAATGGCGGGAGCTCCTGTGACAAGAGACCATGTGACGCAGGCGTGTCATTAAACTGCTCGCTGGCCCGTGGCCCACACTTCCTAAATGTTGCTGTCCCGCCAGAAATAGCTCAGCCATGAGATTGACTTTTTTTGTGTGTGTGTGTGTGTGTGTGTTTGTCTGCCTGTGTGTGCATATGTGTGCCAGGGATTGCGATTGTGAGCCTGCAGTATTGTTCAGGTTAAAATTGGTCACTGTCTTATTTTTGGATCACAGCGGCTCACGGGTTATAAATAGATGAGGAAAGGAAGGGAGATACCTGCCGAGACTCTGGTGAGCTCTGCTGTCCCCCCGCCGCCCAATATTCACAGTGTATTCTCTTAATGTCATGCTCTCCCTATACAGAATTTGATATGTGTGGTTTCAACAGAAACTTATTAAATGGAAATTTTTCATATGACTATAAGTTAGGCTTGCGACAGAGCTTGGTTTATGGTCTTCTCAGTTGGCAAAGAGAAGGTAGTGTGCAAAGTGAAGACAGAGAAAATAGTGCGTAGGCATGGAGTGTAATCTAATAGGGCGATGTCCACATCATGGAATATTTTTAGAAGTGAAGTGCTAATTTTATTTTTTTATTACTAACTTGAGCTGTTTGTGAACATTAAAGTATTTTCCCGCCTCCAGTAGAATATAATGTAATGTAATAAAAAATGTAAAAAAAAAAAAAAAAAAATGACAAGAACCTAAAAGATTTTTTTTTTTATTTGAATGTAAACAATTATTTAAAAAAAATAAAAATAAATAAATATTGATAAAACCCAATCAACATACCTACACCAGATTGCAGTCAGTTTGAAAGATTAAATACATCCTTAAGATAACATGCACTGAGGTAAATTAACCTTTTTTTTATAGCGTACTGTTTTATTTTCAGTGTGCTTTGAATTCAGGGAATTCAAATTTTGAGGTGCTTTGTTCAGCAAATGGTTCACTTAATTTAATTTGTTTTAAAATGTGTACCATTCGAAAGTCATTACGGTTTATATGAATTACTTTTATTCCGCAATGATGCATTAATATAATAGTATGTAATATGAAAAAGTCCGAAAGTAATATAAAGTGACAGTAAAGACATTTATAATATTATAAGATTTCTGGAGTAATAGTTGCTGAAAATTTAGCTTTGCCATCAAAGGAATAAATTACATTATAAAATGTATTTGAATAGAAAGCAGTTTAAATTTGCAATAATATTTCATTTTTATTTATTACTTTTTTTAGCGCATTATAATCAAATTGACGTAGCACTCCTGAGCGTAAGAGACTCCTTCAAAAATCGCAGTCCAAACTTTTAAGCGCTACTGTATATTTGATTAAAACAAACCTCGGTGTAAAGAGCTCTGCACTTAGCACATTACGACGTCCCCAGCCCTGTTGCTAACTGTTAAGATTGTGAATTAATGATGTGGCATGATTGAATTTGACTCGGCAAACATTCCTGCTAGCTTGGCCTAGTTTCCCGCTGGTGTCTCTCTAGAGGGGTTGTGTATTGGACCTCTGGACTTTACGTTAGCACCTGTAGACCGCAGAGAGGCCTGAACATAGGCCTGACACCTTGCTTAGATTAGAACAACTTCGTCTGATGTTACAGTGCTGTTGAGGGAAAGAGTTCGACAGGGGGATTTTCAGAGCGGCGTATTAAATGACAGAAACTGTCATAATCTCTAAAACATAGGCTTAAGCATTTACTGCTGTTGTCTCTTTCAACAACACCGGATTGGTCCCACTAGAGTAGAGGACACACACAATGGACATAATTTCATTATACTGACATGGTTGCTTTTATCCTCAGGTTATTGTTTCCCAGGTCAGATTAAAAGCGCTGCGCTCTGCAGGCCTGTTAACGTAGGAGGTGTAATCTTATTATATTCATCATAATCTTTCTCGAGAAAGAGGAACTGCTCTTGTCAAGCTTCAGCGATCAGGTGAAGAAACCTCATGTTAATAAAGTGCCAGTTAGCTTCTTTCCACCTCTCCCCGAACGGGCATGTGCCGTTATATTAATGTGTTTATGACAGTTTAATTGGATAAGCAGGCCGCTCGTAAAAAGTCTACAACTGCTTTCACCAAGGCAAGGCACAGACCTTTTTTTTCCACGTTCTTCAAAATGCTGTTAGGCAGCCCGTCGATGACCCACTTCTGAGACGGTCGAGAAAACAAGGAAGAGCCAGGCACGATTCACGGAGAATGACAGAGAGAGGGCAAAAAAAGGGTAATTTTGTTAGGAAGTCGATTCGAAATTTTTTCGCTTTCTCTCTCTTTCTTTCTTTCTCTCTCGTACTTATCCTAAACACAGCCGACTTTTTCTCTTTTTTTTCTTTCTCCAAGCTCCCCTCCAGCAGAATCGGAAAAGAGAGGGACTGGGAATGCTGGTGTGGATTAGCTTCCGATGCTTGGCTAGCCCCCTCAGTTAATTACATGTGTAATGAGTTGTTTATTTGGGATAATGCGCAGCAGGAACGTCTGCCGGAGCTGGAGCTGGGAGCAGACCCAGGGAGAGTCAAGGATAGGATAGGAGGATGGAGGAAAAAGGAGACAGGAGAAAGACAGTCCCCACTATCGGCGCCAGAACGTGGAGAAGGGAGGCTCGGCAGAGGAGGGGTGGGCATTCTCATCCCATCTCAGGGTCAAACGGCCACAGGACTTTTCTCAGGGGTTGGGGGAATTGAAATCTGCGAAAAAACATACAACGCAGAAAAAGAAAAACAACGTGCGAGGGGGGAAAAGGGCCGATGTGTGCCCAGCAGTGCAGAAGGGAGTGGAAAAGTCCATGGGTGCAAACGCAAAGGAGGGAGGGAGAGACGAGTTGTGCTATCATAAGCCGAGGGGGACAGCTGGGGTTATGTGAACACTGCAGCTGGATCGGGAGCCGAGGGAGATCGCCGGGCCAATCCCTGTGCTGCCGAGTGGCTGGAGCCTTGAGAAAAAGCTTCCCTCCCTTCGCAACCTTCTACAGGCTGCACTTTCCCAAACCCCCCTTCTAAAAACGAGATGGTGCAGATAAGCCTCTGGAAAACACACACACACAGACCTGATTTACACAACACCGGCTGTAAGCACTTGCTTTCCCTTGTTTTCTTTTCCGCTCTTATCGAGTCGAATCGAGAAGTGGTCATTATTTAGCCAGAGTGAGCGATTACCATCAGAATAACAGCAATTAGAAGGGTGATTATTTTTTATATAAATGCCTGAAAAAACAACGCGATATGTATCTCGCGATTTTTTTATTCTTCCTCTGAGCAGAGATTTTTCTTCCTTTTTTTTTATTTTTTTATTTGACTAGCATATTTTTTCTACTTCATCGAGATGACTGAAAAGTGTGAAGCAGAAAAGTGAAGCCGTTTAATCCAGCATGCGGCATCGGAAAACTTTCGCTGTCACTGTTTTCTGATCACATATAAAAAAAACAGGCCCGTCACAGCTGCAAGACACAAGAAACACGCGGTAAAGGAAGCTATGCAAATGCGTGCAACCCTGACACGCTACTGAACAACAAGGTAAAGCCTGAGAAAATAAATAAATAAATAGCGAAATACACGCGCGCACATCACACGCTACACATGGATACTCCTGTATGGAGGATTTGAAAGAAGAATGGGAAAAAAAAAAAAGGTACAAGTTGTGGAACGTTTTTTTTGCACACGGGGGAGAGACTGAGATTAATTGCAGTGATGCATGGCAGGACATCTTGAATGTCACTATGAAGCTGAAACACGAGAAAAGGGAAATAATTACCCTTAAAAGGAAACTTAGCATATATATGTATATAAAATGGAAAAATGAAACTTTGCATATGTATTAAGACTAAAATAAATATCTTAGCTAAAAATAGCTGACAGGACACAGTGGGTGGAGTCTGGTACTGCGTAATCCTGAGGCTAGTTACAAAGTCAGTCAATTTAGCATGTGTGTGCATACTACCAGGAAAACACGCAAAAATCTAATATTTACGCTCACTTTTCTTTCCGTTCTTTCTTCCTCCTCAAGGGTTAACCAACGGCGCTTTATCTGATCACACTAGCTCCGCACTCTAAACCTCCCGTCCATGTTTGAGGTTTTCTTTGAAAGTCCGGGCCGTTTTGATTCACCACAGCTGCGCTGACTCTTTAATCAAATGCTATCTTTTCACTGCTTTGCCCCGTCTACCCTTCTCTCTCTCCCTCCCCTCCCCTCCCTCGTCCCTTAACGCATCTTAATTGGTTGCTTTCTGTGACAAATTACGAGCGCGTGCTTTGATGAGGTCGGGGCGAGCCGGTACTGGAGTAACTTGTGCCAGCCCCTGGTGGTTCCTCTTACCACTACAAACGGGGGGTGGGGGGTATGCATCGGCATGCTGAGACCGTAATGAGAGACTGGGCCCGGGGCTGCCTGGTCCCCCTGCTCCAAGCTGAGAGGACATGAAAGGGGGGTTGTAGGTATCTTACCAGAAGGGATCAGGGTTTTTTGGGGGTTTTTTTAATTATGATACATTTAATTGTATTTATATATTGTGTGTATATTTTCATATGTATTTCTTTTTAGATATATATTCTTTACCTATACATATAATTTATTTTGTAAATATAAACATCTTTAAATTTATTTATTCGTAATATTTTGTAATGAAAAACTACGCCTGAGGCTATCTTTTCCCCAAGGTCCAAACTTTGAGGACATCAACGGCTGGGGTGGTGGGGGTATAAGTCTTTAAATATATATTGTATTTCGTGTGTGTGTTTATTTATTTCAGAGTTACGCAATTTGCTCAGTAAAACAAATGATCTAAAATGAACTTTCTTTAGAGCACCATTGCTTGAGTCGTACATATTCAGATGGGTGTCCTATGACGTTGAGTTGCATCTAGAGCTGTTTTTAAGCGTCCCGCCATCAGCGTTGCATTTTTTTAGATGACATGTCAAGTTAAAAATAGCTCTGACTTAAAAAACGTGTCTCAAAACCCCAGTGTGCATCAAGCTGTTTTTGAACACATCTTATGTAAAGGCCCCTTAAGAAATGCATCTAATGGAGGTTCGTTGCACCCAGAACCAGCCTAATTATACATGCTTCCTTAAATTGACTAGTCGTTCATGCAACTCTCCAACTAGTCGATTTACTAGACATCCCTAGTCCTGCATAAAAGGAAGTGAGGCCAAGAAATAGAAGCAGTGATTCAAGAAGAAACTACAGAGGAGGAAAGAGAGATAGGCGTCACCCAGTCATTTTGCCACTCATGTTTAGACAAACGCTAACTGCAACAATCACAGTTTAATGATCCGCAATGTCAACAGAACAGGAATGCTTCCAACAATCAAGTAGATTGACTTGCGCTTAAGCCGAACTGTGACATCACTCGAAAATCAAGGTGGGGGAGGGCAGAATAATGGCATAACATTTTTGCAGCAGGAGATTTGAGATAGTGTCTGGGCTCACGTAATCTTCATCTCCTCTTCCGCGCTCTCTTCCTCCCGATCTGGGTTACTCGGTTTCCTCGCAGAGCTTTGGGACCGACAAGAGAGAGAGAAATGTGGGGGGAAAAAAAAGAGTCAGGTCAACGTTTTGAAGGACATCCTTGCTGAATGGGTTTCAACTTCAAATTATGCTCTCCCTGACAGATCTAAATGTGTTTTATGATCAGTTTAGACGTCTTCAGGTCACCTCGAGGGGGGGTCAGAAATGACATGTGTGATGTTAGGGCAGGTATCAATTCATTTCTCTGGTCAGTGTAGGCACAGTGAACAGTCATTTGGACACATTGCTTTAAGAACCGCAGGGGCAAGGTTTCAAAATGACAGAGCCATGTCATTTGCTTACAGAGCGGGTCACAAATCAGTCAGAAGAGAGTATTTGCATTTCTGAGTTTCCAGCCATAGCGGAAACACAGAGATTATCGCATATTTTAAAATACTAAATTTAACCTGATGAGGGTCGGAGACCAACCAAATTCATATTGTTTAAATTTAAATGAGTTACTATAGTTTTATTTAATTCATTAATATTTAGAGACCGAGAGAAAGAAACTCTTGAGTGTAGGCTTGTTATGTGCTAAGAACGTTCTTCCACTTGTATTTTCGCAATTTCTGTTAGTACATCATATGTCAGAAGTTACATAGAGAGAGTTCATTCTATAGTGAGATCAATTTTTTACTTAAAGTAGGACAGAGATTTGAAACGAGATTCAAACCAAATAATGCTGGATTTTGAGGCAAGTCATAGAGGCGGGCATGTTTATAAATGTATATGCAGTATTAATTGCGTAATTAGCTGTTGATTCCTGATAAGAAAGAAGAAAATCACATTGTTTAACATAAATAAAAAAGAAAATGACACTTGAGGTGGCACATTTGATGACATAGCAGTCTTATTTTGACTTTTAACCCTGTTTTGCTTGTTTTTGAATACAGTGAAATTGAAACAAACATCTGTTCGCTGACTCTTACACCATCATTACTGAAACATCATAAAAAGAACTTTCATGCAATCACTGCCGATTGATCGGAGAGAGGTTGCTTAACTTCCCTTTTCAACCTTACCCCTTTCTCTCCCTATAACCAGCATCTTGTAAAGCCACTGCAAGAAGGAACCAAAAAAATTCTCATGAACAATGTTTAAATCATTGAAGTGAGATTCTGTGCATGAATTTAAAAAAAATCCAAAGAAAAGAAAGAGAGGGAGCAATGATAAAGTGGCAAAGGAAGTATCTTGGCCCTCGCTCTTGCCTGGTGAGCCACGTTAGCCTCTGGGCTTAATTGAAGCCAGGAGGGAGCGTTTAATAATTGCTGTCAGAAGATCAAATTTAATTCTCTTTTCACAGGACCGCTGTAGGGTAGAGTGAAACAAATTGTCATCGGAGATTTCCAAATGAACAAAGCTTTTAATTAGTCTGATTAGAATGCCGTGGTACAGAGGGAGAAGAAGGGATAAAAAAATGTGCAATGAAATAATCAGTGGATCATCCGAGCATGTTGTCTGGTCTTGCGGGGATGTCACATGACTTTGTCTTCTCTCCTATCTATGACCCTCAAAAATGGCTGACATCGCAAGACATTGTCATTCTCTGCCAACTAGATTTTGGGGGGGGTGACGATATCAGGCCTTGTCTGTTGACAGTGACAAGTTTATGGTTTATTTAGGGTTTTTTTTCTGGAATTAATAAACACAAAATTCAGTTTCCAGATTTGACTACAGAAGTTTACCGCTGATTAGTGGTAACTGTGTCTATGCTGCGAGTTTGTGTTTTTTAAATAATGTCATATCAATAATAACTTTATGCAGCGTAAATTGCCATAATTGACAGCTACTATATTCACTATCATTATAGTTATAGATTTATTGACAGTTAAAAGGGGTTTGACTGCAATTCCTACATTATTCAGTCCATTTCTGAAAGATGACATATGAGCAGAACGCAATAAAAACCTGTTCATTTCTCGAACACTGCTGTGAACATAGTTATAGTTAGAGTCCTTGTTAATTAAATTAAATGTCTGTCAGGCCAACAAGCCTGTTTCTCTTAGCTTTTTTTTTTTTTATTTTGTTGTTGTTGTTGTTTTTAGTTTTTTTGACATAGTGGTTGAACGTTATTTCAGTTCTCCTTTCTGTCTTTAACTCTGTTCCACTATACTAAGAACTCACCCAGAAGTCTGAGAGATTCTTTGAGGTAATGTCTTCAGCATAATGACTGATGAAACCACCCAAAGCAACCCACGCAATCTCCACTTCATGTCCACCGCACGGACATCGCCCCTTTTGACCAAGACCGAGCTGCTGTCATTTTTGCCTTATTTCTTTCTTCTAACAGCTGGCTGGCCAAAACAGGACAGTGATCAGTCATTACACCATTCACTCAGTATGTGTCTGTCAGCTGAGCAGCTGGCTTCAGCGCTCCTCTTTCAGTTACAGTTGACACAGTATGTTGTGCCATGCTTTCCTTGGGCCTGTAACCAATCGCTAATTGAAAGACAGCTCTCACCTTCCTCGGTTCTGGCTTTAGCAGGCCACACTTCTCTGTTTACTGACTTCATGAAGGATGCAACGGCTGTTCACACCCTTTCATTCTACTTTCCACTGTTGTGCTAGGTCATGTGCCACCATATGAAAGACCAACACTACTGCGCTTTTTCATCAGACCTCGCACCAAATATCCATACTTATTTCTAATAAAGCATTCAGAAAGCAATTCAAGAGACAAGAGCACACTATTCATAACACAAAAGTAAAATTATATGCAGGTGACGTTCTATATCAACTGAGATTCTGAAATGTTCAACAAGTAGACATTACCAGTGGCAATAGGAATGATGTGAGTCGTCAAATTGTTTTAATTATATTTAAATGAATGCATATAATTAATTACATTTATTACAAATTAATACATAATTTTATACATCATTTCATTTTAAAATGAAAGAAAATTGTGAGCTGGTTAGCTGTAGTTGGCTGTAGTATCATTTTGGCTGCATGACATACATACAGAATGTATTTCGGTGGTTAAAGTGCTTCATTAAATGTATTAATTACTGTTACATAAAATTTAGATGCAGCCAAAGTCTTAGAGATCGAAGAGATTATTGTATTGAATGATCATGAACTATAGAAAGTTCAACAAATTATTTAAAGGTAAAATGTGATTTGAAACTGGATTCAAACCAAATAGTGCTGCTTGCAATGTAAACAAGAGCATGTCGTATTTTAGTCGTACATGATTTTGTGCCAAGATTCTTAGTTGTTTTGACAAAGAGAGGTGAACTTTGAGAAGTCAAAGGGGCAGGCGTGTTATTTTAAGGTACTTGTAGAACTATTTAAGTAATTAGCTGTTGATTCCTGTAGAGACAGAGGGAAGGTATTGCAGCAGAGTCCTGAAAGAGCGCCCTGTATCACATAAATAAATCCCTCCACCCAGCGCCCTAATCTAGCAAAGCACCTGAAAAGAGTTATTCACTAATCACTGCAAAAACAGAACAGGAGTTCATCTATAATATTACCCTTTTGGCAATAAAACCTCACATTTTATAAAAACGTCTCTCTTCATTTGTGCTTTTTTTTCCCGTGTGGGTTGAGACGAGTTTAGGAAGAAAACAAATGACTTGAATACCTTGGAAAATAAGATGGACTGTGTAATCAGTTTTACTATCTCAGAATGAGGCTGTTTAGTGTGATGAAATCTAATAATGGTGTGGATGCTGTGATTTCTCTACCATATATGCTGAGAATATGTCGGTAAAGCCTTGTCATTAAAGTTTTGGCCTTTAGTGCTTAAAAAGTCAAAACCGCAAGACCTTTTTGTCAGTGCTTGCATCAGTCAAGGCCGTTTGTTTACAGTCAGCTGTGGCTTGAGCCCTCAACTCTTTTTCTCTCTATTCTTCTCTACTTTTTTCTTCGTTTCTGGCCTGGAGAAGGAAGCACAGGAGTTTTGGTTCCCATTTTGTGTACACTGGAACAGTTTAGGAAAGGAAGCACCTTTACACCTTTGATTGTCTGTGGCTGCTGATGTCATATCCTTCCACCATTCTGTGTGTGTGCGTGTATGTTTCCTGTCTCTATCCAGTCATGCAGTGGGGGGTCTAGGGGCCATAGATGACCATGGAGGGACCCAGATAGACAGTGATTCTCTCTGTGTGCATCTCACGGTTTGGCCATGTGTTTTGACTTCATTCAAAATGCAGTCAGCGGAAATTAGATGTGTTTTTCTGCACAAAACATCCAAATATTAGGACCAACCATAAACTGGTTAAGCAGCATGCCATATAATTTGCATCATATGAAGGCTCACCATAAGATTGGTGCATATATGTTTTTATATTTATTAGAAATAATTATCACACCGTTTAACAGTCCTTTGAAATGCTTTCTTTTTGTCACAAAAATTTTTTTTTTTATTATTTAAAGGAAATTCTCGCTTCCTTTTTCTTAACAAAAACTTTTTTTTTATTATGCATGTTATTTATTTTTACATATAATGCATCAAATCTTCAATTTTCATTGGTCAGCGGCCAGTTGTTATTAAGACTCAGAAAGTCTCTGCCATTTATTCAACTGATAAAATCCATATGCAAAGAAAAAAAGCATTGTGTGTGCCAGCTGTTTTTATGGGCACTCATTATGATCTGCATTACCAGGGTTCCTCCCACACTGAGAGGATCTCAGGATCAGGTCACCCATCCTGTGTCTTTTCCTCAGCCGAGATTTATGATCACTCGTCAGCCTTGTCCCTCAGGCAGACTCCGCCACACTTAAGAAGCACTGCCCATAATGACTTTATACAGACAATAGGCTGTTAATTCTCTCGCTGTGGGCTCCCTGCCCCTCGTACAGCACAAACCAAACAGCCACACCTCCATAGTTTTTCAAAAAAACTTTAGTGTAAATAACGGAATTTATTTAGTTTTGAGGATTACTACATGAAAAGTTCTTAGGATTAAAATGTGGAAAGAAGTCTCAAGGCTCAAAAGCGTGCCTTTGTATTGGAATTGTTCGGAAGTCACATAAAAAATTGTTTTTTGGCCTCTTCAAGGAAATGGGAGTTTATTTTAAAAGAGTAAGGGTTTATTTAATGTATCATGCACCTCCTAAAAGGTTTACTTTCAGCCCCATAATATGTTATTTCAAATCTTCGCAACCACATTTCCCCACGAGGATAGAGGATACTGCCCTTTTTTTTAAACACACGCTAGTACCAAATGTCTTGCAGATGTGCTGCGAAGAAAAGAAAGGAGGGAAAGTGTAAGCCAGAGTTTACAAAGGGTGGCAACATTGTGCTGAGGTCAATTTCTCAAAAGATCAGCTCCTGTCTGATTGTAATAATAATGTACGGATGACTTTAATGTGGTGGGAGTCAAGCACCGCTGCACTGTTCCGCACAGATTGCGCCAGATCTCAATAAAAGTCAAACCTGCCAGAGTTGTGTAGCTCATCAAAACGAGTGTTTCATTATCAGATATAGTCTCTGTGCTTTCTTACAAATATAATTCATGGTATTTGCATCTTAATCATTTTTCATTCTCAACACGAGACCCCTTAGAGAAATAAAAAAATTGCTTTGTTTCTTTTTTTCCTCTAACAAAATTATATCGCTGAGCACAGAGAAGAAGTCATATTCACTTTATTAGGACTTTGACAATACAATCGCGTGCAAAATATTTTTTTTCTTTTCCGGTGGAACACTAGGGACCGAGCCGACCCAGAATTGTGCCTGTTTATGAACGTACTCATTGCCCTCGTAGTTCCATTTCTTAAAGGCAGAGAGAGACAGAAAGAGCGAAAAACACACAGCACCTCATTACATCCCAGTGTCTGCACCCCCACCTCTCTCTCTCTTTCTCTTTTCCCCCACGATTTCTCCTCAATCCCCCACCACCCTTGTGCTCTGTGGCAGAGGAAGAGAGGCATGGTTAACAGATGGGAGGGTGGACGGCAGCTTCTCCTCATTTTCCTCAAGAGAGAGCTGCTCACATCTCTCTCGTTCTCCTTTGGTTTTCTCTTTTCGCTTGGATTTGCTCTTTGTACTCTTACTTTGAGCTCAATATATCAAATGAAAAAGGTTGTGGGTTAACTTGTCTTATCTTTTCCTCTCTGTCCTGTAGCATCCCTCCGTGACCCTTCAACCCTTTGGTGGTGACCCCTCTTCCAGGCTTTCTTCTGTCTGTCACACTAAGCCAAGTCTGTCCTGAGGTTCACTTTGGGGGGAGGGATCTCTTTCGCCCTCACCCTCCCCATATGCTTTGGCTATGGATTAGTGAATTGGCTTATCATGGCAGAGAAAGCCTGTTAGGAGTCCCTCTCCGCCTTACTCTTTCTCTCTCTCTCTGGCATAATTGCACATACTAAACACTAAAACCCTCTCACATACATATATATTTGATCTCAAATGCACACTTGGTCTTTGTTCCCTTGGTTTCGGCAGAGGTCAGTCACACTTGCGCATCAAGAACAGACATATTAAGCCATGGACTGTATATGAGTGCTTGTGTGACGGCGACAGGACCATTTTTTTATATCTAAAGTGCCTCTGGCTGCTGATCAACCACAGCTTGTCTGCTGTAGTTCGGCTTTACTGGTGTAAATTGGATTGTGCTCATCTGTGGTAATCTGAAAGCAGATGAGTGTGAGCATGTGTACATGTGAAGGAGGGGATGACGGAAAATAAGAGATGGGGGAGGTGAGGTAGCCAGGGTGTATAAGGTTAATTATCACTTTCTATCTATTATTAAAAAAAAAAAAATATATATATATATATATATATATATATATATATATATATATATATATATATATATATATATATATATATATATATATATATATATATATATATATATATATGAATGAATGAATAAATTCAATTAATGAAAATAAATAAAGTAAATAAATAAAGGTTTAAAAAAGCAATCTACAGGTTTAATAATTGATCTAATGCGATTTTCATTCATTTGAGTTTTTGTTGCCACTGTAAACATGAGTCCAGATGAAGATGTCCAGATGAAGTCCATCAAAAGGCATTTAAAATTACGTAAGGTCCACGTTGAGACATGGTTGAATCAGGGATTACAGACCTGTCGTTATCAATGAGGAAGCTGCTCTTTGAGTCCCAGCCATAGACCCTGTTTTGATTGAGTTAACTACTTAATCAGCTTTCAAATGTGAGCAGTGAAACCGCACTCCATGACGCCAAGTCTGCTGGCTGCACGATGAGTAAATATTTACACGGGCGTCCAGTCATTATCACCAGCTTGTAGTTGAGTTGTTTTGCTCCTTGTTTTATGTCTTTTACAGTGGTCCTCTAAACAATCATCAAGCCACTTCGGATTTCGCCACTTACACGTTAAGACGTGCTCGCTAACGGTCCAGCTAACAGCTCTTGGTGAAGTACAGAGCGCTGTTGTTTGTATGCTAATAGAGTGTAACTTATTCACGGCTATTATTAGAGACAATGGAAAATAAATTATATCCATGTCAGCACAAGGTTGTATTTGTAGCGGCGAAACTATGTATTTAACAGCTCTATTTCAACGACACCAAGGGAATCCAACAATTCAGTGCGGAATTTGGCGAATTAGCCACGCTGTATGAAATGAAGATGGATCTGAGCCAATGAAATTAGTGTTTACTTGCGGTTTAACTCAAATGACATGAAAAAGTCTCTGGAATGCTTTAAAACCCCTACTCCACCCATAAACACTTGATTATTAATAAATGAGAGCGGCATGCCAGTGCGGATAGACGTGAGAAGCACAGCGTATCCTTTAGGTGTATCTACATCAATGTTCCTCGCTCGCTCTGGCAGGTGAAATCTGGTTCAGAAAGAAGAAAAAGAGCTGGAGAATAAAGAGAAAGCAATGGAGGGCTTTTAACGTGACACCACTGACAGCTTTACTGCATTACAGCGAGCTTAAATAATGGGACGCTCATTTGCATAACGAGGGACGTTATCACCTCTACTGTCAGAATAAAACACAACAACACTTCTGCCGCTCCTCCCAGAGATGAATCGGGTTGGCCTACTTTACGGCACCAAAGAGGTGCGCACATGCACACAAACACCGGCACGCACACACGTGTGTTCTGTGATCGCGCTGTGTGGATCTGAGCTGTGAGCACTTTATAGAAAGCCTGGGTTAGCTTCTCGGGTGAGGGCAGCCTTTCAAAAGCAGAAAGAGCTCAGCGGGAGGGCCTGATAAAGGCCCCGCACACCTTTTTCCATGAGAGATGGAGAGCCGAGCAAAGCCGCAACTTGACAACGGGATCGTATTCTAGAGCGGGTTAAATTAGGATGGCCCACGTTTCCATTCAGATTCTTCTTCAGATCTTATGGATGGTGGAGCCTCATCTCACCATCAGCCACAGTTTTGTTGCATTCACACAAATTTTCAGCTAAAAGGGCAATTCCGATGTGTTCGTTCGGCATGCTAGTGACAATTCTGTGCAATGTTACACCAGCGTTGTTTAGGAAAGTGGCGCTGCTTGTCGTTCGGGCGACAGTAAACGTTACACTGCAAATGATTAGAGCTGTTAAGTTAGTGGCACTTCCAAAACACTGTCAAATTCTCTGTGACTGTAGAGAGAGCATGACAGTGCTGTCTACCCTCATAGTCGCAGCCGAAGCGCGAGAATCTGATTTGCATGATATTGATGGCAGAAAACAGCGCTGCCTCGGATCGTCGGCAGATTCTTTTGTCTTTATTTGCTGTCCCATGTGGCTCAGACTCTGCTTTTCCCTGTTTTTTAACGCTGCGGTTTTGCCATTTTTCATCTGACTTAATGCCTTTCTCTCTCTGCCTTTCGCAGGTACAGCTACTGGAATCTTTGAATTGAGCAGAGGAAGTCGAGACAAGAAAGCCTGGTTTGAAGAAAAAGAAAGCAAAAACAGAGGGACGAAAGAATAAGTTCATTGGAGAAAAAGAGAGACGAAAAGACGGGGACAATGGGGAGGAAAAAGATTCAGATCACACGGATTATGGATGAACGTAACAGACAGGTGAGTCACACTGACCAGGAGGATCCAAAAACCAGCTCTAGACAACTTCCTTCACAGAAGTTCGATGGGTTACTTCAAACCAAAATAGACCAAGTAGGTGGTGTGTGCATGCTAATTGTTGGCGTCCTCGCATGCCGCCACCTCTCGCTTCTGGCTGTGGAATATTACTTTAGCAGGGGCAGGGTGGGTGGAGAACACAAACACGCAGAGATGGCAATGGTGGAATGATGCCACATGCTTCAGGGCTTTAGGTGGAGTCAACACAGAGGTAGAAGATGGCCCTCGAGGAGCCCTCCTGCCTTAGCTAGTAGTTTTCCTCTTAAACTTGGAAATCCTGTTCATCACTTTATAATAAAATAAGTTATGTTCAGTGAGAGAATCTTTTTATAATTCATCCCTGCTGACAAATAACCAGGTTTTAATCTGGTCTTGCAGTCTCCCGATCTTCCTAAGCTTCCTTACCAGCAGCCAAGTGCCCAAACCCCAGCTTTGACTAGTTTAGACACTAAGATCAAAATTTTTTATTAATTTGGCTTAAACAAAAACCTGTTAATGCATACACATTTGAACTATTAGAAAAACATTTGTATCTCAATTTCTCTGGCCGTGAAACAGAATCAAGTCAGGAACACGCAAAAACAGGCAGATATTATGCATAGCAGATACTGTAGTTGTATTGATCGTATTGGTGCCAGTTACATAGACGCTTGTTTTACTGCAAGATCAATAGATGTTCTTTAGGTTTGACATTTACATTTGTCCTCTTATGTAAAAAAAGTAGAAAACCTGGAAAGCAGTTTGACAGATAGTAACCTTGACTAGTTTGAGGTTTTTCTCTTTGTCTTCTGTATCGTAACGTGACTCTGAACAGTCAACTAGAGTCCTCACATCCTTTCACAGGATGACACTTTGTCACAGAAACAGACATTCGTAGTTCCTCAGTCTGGTCTGGAGAAAAAAAAATGTGATTTTGGGAAAAGGACTTGGCTAACAGTTGATATGACTGAGTGAGACCATACTGCTGCAGTTAATGGCTGCTGTCTGGACCTTGGGTGGGTTGATCAATTATTGAAGATAGTGTGAGGGCCCGAGGAGAAGTGGAGGAGAAAGAGAGAAAAAAGCGGGTGAGGAAAGTAATGGGCGTGTCAGCCGGAGCAGACAGAGGGGGCACAGTGACATTAGTCATTCAGTACTTGTGGGTTGAGTAAGTTCTCCCCCTTGAGGAAACCAGAGGCTCACATGCATGTGGGTACTCATGCCAAACGCTGAAAGAATGAGTCAAGGTACTTCTCAAACTAGAAACTTCTCTGTTCTCTGTTTCTATTTATTTTGAAAAATCAACAAGTTTTGAGGTTAACGAGGCATCATATCGAATTTGCTTCTGAGTTTAAAATAACGTAAACGTGAACGGATTTCAAAGGTTTGTGTATATGATGAATAAAAGTCGCATTGGTGAGTTTACGTTTGCTTAAAGAAATAGTTTATACAGAAAGGACATTTTTGTCATTATTTACTAAATTACTTTTTTTACTTTGCTTTTTACTGAAGACACATTTTTCAAGAGACTTTTTGCAGCTCTTTCCGTACAGTGACAATTCATATATGTCATGCTTTAAAAAGAACAAAAAGCATAAAATGTCGCATAAAAGGAGTCCATCGGAGAAGTGATATTTGATCTCATTAATGTTTAAAATATATGTGATTTGAGAGCTATGGCTGCGGGGAAGGAAGTATAAGATAATGGCTTATATTTTAGTCTTTTCTCCACACAGATCTATAGTTTTAATTATTTAATTATATTTTTTAGGGGGGGGAGATTGGCAAAATAAGCAATTTTATAGATTTATTTATTTTGTTATAATTTTTTTTAAACAGATAATATAATGATATTATAATACACAACCTTTTTTGCAGTATTTTCTACTTTCAATGCTTAGAGACACAAAGTTTCTAATCATAAGCAAAGATAAAAAGGAAAGGAGGAAAGAAACAGAGAGATGGAGGAGGGGGGCTGAGGTCAGGATGTTTTTGGCGAGGCTATCGGATTGCACAGAGAGCATCCTGTCTTGGTGTTATCGCTGTTCTCTTCTCCTTCTCCCTCTCTTTTCTCTCACCCCCCCTTAACCAGACTTCAAGATCAGAGATTGATACAGGAAGGACACCTGATGAGAGTCAATGCCACAGATTTCCAGGTCTTAGGATAGAAAAGAAGAAAGGTGGGGGGGGGGCGAGAAACGTTAATTTCCTTTTGACCGCTTTTAAATATAATAACAATAATAAAATAGTCTTAAATATGGTTGAAATTAAGCATTTCGTACTACTTAATTACTGTGGGATTGACCTCTTGGCTCAAGTTAACTTCCAATCTGCGTGACTGCAATGTTGCAAGACAGAGTAGATAAAATATGTTAACATTTGAAATGCTTCTAATTATTTATCATGTATTACATAATAAACACAAAAGCCCCTGACCATGACATTTATTCTTTTGCCAGAATTGGTTATAATTTCGCATGCTTACTGTCTAGTATAACCGCATCGTTAGCCATATGTCAACAACTTTAATGAAAACCAATACCAAAACCTACTGTGGCCTTGCAAAGTGATAGGAATAAGCACATAAATTCTCCATAGAGATCTGGTCAAAAGATGCTTAGCTGAAAACATGCATCATAAATTGTTGTGTATTTATAGAGTATACGCCATTTTCAACAGCTGGCACAGGGGTTATCATTGACTCTTGTCCTCTTGCTGCCATTCATTTGGGGCCGTGGCAAACAACTTGGTTCTTTGTATCACATATGAAGCATGAAGACAGACATCACAAGACAAGAATGGAGGGCCTTTCACTTACAAAGGGTTTTTTCTTTTCTATTTAGTTTTTTCTCTCCCCTCTAGCTCTTAATGTGTTGAAGACGTGGCCGGGGCTGTGCATATTTTCACTTCCTCTTTAAGGAAATCTTTCCATACTGAAGCCAAATAAACAACAGACTGTTTCAATGGTGTTACCTTAAGCTCGACATTCTTGAGATGTTTGCTCTCTTTTCATGCAAATGCAATCGTTTTTGTAGCGGAGTTTCATTGTATGGGTGACCAAAGATGAAAAAGTTGATGCTAATAATAAATAACAAAAGAATAATATGTTAAAATATATATACAAAATATATGTATATAAAATTTATAACTAAAATGTAATTTTTTTAGTGATGGCAAAGTCGAATGTTCAGATTCAGTGAAAAACTTATCTTCAGTGCACTTCAAAAATTATTTTAATACGCTGATTTGGTAAAAACATTTGTGCTGCTTAATTTTGTGAAAACTATGATAAATTAATAATACATTTATTCGTTTCTGGTAAAAAAAAAAAAATAACTTTTGAACTGTAGTCTATATTAAATTATTTTTGTACATAATTCTTATTACTTTTATTTACCATGTCAACATGTTAACATGTATTTATGCATTTTGCCCGAATTGGTGATTAAAACAAGCTAAATAAAAAGATGACAATTCATGATATAACCTTAAATACTAAATGAATATACAGTAAAAACCTAAACATACTACATAATTCAAACATTTAATGCCTGAATGCTCAAAAATCTTTGGCTCAACTGTCTTCTTCCATCATTTCCTCGCTGATATCACCTCTTCCAGATTGGCAGCTTCCCTACGGCCCACCCTGCTTCTGGCGCCATGCTTATGGGCACACAGCCTCAGTCGCCCTGGGCGGCCACTTTGGCTCCGTAGCCCACCTCCTGAAAACACTTGCACAGAGCAAGGCACCTCCAGCAGGCCTCCCTGGCGTTGACTGGCTGCCCAGAAGCTTAGACAGAGGGCATCAGTGTGAGGAGCCTGGCTTTCTTCCCCCCAGCCACTCAAACACTTTCCTGGGCACGTCACATGAAAGGACCCCCTGTGTCATAAAAGTGTTAGCCACATAGCTAACAAGAGCATGCTTACTGTCTAATTTTCACACTGCTGAATACACAGCATACACTTACAGGCACGTTTGAGAGTGATGAATCTATGTAATTATTATATTAAAATAAAATTATATGTAGTCTGTTATATTTAGTGACAGTGCTGATTCATTTGCTATATGATGAGTCAGTGTTTTTTGACCAAGTTTAGGACGGGACGTGTTGTACGTCTGATATTAGTAATAAAATAAATGAGGGGAAACGTTTGCTTGCTTGGAAGACTACATTCCAAGAGTTAAAGCCAAATTAATGTGCAGCTTTTATATTATAAATAATATGTACTGTTCAAAAGAGGCCAATAAATTGATCCCAAGTAACAGAAACACATTTATAATGCTACAAATTTTTTTTTAATAAATGCTGTTCTTTTGAACTTTCAGCATATTAGAATGATTTGTGAAGAATCATGTTACACTGATGATGAAAATGTGGGTTTTTATATATTAAAAAGCAGTTTAATATACATATAAAAACAGTTATTTAAAATCGTAATAATATTTCACAATGTTACTGTTTTACAGTATTTTTGATCGAGTAAATGCCACCTTGGCGAGCCGAAGAAACTCTTTCCAAAAACATTCAAAAGTGGCCCAAACATTAAAATGATAGCGTATAGTACATTTTGAATCATCCTATTCCATTTTTATTTGAATGGGACAAGAAGGATTCGATAAGTCACTTGGGTTTTAACCCACAAAGAGCAAAAAGAACAATTGCAGAGATTTTGGGATTTTCCTCCGCAGAAAGGGACAGTTTTCGCACATTACTTCTGTGTTAGAAATCCGTTTTCTGGAAACCTTCTGTGATAGAAGTTCATTCAAAAGTACGCACTTTAATTGGCACTCAACATGCACTAGATGTGGTTTTCACCCCTCTAACTGACTTGGCAAATGCAGGCACCACACGTTCTGTAGGCTTCTGTTACCTTTCTTTTCATCTCTGCCTCATGATGGTGTGATGGCATGGAGACGGAGCTTGATTCAGCCACCCATGACAACAGAGGCGTCTCTCCAATCAACAACGGAAAGGTGTAAAACAGTTTGAGTAAAATTAACAGCAAGAAAATAATGAGGCCCTCTGGGTATCCCATCACCCCTTGCTCTCCTCTCCACGATTCCCACCTTTCTCTTGTGATCGTTACCTCTGCGCCTGTCTCCTCAAGAAACACGCTGTGCGTGTTTTTTCACTTTTTCATCTGTCTCTCTCTCCCTCTCCCTCCCTCTCTCTTATTTTTCTGCTTCTTCACTAACATCTCAAAAATTCCTTTGCTTCCGCGAAGTGTAACTTCTCCAAATTTCTCCTCTTCGAACTGATCTTCTTAAAATTCTTTTGTTCCTCTTACGCTAATTGTTATTCCACTTTTCTTCTCATTATTCAGTGATTTTATCGTTTTCATTTTTTTCACGCAGGTTTTACTTCTTATTATATTTCTGCTGATGACCTTCAAAACATTCTCTTTGTTACAGCAAGTGACTCTCAGGAAGGTTTTGAAAGCAGTGCTTAAATACCGCGCATTTTCTTACCGTCCTGGTAGTTTAGGAAAAACAGAGCACAAATGTATCTCATAACATCTTTTAGCGTTTAAATATAAACTGTTCGGAAAAGAAACATGTCTTGGGTAAACATGTCAATTGTCAATACGTCTCCAACTGTGAGACTTCATTGTAATAATGATTCATATAACATGGAGCGTGAGTGGGGAGATTTCGGGGTGCGTGGGTCGCATGGATCACGGTGGAGGGGCAGATGGTGACAAATGGACATTCATCCTCCCTGTCTCTGTCCTCTAGAGGAACTCCCCAGGGGAAAAATGCACTGGAGGCGGGAAGCAGAAGCGAAGCCATTGTGAAGGGGAAGCTGTCAGGCACTTCCTGTTATGAGAGGAAATGCATACAAATGTGCTTCCTGACCTCCCCCCTACGACTCCCCCTCACACACGTGCACACACACGCATACACAGACCAAACTCAGGCTGGGAATCGGATCTTTTTTCTCCATTCTCCCTTTTATTCCTTCTGTTTGGCAGTAGAAAGTGATTCTCAGTCCTTTGAACAACAGTTCAACTCACCTCACCGTTACGTGCACAAGGACACATTTAAGTCTACGGCAGTTTGTTTGTCGCGCATGACAAGAATGTGCACACATGATAAGGGCTTCACATTTCTGCGGTCTACAGGTTTAGGGTTCGAAGAAACAAAATCACGATCGTTACGAACCGTGGTCCATCATTTCTTGCAGCTCTCACCACATCGAGGAGGTGTTGCAACTGGCATTTTCTGCAATTAGCACGCTGGCTCTCTGAAGGCTCGTGAGCTTCGCAGATAACACGGAATGAGATTGTGGAGGCAGGTAGCGAGCAGGAGAAGCGGGAGAACATCACACTTAAAGCCCATGTGACTACATTATACTGGCATGTTGCATATATGGTGAACTTTATACCAAAGCACTGGTTTTGGAGATAACGTGTAGGAAATCACTTGCTTAATAAAATAAGTCATTTCAGCAGGTATTCAGTCATGAATAAAATGGTTGCCACCTTATGTAAAATAAGCAGCTCTCATTAAGCTACTTATTTAAGTATTTTTCTCATGTTGAGCGGACATGATGTTAACAGATTTTCACCGCTCAATAATATATTTTTATAATTATTTACTCACCCTCAAGTTTTAAAAGAAGTTATATTGAAAAATCTTGAAGCATCATAACCAAACTGTTTTGGTTACCGCTGAGTTCTGTTGTCACAATTTTAGAAATATATTTTATAGAAGAATGTCACTTTGATGACATAAGGGTGAGTAAAGGATGACAGAATTTTCTTTGTGGGTTGAGTCTCCATTTAGGATCTAACACCTTTCGCATAAACAAAGCCAGTCTTAAGGATCAATTTTTAGAATTAGATTTTTATACACATATTTGGCTGAGACAAAACTATCTGAAAACAAAATTCAAAAATTACCTTTAAAGTTGTCCAAATGAAGTCTTTAGCGATGCATATTACTTTATTTTATGGACCTCAACAGAATATAAATGGCATTGCAAAAAGCCTCAGATGAAGGATTTGTGAAGTATGTTTAGTATGTGGTGTTAGTGTTTGACTGTGGGTGTTGATGTCACTGGCCACAGTGATTATTTAAAGTCCTTATATCTCCATATCTGACCATCTGTGTTATACTACTTCCTCTTTCAGAGAACTGCCCTGCAAATTGCTACATTTATTTTGGATGTGCGAATTAATGACTGACTTTGTTATTTGTTATTCAAATAATCCAAAATTCAAAGTCTGCTCATCAAACACACTGTTCAGCATTTTCTTTTCTCAACCTGCTGTCATGCTGGAGGTCAAATATTTCAAATGACAGATTTTTGGCTTATTCTTTTCGCATCTTGTCACACTTGCCAAGCCTCCAGAAGCCTCAAGAAGAAACCTCTCAGAACTGCTAAGCCACACTATAGAGGCTTTCTCAGGAAGCTCAAAACTCTCATTTTGGCTTTATCTTGCAGAAAAGGGAGCTGTCAAAACATCAGTTGCGTTGTTTAAGTGCCTGTTCAACTTGTCAAAACGATCTTGTCAAAATGATACATAATCAATACATCATTACTTCTCTCATAAATTACTGGAAACACGATGATAGAGGATGACCAGCAGGATGAGAATCACTACTATAACTTTTGTAACTGTAATCTCTGAAGACTGAGAGAACACTGTCGAACTAAATTGGTGCAATGCATTTCAAGTGCCCAAACTATTAGAAGTGGAGACAGTTTACACAAAAGTGAAAGGTTTTTGCATTTACTCACCATATTATGCCAAACCTGCATACCCCATTGGCTTTCATTAAATAGACAAAATCCAGGTAACACTTAAGAATGGGTAACACTTGTTAACTTTTAACTACAGTTTTCCTCTCAAAAAATTCTTAATTTGCTGTCTTATTAGTTAGTAAGACAGTTGTTAAGTTTATGTATTGGGTTGGATTAGGGATGTAGAATAAGACATTAATATGTGCTTAATTAGCATTAATAAATGGCTAATATTCTAGTAATATGCATGCTGATAAGCAACTAATTGATGTAACCATAAATAAGAGCTATTTCTACTTTGCTGTTTGATTCAGTGACACTAAAGTTGTGTTCAGACTTTAGCCATATACGTAAATCAAAAGTGGCTTTTATAACAGAAGTATACTCTCTTATTTTTAAATAGGGCTTATTCTTTCATTTTTTTCAGAAACATCATGTAAATGTACAATAGCTAATGCTAATACGTGCCAATTATTTAGGTGATTGTCACATGCAAAATATTTTTTGTAATGTAATGCGCTTATGCAATAATAAAGGGATATACCGTATATGTGAACATGTATTACATGTTCAGGTGCATGGAGACATTTAGGCTACTTTTAAAAAATTGAAGAGTTTAGTGGTTTGCTCTCAAGGTTCATTCTCTGTTATGAGTTTGTCTATGTGTGTGTGTGTGTTTTGTTTTTTTTGGAGCGCTGCATTTAAGTACTCAAGAGACATGAAACCTATGAGGTCAGAGAGAGATGCTTCTTATTTTTAATGCTGCTAATTTAGATGAGAACATGCACTGAGAAGTCATTAACAGCCTCTCAAACACTCTGTGCCAGCGATGATCTTTGTGTGCGAGTGAGTGTGCGCGTGTGTTTGTATGTCTTCGCATCTGCTGAATAAAGTGCATTTGCACACAGATGCACACAAGGAGAATCTGCCTTCTGTCCAATACAGACAGTCTTCCCAGTTTACTTAAGGCGAATATTGTTAACCTTCGTTATGAATTGAAATCCTAATTATACAGTTGAACTTTTGTATTAGAGGGGTCAGATGAAGTTAGCTTTACTGTACTATTCTTAAATGAAAGGTTAATGCATGATTTTGAAGGTTATATTTCAATTATTAAAGCTATTGTTCTTCTTATGAATGCTAGAATAAACGCAAAAGTGAAATAAGTATTTTACTTTTGGTTAAAGAACCGAATTTTCAAAAGATCTTCAGTTGATTTATGAGAGGAAGGAGCTATTACGCTATTGTCTATTTTCCCAGATAATTTGGACGAGCACAAAGGAAAATAAAGGAAAGCAGACAGAAGGGGAAAAAAAAGTAACATTGATTTTTCCGAAGAAACACTGTATTTAGGACAACTCAAGAGTCAGGAATATTTAAGAGCATCAACGCGCTGAGCAAACACACATAGAGTCATCCATCTCAGTTTTTATGCCTGTGACTTGTCTAACCTTTTTCTCCTCTTCTGTTTCCCTCTAGGTGACGTTTACAAAGAGAAAGTTTGGCCTGATGAAGAAAGCCTATGAGCTGAGCGTGCTGTGTGACTGTGAGATTGCCCTCATCATCTTCAACAGTACTAACAAGCTGTTCCAGTACGCCAGCACAGATATGGACAAAGTGTTGCTCAAATACACTGAGTACAATGAGCCGCATGAGAGCAGGACCAACTCCGATATTGTTGAGGTGAGTCTCTCAGATCTACACACACTTAACCTCACGTCCTCACACTGTCAGCAGGACATTGTAGATGTCTTGTAATGAGTAAAAATAGTAATTCAAAAATATCTTACTGATCCCAAATGTTTTGCCTCACAAATTGAATGAACATTAATTATTAATCTGATAAACATTATACAAAGTGTTATAGGAAAGTAGATTGTTATACTGTTTTGGTTGGCTCAAAGTCTTGGCCAGTGTATTATGCGTCATGTTTCTGTAGACTAAATGTATCATTAACATGTGATTTTGACTAGATTTCCTTGTGCATAGTGCCATTGCACTGTTATGTTCAGCCCTTATTTTTCATGGCGACGCTATAGTCACAAACCTAAATGACAAGCAGTTTTTGGAGTCTAATAAACTACAGATCATGCAGTACCCCTTATAATTATAAAAAGTACATTTAATACATGCAGTATGCTGTATTTCACTGTTCTTTTTAAATGCTGTCCACATTGATGTTTGCTTTTTGTCAATCAGCTTAATGCTCCTAAATGCTCTCAGGTCTTAGAGACATGCTGTCCGTGGCGTTCCTGCCATAAACCTGAGGTCAAGCCACGCTAAGCTATTGTAGCTGTCTCGAGGCAAACATCCAAAAGCATGTTACTGCGTGAGCTGCTTATGTAATCTGCTTTTCTGAGATGTCACAACACATCTTAAAAAGCAAAGGTGACATACGGTTGACAAGGTGGTCCTATGAAGGACTGAAGGGTTGTAAGACAGTGTCCTCCTGACATGAACAACAGCAGGTCCATATCTATGAAACAAATATCCCTAGATCTATGGGTAAATTTGTGAAGTGGGTTGATCTCAGTGTAAGTGCACTCCAACTTCTCGAATTTTAGAGTTAGTCAGACAAAACATGTTTTTCTGTCTACTTCCTTTTTTATACCGACATATTGTCACAAGTCACATTCCCACTCACTCTGTGGTCCATCTTTATTTCCGCTGTAGTTACACTTGCTTTAATTCGCTCAGTAACTCTGCAGCTCGAAAATTTCGTTTTGTTCGTTTACATATTCATCAAGGGTATTTCTGTATGTCTCATAAAGCCAGTGGGGCATTTATCATGAATTAAATTTTTATTTGTTTTTATGTGCTAGGAAATATCACCTCAAACGCAAAGATGGGTTTGTGTGAATTCACTGATCATATGTTATAAAGTGTGCAAAAATGTTTTTGCCTCTTCTACAAGCTCAGACCTTGAGGCAAATTTAAAGAGCAGATAGAAAGTGCTTGTTTTTGTGCATCAAGGCACAATTACAAAAATGTACACCAAGCTTGAGCAGCTGGGCTAAATGAGGTTTACCATTTTGATGCATGAAGAATTTCATGGAGGACTGAATGTCATAAGATTTTAATGTTTATTACAATCCAAACTCCATGGCCAGTAGTAGAAAAATTTAATTAATTAAGAATAGTTGTAATTATTTGTGAATGATTTTTAATATTATTATTATTATTATTATTATTATTATTATTATTATTATTATTATTATTATTATTATTATTATTATTATTAATGTGTGCAAAATATACAATCGTATTTCTTAGTTTTTAATATTTGTTAATATATTATAATTATACATATTATAATAAAGTACAATATCAAATAATTATAGTAATATATTTTATTACAATTACAATTACAATATTACCATAAAAATAATAATATCTGTTAGTTTAGTTTATTTATTTAGCACAAGAATACAATACATAATAATAAATGCAATAAAAACAAAACAAATAAAAAATAATACAATTTATTTACTGTGCAGGGGAGGCAGAAAACTCAAAGGGCTATTTTGAGCCTCCACATAAATGAAAAAGAAAACATTAAAAACTCATAAAATTAGAGATAGATCTAAATTACAATAACGAATATAAATAACTAATAAAAAAAACATGCATATACTCCAAAAGCACATGCATATACTCCAAAAACAAACCACTATTAAATGCCTTCTGTGTAATTTCATGAAAGCTATAAATTCCTAAGGGTTTTTTGAAAAATCAAGGTATGATATGTATGTGTTTGTATTGCATTACAATTCAAATAACATACTTTCAAGAGTATCACAGTTCATGTTCACAATTTTACCAAAACTCTATGAGTTAGCTAGACCTGAAACTGTCTCTACCAGATAGCTCTGACATAACAGAAAAATAATCGTACTGGCTACATATATGTTTTATTTTTGAAACATTGTAGAACGACTTAGTGCTGCGTTCTATTTCAAAAACGAGTCCTAAACATCTTGGTTTGCTCTGCCACGTGAATACATAAAATCACCTCATGCAAACATCGAAGTGGAAAGAAATAAAAAAGAGCATAGCGAGTCGAACTGGCCCCATCACCAAGCAACAGCTTTAGTGGAGTTTCTTTCCAATTTGCCAGATTTGGTGTTGGAGAAATCGATTTGAAGGTGGCTAAAATGCCGCCCTAACTGGATTTGTCGACGCTGAAGTGCTGAGCTCCTGCAGGGCCCCGTTTTTCTGCTGCTAGGTTACATCACGGCCAGGGGATGTGGGCGGTAGGAGGTAAAGAGGAACAAAGCAGACTTCCTGTTGTGATGGCAGGATGGGGACGAGGCCTTGGGGTGGGCCGGAGGGGGAACTCGGCATAGGGGTATCAGTGCCATAGTTCAGCTTTGAGCAGCAGTGTGTGTGCGAGACATGTTAGTCAAACACATATATCGGCTATGGACCGTCTGCTGTACATACAGAGATTTAGCATTGTTTCAGCGGGCTGAAAGCACACACACACACTCACAGAAAACACATCTTTCCTGTCTTTGCCTGGAGTGCCTGTGGGGTGCAGTGGGAGGATAAGGAGAAGCAGGGGAGCCGGGCGCAGCGTGTGGGCGTCTTGAAGAGCAGCCCGCTACATTAGCAATAAAGCTCCATGTAATTAGCATGTCTTTGGTTGATAATTAGCGTTGTTGGGAGAGAGGCAGTGAGAGGCTTGCCCAGCCTCTTTAGCTCTGTTTATGAGAGGCTAGAGGCTCTTCTACCCTACTCTACTCTCCCTGGCTCTTTCTTTCCGCTTACGTCTTCCGTTTTCATCCATTTATATCTCTGCTTTCGTAGGTCAGGCCATTCTTCCATTCAGTCGAAATGTACTCGGATGTGCCTTTCTCAATTCGGCCTCGCATTATAAGAGATACAAACGTGAGACATGAAAACTTTATAGATTTAAAAAATATCACAATGGCATTTACACTTTGATTTTAATTCTTTTCGTACAAGACAAACGGTGATAGACTCATAATTAACTGAGAACGTGGTAAATAAAAAAGCGGGGTCAGACAAATTAATAAGCGTGTTAGTTGTACATTTTTTAAGTTTTTAAATACCTCACTCAAAGAAGCCTTCCTAGTGTGTTTAGCTTACATACAAAAACTCATTAAAAGTCTCCTACGTCTTAACATCTGAGGCTAGACAAAAGGTGGGAAGGTCCAGATAATTACACCTTAAGCCATGAAGAAAGAACAAATTACGAGTGCTTGTGTAAGGTAAAATTATCTAGTTTGAGATTAGCGGGGGGGGAAAAAAACAACACAAACACAACAACATGGTTTGGTTGTCAAAATGCTTTTATTTGTTGGCACAGTTGCAATGCAGCATTTATTTGGCAGGAGATTAAAAACTTAAACAGCCATAGATTTCCCATAATGCACTGTGCCAGACCAGTTTCCCCAGCATGTGTGGAGCATTAGCGCTCAGCTGAGTCGCTTTTATTTTTGAGGTTTTTGGGGTTTGACAGTTTTGATACTCGCCAAAATCTCTGTTTCGTTATAGTTGAGTTTATTTTAACATTACGTAAAATGAGTAAAATAATGATTTATAAAATGTAAAAACAAAACATACTATAAAGCAGAAATTGTAAATATATAAACAAATAAAACATTATATATGTTACTTTTATTATTTTGATGTATTTGTTATAAGACTGCATACAATCATAAAATGAACGATGCAAAATAATGTTTTTATATAATATATAAAAATTTATATTATATAACAATTTGCTAAATGTTGTATATTGTTATATTGAATAATAGTTTTATTATAGAAAATAGTTTCAGAGGAAATTAAAGAGCATTGTAAATGTAATTCTTGCAAATGTAATATAATAGTTTATATATACTACAAATTATAGAATATATAATTTTGTATACCATTTCATTGCTAATCAAAAATAAAGTGTTGATATATTTGCAGTAGAAAATTTGCTAAATATCTTCATGGAACATAATCATTACATTTAACACTAGAACCGCCGGGTATCACTGTATACCTAAAACCGCCAGCGGGGTAAATTTTAGCCGAACACATTACGGTACACATTTTATATGGCTAAAGAACATATTATTTTACTGTACTATGCCACTGTCTTCACAAAGAAGTGTCTAGAGTCATGAATATTAACATATTTAGTCAACAACTATATTTTCGTCCTGCTGTTTTATGTTCAAGGCTTTTTTTGCAGGCCACAGTAATCACTTTTCATAACGGTAAATATAAGCTAAACAAGCCCGCATCGAGAACAAGAATTAGAAAAAAGGAAATACATATTTGGGTGGTGTAATATAACACCATTAATACATATGGGCTTATTAATATAACCTGTCTTATTTAAATTATTAAAATAGCGTAGACAATAGCCTAATGAGCAATAATTATTTACCACATTGCATGATTCAATGAAAAATTCAAGTGCACAGCTTCTCCCAATGAATTATTAAATTGATTAGTGATATAATTTATGATTTAAATAAGAGAACAACAACAATAAACTTTAAGTGATCAAAAAATTATTTTATTCATTAGCCTACATCATAGTCTCAATTTTTTTTTTCCTTCAGGAAACAGGCAGACTAATTATAAATAGCAACACAGAAAAGAACAAGAAAAATGGCAAAAAAAAAAATAAATAAAAATAAATAATAATAACAGGGAAATGTAAATTACACCGTTTTAGTAAAAGTCAATGACAAGGAGACTTTTTTGAAAAAAAAGTTTTATTGAAAATTTGACCCATAGGGTCTATTGCTGCTACCAATATACCCCTGCTACTTATATTACTGCATTTGTGCTCTAGCATTACAAATATAAAATCAGTAAAATATCTAATAATCTCACCGGGTGAGAAAAAAAAAAAATATTAAATAGAAAGCACTTGCTGTGTTTTTTTTCAGCACACTTATTAAAGATTATGCAAAGTGAGACTGTCATGACTTTGAAAGAAAGGAAGCACGTTGTGTCTGCATGCTTTACTCATGTCAACACTCCCATCGTCACATGGAGCTCTCGTGTGAACAGCACACAAACACTTGAGAGAGAGAGTTTGCCAAACCCATCCCATCATAGATTATCTTTATCTGAACAGCCACCTTTTAATCTTCTCTCTTCTCTCAGCGCCACAACTTCTGAATGAATCGGCGATAGAAAGGGGCGCGTTTAGCCGCAAGCGCCGGGAGACAAACTGAGAGAGAGAGAGAGAGAGAGAGAGAGAGGGGGAGGGAGGGAGGGAGGGAGGGAGGCTGGTGATTATTTCCAAAGGTCACACTGTTAATGACTACCTGCTTGGTTAATGAGATTCCGCAAAGCTCCCTCACGATGTTTCACCCTCATATGTGTTGCCGTGTGCTGAGATGTGTGAGAAGGGTTGCAGGCGTCAGCCTTCTCTCCACTCGCATCTGTTTAAAGTAGAAGGAGAAAGGGAAAAAAAGCAACCCAAGATCAACACAGGTTCATTAAACGTCTCAGAGAATGCTTAATGTGGACAAGGTACACTAATTAACTGAATTTCATTTTCATTTCTCTTCAAAGTGGCAGTAAAGAGTTAATTAAAAGATATTTTCCTCGTAAGGACTTTGCACATTAGCAGGCTGCGCCAGTAGAATATTCCCTCAGTTGTCTTTTGAAAAGACTTTCTTTCTTACTGGTTTGAGTAATCAGAGATCAGAGAGAACATTAGCCTACAGCGATTTTCTCTCAGCGCTGAGTCTCAATGACCATTTATTTAACGTACAAAGGCCCGCTATGACATAACACACTGACATAACTGTGTCCTCTTACAAACAAACATACATCTGATAGAGGGAAATATTTGCGTATCACCATAATCTACCATCACACACATGCGTGCTATTAATGGCTCACGCGAAGAGTCAAAGAAGTTTACGGTAATTGAACCGAGCGATGTTCGAGCTCAATGTTTTTGCCAGAATTTGTCATTAAATTCAGAAGAGTCTTTGTCTAGTTAAGCATATAAACCTCGTGACATAGCCAAGTCAACTGAGGAGGAGACGAACAACGCGTCGCAAATAATATGTGAAGCATAAATGAAACTTTCATATTCTTGCTTGATGTTTTGAATATGAATAAGCAAATATCATAACACATTAAAACTGTTTAAACTGAAAAGCATATATCTTTCTGGATTGCGTATATTAGTTAGTATTGCTGTATTTGCTAGCTACCGGTTAAAAGTGTATTTATTCTGCAGTTGCGTTTATAACATGTTACAAAATAGTTCAAAAAAGTATAATATAAAAATCGTATTTCAGCATATATTAGAATGATTTGTGAAGAATGAGTAACGGCTGCAGAAAATTTGTGTTTGTCATTACAAGAATAGATTCCATGTTAAAGTAGAAGCACTGTATTAATATGAATTAACGATTAATCACGGAAAAAAAGTTTTTGTTTACATAATATGTGTGCGTTTGGTGTGTATATTTATCATGTATAAATACACTTAAATGCACATATGTGTGTGTGTGTGTATTTTGGACAAAATATGCTGTTTATATATGAAATATAGTTAATTAATTTAACGTATGTACATGTGAATGTTTTTAAAAATACACTGTGTATATTTATATATACATACATTTACACAGTACACACGGACATACATATTATGTAAACAAAAACGTTATTTTGGATGTGATAAATAGCAATTAATCGTTTGACAGCACTAATATTAAACTATAAGCAATACAGTAGTTCTACTTGAAAATAGCATTTCACAATATTATAGTTTTTACTGTGTTTTCAATCAAATAAATTCAGCCTTCATGGTGACCATACCGGAGAACGATTTGCCTTCTTTCAGACTTAAGTCTTAAGCATCCGGATATCATTTCTCCAAATTCCTGACATG
The DNA here is from genome assembly GCF_018831695.1 of Puntigrus tetrazona. Taxonomy (NCBI): domain Eukaryota; kingdom Metazoa; phylum Chordata; class Actinopteri; order Cypriniformes; family Cyprinidae; genus Puntigrus; species Puntigrus tetrazona. Next base: position 17,710,093 of record NC_056703.1, on the reverse strand, counting down.
TTGAAAAATAACCGTAAAATGTGACACGTGCGTGAGACATCTCCTCAGCCTTCAAAGCCGATCTTATCACTCATTCAGTAAGGAGCAGCACCAGTCTAGAGTATTTTGACCCCACAGAACAACTTGTTGAACTTCTGCCAGAAGCTGCTGGACGTCAGCGAGAACCGCATTTGTTCTGCCTCTCTTTTGCGTTCTCTCCTTTACTCTCGTGTTTTCTCTACACTTCCCTCTGATTGGAAACAGCTGCAAAGCATCTACGGCAACACTTTAAAAATGAGTGCATTTTAGATGTGTCCAAATTAGGAGCCCCCTCCCTCTCCCCCTTCCTCCCTCCATTTGTGCGAGTGTGTGTGATGTGGGTCTGTGTGTATGTGTGTGTGTGCATGAGTTTTTTTTAGTATCCTTCCCCTAATAAATGTCTCAATAAATGGTAGCGGTCTAAAAATAGCGTGCTCTGTTGCTAAATTTAGCGCTTGGCTTATTGCGCTGGCGAAGCGAATGGAGAAGAATAGGCGTGGAGAGGCAGGGTGAGTAAGCAAGGCTCTGTTCATTCAACAGCTTGTGTGGAGGCCTCTAGTGAACCACTGCCCTTGGACTGTGTCCCCCTTCACCGCCAGACCTGGGGGTGCCACTAAACATTTGATCCAACCGGATAAAAGCTGTTATTATTTATTTATTTTTAAAGACTCTAAAGGACTTTTATAACCAGCGCAACAGATTCGAATGACTTTTCCAGTGCTTCCATGTTACAGACAAAGAACAGCGCATACTTACGCATATCCATATTTAAAGAAAAGGCTTTGATTGTAGAAATTTCATTTTGTATGATGATTGATTTTAGGTTTAATTTAAATTCAATGTTAGGTTTCCTAAATATTTATGGTAACATTAGTCATTTATTTGTGCTAATTAAGCACACATCGATGCCTTATTCTACATGATCTTATTCTACATAAATAATCCTACCAAATAAAGAAATTAATTGGGGAAAAGTTGTACATATTTTAGTGTTATCATATTTATTTTGTTTTAAGCTTGTTTGGTAATACAGTAATGTGCTAACTAACTATAAACAATTATTTTATCAATTTGTTTTAAGATTAGTTAAAAAATAAAACTATTAATTATCAGTTAAGGATAGCTCAAATACTTATTAAATAATATTGACAGAATAAAATAGTAATCATTACAGAATGTTAAAATTAATAAATTATTAAAAATGTTTTCATTATTAGTTCATGTTAACGAATGCGGTTACGTGATATTAACAAAAGAAACCTTAATAACGACTGTTGCCATTTATTTTTAATAAATATCACTGCAGTGTGACAAGTTCATTTTTAAACACACATATTCCAGTCACTAATAATTATAGGCGTAAGTGTCTTAATAATAATATATAATAAAGCTGCATGTATAATAATTATTGGAATTCAAGAGGAAAAAAAAACACTCCAGTGTCACCCATTTACAAAGTAAAAAAACGCAAAGTTATTTGCAAAGAGTGTTACAAAGTAAAATTAATGATAAAGAAGCACAACACATGACATCGGTGTTTAAGTTCAAGTAACAAGGCTGTCCTCTCCGGCTGTCCCTCATACTGTCAGTGGAAAATGAGCGATCTATTTCTGTATGTGGGTGTAGATGGCAGTGTCCCCTCCCACAGGGCCTGAAGGGTGTGGAAATGCAAGGTCATGCCAGAGAGGTCAGGTGCCTGCGCATTGTTCCTCAAAACCCTCTGCCCCTTCCTGTAATGCAGCTGCATGATAAGAACCCCTACAGACAAAGGCTGATAACTGATGTCTGTGTGTGTGTGTGTGTGTGTGCATGCAAGTGTGTCTGTAGCTCACTGCATCCAAAAAAAGAATCACAGCCCTTTCAGTGTATTTGTGTGTGTGTGTGTGTGTGTGTGTTTAGGTGTCCTTCTGTCTGTCTAGAAATAAAACAAGACATAAAGACATAACCAGCATGTTTCAAATGAAAGATGGCCATGATATAAGCACCCCTTTATTTAGCTTGACTGAGTGTCATTGTGTGCATGTATGGGATGCTCCATTAGGTCATATCAATGACTTGTCTGTCTGTCTTGCTAACAGCCATGGAGAGAGAATATGAGAAGACACGCTTTACAGTCATGTACCAGAATCTGAAAAACATGGCACGACAGAGTATCACATTATTGGAAAGGTAGTAACTAAAGACACAGCCGTACCATTTTCCCTTAGAATTTATCCTAATGTTTCTTTGAGTAACAGCTGTTTCTCTCTGTAGGCTACTACTCCACTTTAGTACTTTATATCGGGAATATATTTAATTTTAGAAATGCCTAAATATAGACAATTTTAAGTGGATTTGGTCTTTCCCTGTGTTCATCCGTTCCAGGATGTAATTAGATGCTCAAGGTATGATATTACTTATCCATTACTTACTGTAATCATGAGAAATCAAATTTTCCTTGATCGGTTGAGATAAAAGAGTTCATTGTGTCAGGAAAACATATTATAACTGTTAGAACTGAAAACTTTTGAAAAAAAAACAAAAAAAAAAAAACGCTTATTTCCTGAATGAAGCTGCAAAAACAGTTTGTTCATTCTGCAAATATCTGAAATCAGACTGATATCTGAACACATACTCACATATATGTGCAAAATTATTACATTTTAATTGAATCAGATCTGAATTTACAGCAGTAATTACTTTAGTCTTTAGTGTAACACAATCCTTCAAAAAGAAAAAAGTATATATATATACTCATACAAAATGTAAGCATTTTTGTTAACATGATAAGTTGGCCTTATGGAGGAAAAAACTAAACTGATATGACTCTTACTATTATTCATATAACCCATTGAATGACGGGCCTATAGTCTTTCTCTTTGATGCTTGATTACAGCGTAGAGGGGGAAGGGCTCAAAGCAAGCAAATTATAGTAAAGTATCTGGTTTTTAGGAGTTAAGAGTTGCCCACTTCCGACAACTAAAGAGCTTGATGGGTTAGCTCAAAGATAGATGGTCTTCTGTGATGCACCACCTCACACTACCGTTCTACTGCACAGATGCACACACAAACACGCACATATGGAGGCCACGTCCCTTGTCATCTGCATTTGTGTCTCGCTGCACAGTTGTAGCATGTTCAAACCACACTTTATGAAACAGTGGCTTCCCTGCTTTCTCTCCAGCCATATGCTTCCAATAAGGTCAAGACAGACTGGTTCTCTCCCTAAAGTTTGGTGCTTGTGTGTTCAATGGGAGCAGGAGACCCTGCGGTTCCCCCAAAAGTACCATATCAAAGCGCAGAGTTTTTAGTTAGGCCATCCGCAGAGCTCTTTTGGATCGTGTGCACGTCTGTCACCAAGCTTCCCTGACCTCCATCCACTTGAAGCAAAAAGTGTGTACAAATGTGCTCAGTAATCAACTCAGCGCACACATGGTGGAGGCGTGACTGCTGAGGTGCATGATGTCATCCCTGTTGGCCTAATGGGACCACCTTGGAGTTAGTGGCTTTATGGTGGATTTGTCTAAGAGAGAAAGAAGTGGAAAAAAAAAGAACACTTGTACATGTGCTGAGCAAGGAGAGTCACCGAGCTGCCAAAATAGACCTCTGTGTGAAATTATGTCTTTTTTGTGAACCGCTTACGTGAGCTAATGAAAACGAATGTAAAAGTTTGACTGGGTCTTCAAAGCACTCTTTTTTTTTCTCTTAAAACGAAGAGCAACACTTTGCATTGTGGCACAGATGTTGCATAAGTGCATTAATTTAGCAGCTGCAATCACAAAAAAAATATATTGAGATATGTTGAGATTCACGTTTGATTTGTTACCAATTCAAGACAACGGAAATGTCAAATGGAAAAAAAAACCTACACAGAAGACAGCTTGATTTGTTGTCAGATCATATAAATAAAGATTGTCTGTCCTCCTATCTCCTAGTCTTGATAAGACTGCATTGAATGTGGGACTTTCTCTGGACCTTCCTGCAAACCTGTCAGCTCTGTTCCACAACCGAAATCCTCTTGAAAATAAACCATGAGGTCTGTCTGGGTCAGACTCCCTCATCAATCTGGCCTGGTTTTAACTAGATGTCTAAATGAGCACTGGACACTGTTCAGATTTTAAAAAGAGGCCAGAGTAAAATGATCAGTAGTGAAGACAGTTGGGAATCATCTTTGGCTACTCGAGCTAGAGTTTCTCTGGCTTGATTACAGCTGGAATTGCAAGACCATAGTTGATATCAGTCCATTATTTAGGCTTCAGCCCGGAGAGGAGGTCTGACAGAGGAGCCAGGAGGGATGAGAAGTATGAAGGAGTTTAATTAGGAGCATACCATTGAAGAAGACATTCCTTCCCACTCTTTTCCCTTCCTTGTCTCTAATGATTCCTGATTCTCAGAAGCCTCCAGCCGCTCATCCCTTCACAGCTCTCTATTGACTATCTCTGTGCATTTTAGCTTTTTATCAAGCCCCTCACCCCCGCCTGGCCATTTTCCACTTTGTTAGATTGATTACTTCTCATCGATAATTTTTTGGAAGGACGATCGCACAGCTTTCATCTTGCGGAGCTATTAAGACGTTAAAACGTTCTCGCTGTTTGGTCCAAGTCAGGGTATTTGTTGTCTACTGTATCTTATTTTTAGATCAGCAAACTGGAAGCATTAATGTTGTTGTTGCTTCCTGGGAAATCAATTGCATTTCTCTTCAGAAACAGGAGTGATTATGATTGAATCATTATAAAAACCCACAGGAAAGAAAAATTACTAATGGGGTCTCCTTAAAATCTCAATTGTTTCTCCTAGAAAGCAATGTCATTAAATAGAGTTCAAATAGAGACTTTTGCTTAAATCTCTTACTTCTTCTCAGAAGCAGACCCTTTTAACCTGATGTGGAATAAAAGGATCTTCTTGTCAGAAACTGACCTTAAAGATTCCAAGCTGTCCGAGAGTTAAACAAATTATTAAAATTTCATTTCATTGCATTTTACATTTAGACATTTAGCAGACGCTTTTATCCAAAGTAACTTACAAATAAAGCACAATGGAATGAATCAAAATCAACAAAAGAGCAATGATACGTATGCAAGTATAACAAGTCTCAGGTAGATTAATGTAGTACACCTAGCAAGTAATTTTTAAAGGAAATAATAAATAAAAAGAAAACAGATAGAACAGAGAAAGAATAGAGCAAGGTAGAGAGAGCTTTTTTTTAAATTGCATAATAGGGAAAAAGAAAAAAATAGAATAGAGAAACATGTAGAGAAAAATGTAATTGTATTTATTTATTTATTTTAAAAGATGTACATTGTAATATTATTTATTTTTTTGCAGCTTTAACCTGTTTTAATATATAAAAAATGTATTAATTGTTTATATAATTTATGTATTTTTAAAATAGAAGTCACAATTTTTTCTCAGCAGATTAAAAGAAGTTCAAACAGAGACTTTTGCTTAAATCTACTAAGAAAAGATAATCAAAAATATGCTCTTATTTGCCAAGACTCCCCACAATCCGTTATCAGGTGTGTTAATTAATGTTATTGCTCTGTAGTCTTACTGTATGTCTTACTCTATCTTTAATTTAAGTGAACCTGAGAAAAATATAATGCTTCAATTAAGCGTAACAGAGACCTCCACGAAACCTCCTGAGCTACGAAAGAACAGCATCTGAGTATTTCTCTTTTTCTCTGAGGGATGGGTGTTTGTTTAGCCATTTATGGCCATCTTCAGCATACATGCTGTGATTGGCTAACTCTATCTCCCTTCAGCAGAATATGCATGTGTGTGTTTGTGTGTGTGAGAGAGAGAGAAAGAGAGAGAGAGGGCTGGTGACAGGTGTGGATACTCTGACAGGTGCACATATCTGGAATGAGTGGCATAGCGGCGGACCTTCAGGGGGTTCACAGCGACTACATGCTGGGTCTTAAACTGCCTATCCCTGCTTGAGCACTCACTCAGCCAGCATGCTCTCCCATCAGCGCACTACAGCCTACTCTGCCTCTTCGCACTCCGCTGCCTCAGATCGACGCCAGCCGCTCTACACCGTAATCTTCCCTCCACCCCGTTGCCAAGGCAGTACCTGGATTCTGCTAGTTAGGGGGGGCAACCTATCATTTGAGGCAAAAAATAAAGTAACCAATTGTATTTGAACTCAGAAATCGCTATTAATTTTACAAACAATTACAAAGCAATGGCAAAGCAACAAATTGAATTAAACGTGAAGAAAAACTCGTATAAAGCACGTTCCAGTAATCTTTATGCCCTTATGTATTTATACATACCATTATGAAGTTGTTTTCTTTATCTGTTTTTTTTTTTAATGACTAAAACGACCATGCCGGGACTCGTCTTCAAAGCATTTGATCAGCTTAGTATGTATAAAGGAATGAGAAAAAGCTCTCATCACACGTTGAGCTCTCCACACAGTCCCTCAACACCTAATAGAAGCATGTCATAGCAAAGAAAAGAGGATGAGAAACCCGTCTTCATCAAGCCCTCACGTCAGCAGAGTAAATTAATTATCGTATGATTGATGCAGACAGGCAGATGAAGGCAGAGAAGGACCGTGTGTGAGAGCGTGAGCTGCACATATGTTAGCTGGTGGCTAATATCCCTCCACGCCACACTTAAAGACAGTTGATCCAGTGGAACGTCTCGCTTTGATGAGACGTCAGACTTCTCGAGAACCTCGTGTAGATAATGACACGAGACAGTTGAAGACTTTTTGTGGGTCTGCGGTGCAGCACGTGACAATGCGCCTCAAGTTTTTATTTCTCCTCCTCTTATTTTCACAAAAACATTGTGCACCTCGCTGAATTTCTGCTAATTTGATATCATCTAGGACAGTAGAAGATTTAAATTAGCACAATAGCTTATATTAAGTTTTTAGTAATTTAAAATGTGTCAGTTTTCTTTTTTTTAGTGTCATTTTTTTCCAATTGGCGGACGCTCGCTCATATATTGCCTCTACTGTGAGAGGAAGATCTCATTCCTACTAGAAGGTGGCCATCAGGTGGCAGAGAGAGAAACTGCTGCTTTAATATATCAGGAGAGCCCACAATTCTCTCCTTCACTGTTACACTAGCTTAAGCATAGCACAACATTTCAGCTTCATCACACCTTTTTGGTTTGTATTCTAATGGTTATATCAAAAGAGTCCTTGTATCATTTTAGAGCCATTGTGTGTTTCTCTGTTAATCTTTGGACCCGCTCTACAGCAGGGTTAGCAGGGGTAGGGCCGTTCCTCTCTGCTGAAAGCACATTTAGAACATTTTGGTACCCTGACCTGGTTAAATATTACAGTTTACATTTTAGGTTGGCCCTTCCTGTATGTGTATCTTGTCGTTTCTCAACAACTTTCTTATGAAATGGCTTATGAGGAATATTTTTGGAAGATGTTTTTGATGCTCACCAGGAGGCACTTTTTTTCATATAATATAAACAGTAATATTGTGAAATTTAAACAATTTAAAATAAGCATTCGCATTTTAAATATATTTTAAAACGTAATATAATGTCCTGGCATGGTAAAGCTGAATTTCTAGTCATAAGTTTCATTCTGATATGCTGATTTGGCGATCGAGGAACGTTTCTTTTTATTATCAATGTTAAAAACAATTGAGCTACTTAATATTTTTTCTAATATCTTCTGAGCTTTTCGGTTATACTGCGCATAACTATACATAACTGTTTTGAGATTTCCCTTGAATTCTGAAGTGGGCTCCACATGAATGATTTTCAGACTTTTAACTACATCTTGTATGAAACCCATCTGAGGGCCTTAATGATGGTTGGTTTTTGATTTGTGTGCAAACTTGTATTTACAGACCCTGAGAAAGAAGGGTCTAAATGGCTGTGACAGCCCAGACCCCGACGCAGATGACTCGGTGGGCCACAGCCCAGAGTCAGAGGACAAGTTTCGTAAAATCAACGACGACATTGATCTGCACATGATCAGCAGACAGAGGATATGTGTAAGTACCTGCATCTCAGACAAGCCCTCTCATCCTTCCTTCTCTTTCTCTCTTTTTCTGTCTCTCCGTGTGCACTGGTTCACTGTTCGCCCCGCACGGGCCTTCAGGCGTTGAGCAAGAAGGAGAACAAAGGCGGTGAGAGCCTGGAGCTCGAGTCTGCTCTCGCTCTCACTCCACGCACGGAGGAGAAATACAAACAGATTAACGAAGAGTTTGATCTAATGATCAAGACTCAGAAGATACCTGTAAGTACAGTGAAGAGAGGAGAGGCGAAAAACTAACAGCTTTATGAAAAAGCTAACAAATATAGTTGAAGAAACAAAGCAATTCATTCTAATCTTGATTTAACTGTAGGTACCATATATAGAACTCATATAAAATATATATTTCACACAGTATTTAGCGTTTGTAATGACGCTGGCACTGCCTTTGGATGCATGGAAGCACATCTGAGATGCGACTAAAACAAGAAGAACCACAATAACAATTACTGTAAGAAATACAGTCATATTAACCCCAGAGTTTTTTTTGTGCGTTGGAAGGCCTTTCACTGATTGGTGTTCAAAAATAGATAATTTTCATTACATGCCTGAACCTACAGACTGATTGATTCAAACAAATTAATTTGCATGTGCTTTCCTAACTACTCATGTGTGTCATCTATTTATCTATCTATCTATCTATCTATCTATCTATCTATCTATCTATCTATCTATCTATCTATCTATCTTAACAGATCATTTCCAGATGATCATGATGCATGTTTTTGAGGGTGTTTCATTTTTTAAAAGAAAACCAAGCAAAATACTGATGTGTGTATGTGTGCGTGTGGTTAAAGATTTGTCCATTATGTCCAGTGTGTGTGTGTGTGTTTTGTTTTTTTTTTTTGGTTAGGGTTATAAAAATTTGGTTGGGTCGGGTGGAGTGGTAAATGATGGTGATGAAGATAATGGTCACAGTGGCTGAGTTATATTTTCTCAGTTAGAGAGGATGGTAGCACAAAGAAGAAGAGTGGCACCATGCAGAAGACGCCTAGGCACACACACACATAAGGATGTGGAAATCTTTTCCATAGAGATAAAATAAAGCCACGAGAGAGAATTAAGTCTGCAGTTTAGGATAGACTGTTTTGTTTTAAAAAGATAAAAAAAATCTTGTTTTAATTGATTTTGTTTTATATACATAAATAGATATTATTGA